>NW_008481841.1:824303-836700 GCF_000524495.1 Plasmodium inui San Antonio 1
AGATATTTTCTTTTTTTTTTCTTTTTTTTTTTTTTTCTTCTTCTCACCAAATTGGGAACCATTCTTTTATGTATGTATACTTGCCCTTCTGCGATTTGTACACATATGACATGTGCGCGTGTACATAGATAAGGGGCCTATGATATGGCTAAACTTTTGGGCCCCTTTTAGTGCAAAACAAAAAAGCATTGTCCTCCCATCTTTTTAACACACGAAATTACGTAGCGGTGAAACTCTGCGCGACGTATTCCTAGTGTATGTCATTAGGAAGTTCCTCCCTGTACAGCTTTGTTCGGCTCTGTACAGTGCCGTTTGAAAGGGCAAAAAAATTTGCTTCTTCTTTATAGAAAGTTGGCTAATTTGCCTCTTCTTTATAGAAAATTAGCCAATTTTCTTTTTCCTTTTTTTTCACCCTTTTTTGACACTTTCTGTGGGGGAAGGGTATCCAAAAGCTGAAGGGGGCAGAGAGCTGGCGCAGTTTTGCTCACGTGGCCGCTTCAACATAAGAAGTGTACATAGGGAGTAGGCATGTACGTACAGGAGTGTGCGTCGATATTTGCCCATCTCGACATGTACGTACACTGCACACATTGAAGAAGGTAAAACCGTTTGGTAATGTTCTCCTTTTATCTCGCTTATAAGGAGAGAGAAGTGCCGGGGGGTAAGAAGGCACTGTTGTGAAGTACTCATCTGTTCACGTGCATACCGAAGTATACGACCTATTTCCCTGTTCGTACCTTGGTGCGATGAGTAGGTAGGGACACCTGAGCTAGTACCTAGTGAGCACTAAGGATAAATCCCCCCAGCAGAAAGAGGATAGCACATGCTCATGCAGTGACATGTGTACCTACGAGGAGCTGTTCCAACAAGTACCCCCCTCTCCTGATACACATAACCCGCGGAGGAGCCCCACTTGACGTTTTTCAAAAGGGACACACCGCCACACGTGTCAATCATGAACAACACATTCGACTACAACGAAATAGAGGTGGACGATTTTGACGACTTCTACCATTTCTGTACCCTAAAGAAGGAGAAAAAAAAGAGAAATGGGAAAAATATTGCGGAGCAGTTTTTTGACACGAATGTGAAAAATGGAGAAAACAGGGCAAACGAGGCGGACGGCGGAGAAGACGGAACGGATAATTCCTCCGTAGATACCACGGCCATGTACAGAGAAGGAAGTAAGAAAAGTAGGTCGACCGGAAAGAGTAGCAAACTAGTACGACAGGCTCGCAACACGTCGCATGAGAAGAGGCTGGATGATCTGCACAGAGAGGAAGAGGACAGCCTGATGGAGAGGAGACATCTCGGATTGGAAAACAGATACGGATATGTCGATGATGGTTATCACGATGCCGGTGGTGAGATCGAACTTGATGATGAAAGTTTGGAAGACGAGCGCATTGCTAATTATGATAAGCGTGACGGGTGGAATAACATAGGATCCAAAAAAAAAACAAAACAGAACCAACAGAGGGATGGAAAGGGAATGGGCTTCAATAACCCACACAGTAGCAATAATGACAATGTTCACTACCTCCACGAGGGAAGCGGCCGTGGGGATTGCACTTCCAACAGGTATGTTAGCATATCCAAGGAGGATTACGAAGAGGATAGGGAAAAAATGTACGAAGATTACAATGGCAGGAGGAAGTACTCAAGGGAGAGCAGCCAATACTCGAATAGCAACGGCGACAGTTACAGCTATAGTGTCGACATGACATCCGTCAGTAAGGGGAATAAGGAGAAGCCAAAATATTTTAGATGTCGTTACTGTGAAATGGATTCTGTGGATAGTGTGGTTCAGTGCAACACATGCAGTCGATGGTTCTGCAATGGATCCTATGGCACGTGTGGTAGCCACATTGTCACGCACCTGGTGAGGTCCAAACATAAGGAAATTAAGTTGCACAAGAATAGCCTCCTTGGGGAAACCATCTTGGAGTGCTACAACTGTGGGTGCAAAAATGTGTTTCTGTTAGGGTTCTTACCGACGCCCGAGGAGGGAGTCGTCGTCATTATATGCAGGGACCCTTGCCTAGCCAGATGCATTTCGCTGAGCGGGAAGGGCCAGGGGAGGGGCGAAATAATGGAACAAGAGGGGGAGAAGCCAACCGGGGAGAAGTCAACCGGGGAGAAGTCAACCGCGGAGAAGCCAACAGATGAGAAGGGAAACCCCGCTGAATTGAAGGACCCCCCGGAGAGAGAGCCTAAGAAGGAAAAGAGAAAATCCCTCCCGTACGAATATTTCGACGCGGAAGAGAAGGCAATTGGCACGGATGAAGATGACATTGTCAGCACGAAGGAAGACATAGACATGTTGAAGAGTAAGGGCTATCTAAGCAGCGACGATTTTGTCTACCTAAGTGAGCAGGAAAAGGTGAGCGACGGGGAAGGAAGTTCTCATGCGGTATTTGCAGCGAAGAAGAACCATAGCGGAAAGGAAAAAACGGAGCAGCATGTGAACCAGAAGGAGGACTCCGAGGCTGGGAGCAACTATTGCACCAATGTAGGAAATAATGTGAAGGAGCTAATAAAGATCAAGGACTGGGATTTGAGCAAGTGGCAACCAGTGATTGAGGATAGGTGCCTACTAGAATGGCTAGTAAATATCCCCACGGCGGAAGAAGCAGAAAGGAAGGGAAAGAGAACCACATCGTACAATGTGAATAAGTTAGAAGAATTATGGAAAAATAAGAAAGATGTATATATAGATGAGCTAGATGCAGAAATACTAAATGATGAACCTGTGAAGGTGGAGCTACGGTATAAAGACGGCTACCATTATCAGTCCATCTTCGCCCCATTAATCCAGTTGGAAGCGGATTATGACAAATCGGTAAAAGAGGGTCAGAAACAAGCAAATGTAACAGTCCGTTGGGATATAGGATTGAATAAAAAAAGGTATGCCCATTTTATTTACATGAAGGAAGAAAGTGAACTGAGGTTAGTAGCAGGAGATGAGTTAAAATTATCCTATACATATGCAGACGGAACGGTATGGAGCTGCGAAGGGCATATCTCGAGAATTCACAACACGGAAGAAATAGCCTTAGAATTAAGAACCTCCAGTACGGCTAATGGGCCATGGGTAAATAATATAACCACAGGGTACACCGTCGAATTTGTTTGGAAAAGTACAGCATACGATCGAATGCAGTTAGCGTTAAATGAATTCGCCCAAGACACGTATTCACTGAGTGGGTACCTGTATCATAAGCTACTCGGGCATGAAGTGTCAGAGGAGTCCCTGAATTATTACAAAACGGCATTGAGCAATCAGGTGCATGGGAAGAGGACTACGACTCCACGTATTGTTAATTATTCCGCCCCTAACCTAGCTGCACTTAATCACTCACAAATTGATGCTATAAAGAAAAGCTTAGTGTCCCCTTTGTCCCTAATACAGGGACCACCAGGGACAGGGAAGACGTTAACCTGTGCTACGCTGGTGTACCATTTGGCAAAAACGAAGATGGGGAAGGTCCTAGTGACTGCCCCGAGTAACGTTGCTGTGGATCAGCTTTCTGTTAGGATACACAAAACAGGACTAAAGGTGGTACGACTGTGTGCTAAGAGTAGAGAATTCGTCCCCAGCATTGCGGATTATCTGTACCTCCATAATCAGTTGAAATTACTCAAATCAGACATTGGAGAAGAACTGAATAAGCTACTTGAACTGAAGGAAGAAGTTGGTGAGTTATCACAGAAGGATGAAAGGAGATTAAAAAAATTAATCTTTTTCGCAGAGTATAAAATATTGCTAGAGGCAGATGTGATATGTACTACCTGTGTGGGTGCCATGGACAAACGGTTGAAACGGTTCCGATTTAGTCAAGTGTTAGTCGATGAAGCGACTCAGTCAACAGAACCGGAATGCTTAGTACCACTGGTGACTGGAGCTAAAAAGATTGTTCTGGTTGGAGATCACTGCCAATTAGGTCCAATAATAGTGTGTAAGAAGGCAGCGAATGCAGGGTTGGGAAAGAGCCTATTTGAACGGTTAGTTATGTTAGGTATTACCCCCTTCAGGTTAGAAGTACAGTACCGTATGCACCCAGCATTAAGTGAATTTCCCTCGTATGTCTTCTATGATGGTTGTCTCCAAAATGGAATCACCCTGAAGGAGAGAGAATACCCATTGAAGGACTTCCCATGGCCCAATCCAAAATGTCCTATGTTCTTTTACAACTCCACGGGGTTAGAAGAAATGTCTGCCTCTGGGACGAGCTACTTAAACAGACAAGAAGCGTCCAACATGGAGAAGTTAGTCAAGACTCTCATCAATTGTGGCTTGAAGCCAACTCAGATAGGGGTGATAACACCATACGAGGGGCAAAGAGCTTACATAACCTCCCTCTTTCAGAAGAGCATCTCTTATCAGCACTCCACAGAGATAGAAGTGGCATCGGTCGATGCATTTCAAGGAAGGGAAAAAGATTTCATCCTTCTTTCTTGTGTCCGATCGAACAAAAAATTAGGAATCGGTTTTTTAAATGACCCAAGGAGGTTAAACGTAGCATTGACCAGGGCCAAGTATGGGTTGATCATATGTGGTAATGCCAAGGTTCTCTCTAGACATCACGTAATGATAAAAAAATCGCATAACTCGAATGAGACCATCACGAATGTGAATTCCGTATGGATTAACCTCCTCAGTCAGTTTAAGAAGAAGGGCCTAATCGTCGAGGGGTGCTTATCCAATTTGAAGCCGATGAGCATTCATTTACCAACCCCGACGAAGCAGCCGTCGAGGTATATCAACTTTAGTTACTTCCTGTCCAGCGAGAGACCTTTCCGTGGAGGCGTATTCTCCGACCGAAGCAGGACCAGAAGTGGTGCCAGCGATAGAAGCCATAGAAGCTGTGGGAGTGTCAAAAGCGGTAGAAGTGAAAGAAGCGATGGAAGCCACCCTGGCAGTGACGACAGTAAAGCCCAAAACAGCAGCTCCTTTATGCATATGAACATGTCGAACCTTAGCTACTGCAGTGATGAGGTGATGAACAAAGACTTCCTCAGCTACATGCATCAAAGACAGGGTGGGGGAAACAAGCAGGTGGTAAAATCTTACATGGACAATTTGAGTCAGCACTCCCAATTCAATGACTATTCTGTGGTTAATAAAAACTGCCTAAGTGACAGCTTCCCCCATTATGAGCCCACCCCTTCCCTTTCGATTAGCACGAAGAAGTATGCCAACCAAAATTTGATGCGCTACAATAGCAGCAGTGTGAGCGAGGATCGTAGCCACGTGAGCAACAATTTGGTCGATTCCAGTTTTGGAGAAAAGTTTGGCGGCGGCTTCGTGAGGAACTCCGATATGTTTCCTTATCTGTCTCACAACGGCAATGACAAGAGGGACGCCTCCAGTGTCAACAAGAGACAGGGCTTCCAGGGATCGCATAATCCGCGTAAGCCGCACAGTACTGGCGGGCAGCACGGGCAGATGAAACAGAACCTCACCAACAGAGTAGAAGCGAAGACGTATCGAAATAGAAATGTATGAAAGGAAAATTTCACATAATGATCAGTTCGACTAAGGTAGGCATAGTCTTATAGGCCAGATGAGGAGTCACATTTGCCAGCCCATATGATGAATTTTTTTTTTTGTGATTTTCCCTTGGAGAAGGAATGAGGCTCCCCATCTTATCTACCCATCGAAGTGTAGGAATGACAAGTGTAACTGGACAGAAGGGAAAAGGAGAAGAGAGGGGGGTCGGGGGGCCATACTGTTGGAGGATGACCTATCGAGAAAATAACCACATAACATGAGTGAATTCGTTTAGCTGCATGCCAACTCGGACGAATCGCACCTGTTTAAGTGTCTAATGTGACCATGTGAAGGAGGGGTAAACATCCCAAGTGGGGAGAAGCGGGTCAACTAGAAGCAGACAAAGAGAAGGAGCAGTGGGGAATGAGCTACCCCTCTTGCTTCACTGAGTATCCAAACAAGTTGCGCAAAAACGTGAAAACGGAGTAGGAAAGCAGACTGAAAAATGAAAGGAGTGATATATCTTGCGATCCATAGAATCCGTTTCCGAAGCTCTCTGATGTTCGAAAGACCGCCTAGCCACCTTAACAGAGGAGAATCATCCAAATTGAGGTGATGGACATTTTGGGGAATGGCTTAACTCCATGGAGTAGCAACCAAAAGGAGGATCCCCCCTATATGCACCTGATTTACCTTTCAAGTGGGGGGGCCTACGTACACATGGGTTGTGTATCGAGCGGTGGGACTTACACGTGAGATGAAGGTACACATATTTTTACATAAATTTAGAGGGCGAAAGTTCCAGAGAAAGTTTAAGCCAAAATATCGAGAAGCTCCTTAACCAAATAGCTCTTTCGAGTGCCCCCCCTATGGAGGAACATGACTTGAAAAATTACAACACTTTTACGGCATGGGGGAGCCCTTGTGTTTTTACGAACACCCACCAACATGTGTCCTTTCGCGCAGTTCCTTCTGCCCATCTAACCAGTGCAAACATATACATGCATGTGGGGGGGAGGCATTAAGCGGGCGAATCATGACAAGGAGGAGATCGCACCCCTTTGGCCGCCCTACACCGTCTGCGCATATGAACGCGACGCTTCTACCCCCTTTTGTAATTTTTCGTTGGAGGATGGACCACACATGATTATCCTCATCGTTAATACCTGTCGTAAATTTTTTTTTTTTTTTTTTCAAGCGCCCTGTCTGTGCAGGTGGAGAAGCGGGGCATGTTTATTTTTACATACTGTGTACACTGTCTTTATGTAATGTACAAGCTTAAGTGCATCTGTAGTTACTGCCCTGGGTGGAGCTGTTCCTTCTCATAGCAGCTACATCGCCAGCCTTTCATTTCCATTCCCTGTCTACAACTCAACTGTGCGGGACGCGCGCCACAGGAACGAATGAAGTTGCATGCACGTGGAGGGAAAGACTTCGAGATGTTAACTTCAAATTAAGGAAAAAAAAAAGAAAGAAAAAGGAAAAAAAAAAACGGACAAAATGGGTAGCACGGGAAAAACGCGCCCTTTGCATAAAAACGGATGAGGTGAAGAACCAAGATAGCTCGGTATGTGCGGCATCCTTTTGATGTTACTTTTTTCATTTTATCTGTAGATTGTTGGGGCTCCTCGCCAAATTACAGACAGTGTTCACAGGCTTGGCTACTTTGCTGATTTGCTACTTTGCTACTTTGCCACTTTGCTACTTTGCCACTTCGCAATTGAGTCCCAATTTGTGACCCGCGTTATGAATTTTCCCCTCTGGAAGTGACCCATTTCTGCAGCGGGCGGCCTTCCCACATTTACTTAAAGGTCAACAAATTGAGCGCGTCTGGTGGGAACTTTGCCCAGCCGCTAAACGGTGTGTCATTTTCAAGGAAGACATTGAGTAAGGGTTGAAGCGCATTTCTGGAACTTCAAAATGGGACAAAAAGAATAAAAGATAAAAAATAAAAACTAAGAAATAAGAGATAAAAAACACTACCAACCTCTTCACAGTGAACGGACAGGTAAATCCGCCATGATTAAAAGTAAGCATAAGATGAGGAAACAAATGGGGGCAGTCCCACACAAATGGGGCACACCTGTATATGAGCTGTCCCTTCCTGCGTTTGGAGCTGCTGCGAGAAAGGACCCCATCAACATGCCAGCCTCGAAAAGTGCCAACGGCAAAAGTGACAACCTGCGAGTGTGCAAATTTTCCGTCCAAGCAGCCTCCCCCCCTTCCACTTCTCCCTCATCCACCCGTGTCCAAAGTTAGCGATAAATTAAAGAAACAGTTCCTAACCTTTGAGGAGGGGAAAGACCTCGTCACGAGCACCCTCAGAACAGGGAGGGGACTTGAAATCTTGAACAAGGCGATCAGCGAGAAAAATTTACTACGAAATGCTTTTCGTAAAATAAAAGTTATTAACAAGATAGGAGATGAAGAAAAGCGAAGCGTCTGCAATGGGATATGCATCGTAGAGAGGCAAATTAAATCCCCAATTGCGAAAGCGCTTAACGAATTTTACCGCGAGGTTAAAACGAATGCACATTTTGGGCGTAACAAAGTGCGAGTTAAATTTTTTACAGGCTTTAAAAAGATATATGGCCTATTCAAAATTGAGACAGCGTGCAAATTGTACGTCCGGAAGTTACTAAGGCGATTTTTCGCCAAACGATGTGCTGATTGTCCTGGTAGGAACACAAAGGTAGGAAACAAAATTTTGTCATGCGAAGGGGGAGACCACTGCGTGCAGTATAATATGACCATTTGTGACACCTCCAAAGCGTACACATACTTTAAACATACGCATGATTTTTTTAAAGGAAAAATTTCCTCCAAATGGACACATGATAAGAACAACGTCGGTGTAACTTCGCCAAGCGACATTCCCTTTGTGGAAGATAAGGTCTTCACAAAGGACTCTCCTTCGAAGGACTCCCCTCCAAAGGACTTCCCCCCAAAGGACTCTTGTTCACATGTCTACACCCTTCTCCCCCTGACGCCGTACTATTACGAAAATTTACCCTCCATAAAGCTGTCTCGTGCTTGAAGCGTTTTTTTTTTTTTTGGAGGGGGCAGAAGAATGGGAGACTTTTCCCCTTTGTTCCCACGCACGTGTACATGTATGTAGGTAACCGACGCAGCGTCTCTTTGTGTATACTTCCCAAATGAGGCACCTCCTTTCCACACAACAGGAGTTTAATACATATGTGAAACCTGAAAAAGGGAGAATTTCTTCTCCGACAGGACTAATTTAAATCGTTTCTGTTGAATTTTTTCCCTTTTTGCGTATTCGTTCCCATTTGGACAAGCGAATGCTCACTTCGCAAATGAACAGCATTGTTTAGGCAATCACTTGGTCGCACTAAATCTCGGATGCGCCGATTTGATAGCACCCTCATCCTGTACTGCTGCCCAATCGATTGCCGTCCAAGTTGAACCATTTGGTGATCACACGGGAGGGAGCGCAAAGAAAAAAATGAGCAAAACAGTGGAGCATGGGGATATTTTTCCGAAACGGTAAGGAAATGGCCTGCACCCCGGTACATACACAAGCATTTAGGCACACACACTAACACATATGCAGTCATATCACGGTAGAAATGAGAATGGAAAACGGTGATGTTCTCATTACCTTCGGGGGGAAGGAGGGGGAACACAAAAGGCGTGTGAAGTGATCCCAGAATAGTGGTTATACAGTTTTTTTTTTCTCTTGTCAGTAGTGTCTGTGGTTTGAAAAATGCGCCAAGTGGCATCGAATGGGTGGCATGATAATTGTAAGATATGTTCTCTTGCGAGAGGGTGAATAATCCAGTAGTGTGTCCTTAGGCATGCACATGGAACACTTCTGTCTGACTTGTCCTGTACATGAGGGAACCATCCCCCCATGTGGGCATATATAAATCAGAACAACGGCTCACCCTATGAAAAATCCTCCCCTCCCCGTAACCCCCTCCTTAACAGATTCCAAAAGGGGGTTAAATCCCTCGTTGGGGTCCTCCTCAAAAATTTTGTCTTCAATTTGTATTACTCTTTGGACAAAATTAAAGAGAACGATGGCATAAAAAGGGATGACAGTGGAAGCTCAAAAATTAATAGCAGGAGAAAGTTGGACAAGTCCAAGAAGAACATTGAGAGGTGCATTGACTTGTGTCTAGTAGTTTTAAAAACCTTACAGGGGGATCATCATTTCTTTACTCAATATGTGCTGGAGAACTACTCTTCAATTAATTTAAGTCATAATGATAAAAGGAGGGAGGCGAAGAAAAAAAAAAAGAAGAACAAGTTCGATGACGCCCTTTTGATGTACCATTCGTATAGCAATTCACAGCCATCGAGATGGAAAATTAAACCGAAGGGTGAGATTAACGGAGTATGCCTGAATGCAGGGAAGACGGGGGAGCACAGCATGTTCATAGGAGATAGGGAAGTCAACTCTTATGTTAACAAAATTGCAACGATAGACTCGTACATAGACAAACATAAGATGTACTCCAAGGAGGACTTCATTTGTGAACTAAATAATTTTTTAAGTGCGTTTTATTTGAAGAAGGCAGAAGAAAACGCGGAAGGAAAAGTGGAAATAAAATGGGAAGGAAAAGAGGAAATAAAAGCGGAAGTAAACGCGGAAGGAATAAACATAATCGATGACGATTTCGTAACGGATAATTTATTCTCAGAGTACTTCAACAGCTGCAGAAGGAACAACAAACTGGTGAATACGATAATAAAAGAGGTGAATTTACAGAGCTTACGAAGTTTCCATCGCGTTTTACACAAAAATATTAATTTTATCAGAATGTTTAACGCGCGAAATGATACCAAGCATGAAATGGATGCCCTGCAGCTGTCTACTCTTTTTGAGCTTTGACATTCTTCTTTTAGCTCAGCGGCTGTGCGATCATCACCGGTGGAAGTGGTGGAAATGAGTCCTTTAATTCGTTGTTGCTCCGCTCGCTTTCGCATTTTTACGTCCCACGAGCACGTGTGTCGAAAAATCACTTGTTGATGTTTTTGCTTGGCGATCACGTCAATTTTTAAGATGCTTACCCAATTGTGGTTTCTGTTTCGTCCCCTTTGCGACTTTCATCTCTGCCTTCCTCATTTCGATTGAACCCTTGCCGCGTTTGCTTCTTATTTCTCGTTGCACTTCCGCACAGTTGTTAAGGAGGGGAGCGAAACTACATGGCTACACTGCTCAGCATTTTTATCACCTCTTAGGCACATAATAGCGGTTTAGACATTTTTGTAGGAAGGCGCTTTTGTTTCGTTCTTTACGAACAAACAGTATAATTAGCAGAATGCATGAACGTTCTGGGAAAAAATCAACATTGTCTGATTATGAGCTGCAGCTAGCCAAAGTGGAAATGGTTTGTACAGCCGAAATGGCAATTTTTTTTTTTTCTGTTCATACTACAATTGGCTGCTTTAATTTCACACGTGTTTGCAAATTTCACCTTTAAGATGATGATCAAACTGGAAAAGCTGGAAATTGAGTCTTATGGAGAATTGGTAAAATGGGGCATTTTGGGGTAGGCGCAAATGTGGAAGAAATAGGGGAAAAACACGAAGAATAAGAAAAGATGGAAAGAAACACAAAAAAAAAAAGCAAATAACCTGGTAATACCACGACCAGGCGCAACACACCTTACATATTTTTGTGGAAAAAAATTTCACCACCTCCTTTACCACAGAAAAAGGCTAAATGTGGATATGCACTGGAAAATCATCAAGGAAATATAGAGCGCGACTTCTTTGAAGAGTTTTCCAAAATGGGGAGAGGCACCAAAAGTAAGGGGAGGTCTTTCCTCATGTCGAAATAGAGATGAACATCTCGAACGGATGCATCATCAGTGAGGCCCCGACGGACACCAAGGCTTCATATGAATTTTTTTTTTTTTCTAACCCCACGTTATTTTCTGTATATATCTGCGCTTCATTCCACACCAACGTAAGCTCACTTGAAGAGAGTAATCTTGCCGGGCTTCTCCCGCATCAACTGCATGGCCAGTTTTTGTCCCACGATACGTTCCAACTCGTAAGTATGATATTTTGTATAATAACAAATGGAGGACGAATTTGAGGAACGGACTAAATTTTTAATCATTTCATAGTACATAAAAAGAAATTTGGGGGGAGAAAAAAAGATGACGTGGTTGGCCCCCCTGAAGGTACATCTCTCGTAAAAAACCAAACGACCAGTAACCAGTAAGATGTTTATTCTTCCAAGTTTAAACAGCTTCTGAATTTTTCCAATTTTTTTTTCATTTGTATATTCGTTTACCCCTTTAAAAGAAATGTCATTTTTTTTTAAAATTTCGTATATGCGGAGGTATTCAATGTAGGTGGGTAAAAAGATGAGGAGCTGCTTAATATTTGTGAGGATGTCAATTACATTTGTAGCGAAAAACTGTATGATGCTTTCCTCTATTTGGAGAATGTGTGGGCACTCAATTTTTCTGAAATACTGGTTTGTGTGGAAGTGGTTTCTTACGCTTAGCAGGATCGTTTTGCAGAGGAGATTCGGGTCATCGACGTTGATCAGGTGAGCACTGTCCCCATCAGTCCTTCGCCCATCTTTCTCATCGCCCAGCTGTCCACTGCCCAGGTGTCCACTGCCCAGCTGCCCATTGCCCTGCTGCCCATCCGCGTCTCCCCCCTTCATGAACAGTTTGACGAAGCCCCTGTAATTGCTCCCCGCCTGAATTAGCGAAATGAACGTTGTGTCGAGAATGCTGGCGGTAATTATCGTCTGTCTGTAGTTCTTGACGTAGCCGTTTATGACATACTTTGGAATTCGATTTATGTTGGCACTTCCCCATCTGAGCAAAGGTTTGTTGACAAAATTTAGCACATTCTTTAGCGTCAAGATGTTTTGCATTAAAATGATATCTGCCTGGTCGATGATTAAAATTT
>NW_008481841.1:836820-839521 GCF_000524495.1 Plasmodium inui San Antonio 1
AAGGCTAAAATGGGGAATGCGAACGACCTCATCGGGTCGCTTCTGTTCCGTTTTGTTCTCATTTGACGCGGCATTTTATGTTCAAACGTCTTGTTATTTTCTTCTCCACTTTTTGCTATGTTTTTCCCCATTTTTTTCTCTTCTTTTGCCCACTTCTTGTTATTCTTTTCTCCATTTTTTGTTGCTACTTCTTTTCCCCCTATCTCCAAAATTTCCACAATTGGTTCCGTTACCATCGCACATGGTACCACCCCCGGTCGGTCATCAGCATCATGTGATGAATCGCCACGGTAAAACCCCCCCAAATGGTTGAACCTACCGGATGGTACTACTTGCATAAGAACGAGGCGGTACTTACGGGAATAAGAACAGTCGTCTCCTTCTTGTGGACTCCCCTCCATCGGAAAAAACTGTACCACGGACGGCCGCTTCTTCCTGATTAGCAATCAAATGGGGAAGCGAACACGGAGAGGGAAGAGGAGAATCACCTCGCTGAACGAGCTGTACGAACTGGAGTATGTAAAAAAAGAAAAAAAAAAAAAATTGAAACAATTGAGCTCGTTTAAAGTTAAGAAGAGTGACGAACCGGGTGTAGAGGCCAATAAAGAAAGAGACAAAAATGGAAAACAAATTAACCACTTGATACTTGAGGAGTATAAAAAATTGAAGGAACTCGAGGAGCCGACTCGAGAAAAGGGAAAAGAGACAGACGGAGAGGAAAGGAAAAATAAATCAGCCTATACAACCTTCTTGCAAATCTTAAAAAAAAAGGAACAGGAAAGGGGAAGCAATGGAGACACGAGTGATCACTTTAGGAAGAAATATTTAAATGGGCGACCCGCTTTAGCGGGTCCTTCCGAAGGGACCACCTCCGATGAAGAAGCAAACCGGGGAGACTCTCCTAACAAGGAGGAAGCCAAAGAAGCCACTTCAAAGCATCACATCAAAGAATCCAAAATAAGCGTGCCAAAAAATGTAGACGACTTGTACATGTCCTTTCTAATCAGAAGTGTGAAAAGTCAGAGGAGCCAACATAACCGAAGAAGGAGCTCCCCAATATGGGACAGCTCCCAACGTACGCACAAAACAACTGAGGGGAACAGCCCAACGGATGATTTCTCGATGAATAGAAGCAAAACACACATAGGAGAAACTTCCGAAGCAACCCAAGCGCACAACGAACAAGCTCCGGAAGGAACGAAGACACACCCCAATTACTGCTCCACCTATAAAGCCAAATGCATTTTCAAAAACTACATGAACGAGTCATACAAGTTGTCTGAAAACAAAATGGACTATTTCTTCACCTTCTGCCAAAATGTGGACGAGAATTTTCTGCAGAAATTTTGCTCAAAAAAAGTAAGCAAAGTGGGGAAAGGGGATAGAACCAAGCGAGACAGGAAAAGGGAAACCATCGAGGAGGCCTACGTGACGTCCAACTTGTTTTTGGAATCGAACATTTTTAGTGGCTCCAGGGGTGAGCGGCGTAGTGGGGAGCGGACTGAGGAACATACTGATGACAGCACAGACAACCACACCGACAAAAGCAGCCACAACGACAACCGCGCCGGCCCCGAGGGCGAACTCTTCTGCGACGTCGAAATCAGACCGCATTTCTTCTCCAGCTACCGGGAGAAAAACCACGTGCCGTATTACCTGCTCAACGTCCTAGACACGACCCCAAAGTGCTTCCTCCACAAAGGGAATCCCTACAACGTCTACGAGCCGATACTCCAGCGCGCGCAGAATTACCTTTCCGCCTTTGAGCACCCCCTAGGGTACTTCAACAAGGCTGTTTACAGATACCTGGAGGAGTACTACTGCGATGGTCTCAATCCAGTGGGCGCTCAGAAAAATGGTGAAAATTACAATAATGCAGGAGAAAACCCTATTATGGAAGGAGACAACCCCGTTATCGAAGAGGACTACCTCTATGCCTCCCCCCTCCGCGACGCACAGACCAGTGGCCGACTCAGGAAGGACAAAGAAAAAATACTAAACGTCGTGAATCTCATGCAGCACGACGAACTGAGGAGCTACTTCCACTACGTCAATTCGTATGTCGATGTCCTGTACTCAAACCAACACGTCCTTACCAGCCATTTTGTCAGACTCCTAAATAGTGTCCATCTGCTGACCCACTTAAAGAAACGGAGGAAGAGAAAAAAGTACATAAAAAAAAAAATCGAAAAATTGGAAAAGGAACAAGAGGTGGAAAAAGACAACGTCCAGGTGAAGGAAGAACTCTGTGATGAAAGTTTCGCAAGGCCAAAAATTCTAATCCTCTGTGGATTCAGACACATTGCAAAGGAGTACACTGATTTAATCATCCAAATGTTAACACCAACAGAGGTGAAAAATAAAAACCGATTTATTAACGAATATGATGTAACTGCTGAAGAGAAAAAATCCATCAAAGATGTCTTCCTAAAAAAGAGAAAACCCATTGATTATATAAATCTGTACAGTGGAAACAACGACGATTGTTTCAGGCTAGGAATTAAGCTGCTCGAGGATGAGAAGAAAATACAACTGTATAGCCCATTCTATGATAGCGACATTTTAATATCCTCCCCCCTCGGATTGGACGTCATGATTAAGGAGAGCCATGGAGAGGACGAGCAGAAAGTCGGACTTCCAAGTGACGACTCTTCCGACCGAGACGGATGGGGGTATGAAGAAAAGGGTACATCACAGAGTG
>NW_008481841.1:839833-857304 GCF_000524495.1 Plasmodium inui San Antonio 1
TTTTAGCCTTTTTTTTTTTTTTTTTTGCCCCCTTCGCAAATGTGCGCCGGGAAAATGTGGAGCGAATATTTCTAGCCGAGGAAAGAGCGATACGGTTCCCCGGTTTCGCGGCGGAAAGGGGCAAACAATCCCCGCTCCTCCCGCGCAGATTACAGTAATCAGGTTGCAATTAGGGGGTTGCTATTAGGAGGTTGCTATTAGGAGGCTGCAATTAATAGGCGAAGTTAACAACGTGGCAGTTAACAGGCGGCATATTCTGGAGGCCTCCCCGTTGGTAGCTCCTTACTACGCAGGAGGAACGATCCACATGCCCCCCTCAAACACCCGCTCCTCCTGTCGCAGAGGTCAGGGCCTACACGGAAAAAGGAAAAATTAAAGTAACAAAAAATCAAGCAAGCGCAAAAAGTAGGGGCTATATATGTCGCTGTAGAAGCTGCATCCCGCACGCCAAGTGAACCAGTTGAGCCAAATTATGAAATGGGCGCTCCCCCCCCTGCTGGTTGGCCTGATAAGTGTACCCCACGCAGAAGCGTTAAAGGGAAGCCCTGCGTCCTTCTCCAATCCGCGTGGCGACTTTCGCCCAATTGATCGCCACCCCCCATCGTCGTCACCATTTCGCCGAAAGGAAGGAGCAAACATATGGACTAGTAGTGCAAACCTAAGGAGGAAATACAAATATTACCATGCGTACGTAAATAGGGGCAAGGAGTACATGCCTTGGGGGCATACCACTACACGAGCGAAGGTTAAAAAAAGGACATTGGGAGCTTCGGAAAAGAGGAACCCGGAGAAAAGCGCGAAGTGTAACACGCCAGGCGGAAACTCCTCCGTCGAGGAGAACAACCCTGCGAATAATTCCTCCATCGAGGAGCACCTTCCAAATGTGCCGCATTCTGATCGCGAAAATGGTGAAGAAGGAACGGAGGTCTACTTCGTTAGCACCCCGGTGTACTACGCAAATGACAAACCACACATAGGTCATGCATACTGCAACGTTTTGAGTGACATCATATGCCGCTTCGCCAAATGGGAATGCAAAGAGGGAAGAAGCCGTGGAAGGGTTGTTCTCTTTTCCGGAATGGACGAGCACGGATTAAAAATTGAAAGAAAATCTAAGAAACTGAAAATCTCCAGCACGGAGCATGTCAACAATATGATTAGCTATTACACAATGATGAACAAAAAATTACATGTACATGTTAATATATTTTATAGGACAACTAGCCAATTTCACAAAAGCTTTGTGCAACAGGTTTGGAAATATTTAGCCGCGAATGGCTACATATATAAGGGAACTTATAGAGGGTACTACGACGTAAATGAAGAAAAGTATCTCAACGAATTTGAATTAAAACAAAGGAAACAAGACGACCCCAGTGTTCTATACATTGAGGAAGAAAATAGCTACTTTTTTAACATTTTAAAATTTAAAAAATTTTTAACTGATTTTTATCAACGTAGTGAAGGTGAAGAGGTCATTTACCCATCCTACCTACAGAAGGAGATGCTCCATTTTGTCCATCACGAACTGAAAGATGTGTGCATAAGTAGGTACAACACGGAGTGGGGAATCCCAATTCCTGGCGAAGAAAAAGGGACCATCTACGTCTGGTTCGATGCGCTCCTGTCGTATGTATCCTCAGTGCTGTACATGGCGAAGAGGGGGCAGCTACGTATACGAAATGAGGACTCCCCTGTTATTCATTCCCCACGAGGTGGTGACACATCTCACAGGGAAGAAGCGAATGCATCGTCATGTTCTGCTCCCTCGTACGAAGTGGGGAGCCATGAAGTGCAGACCGACGCGCAGCAGACCAACGAACAGCAGACCGACGAATTTCTCTGCTCCTATGAAGATATCTTAAGCATAGCCGGTTTGGAGAATTCCCGCCACAGGGAGAGGGATCCCCACATAAGTAATCAGGTGCCCCCATCTGATATGATCCCCCCTGATGGCACCCTTTCGAGGCTCTTCCAAAAGGCATGGAACCCCCAAGTACAAGTAATAGGAAAGGACATCCTCAAATTCCATGGCGTGCTTTACCTCTGCCTGTTACAAAGTCTTCACTTAAAATTGCCAAAAAAAATAATATGTCACGGATTGTTAAAAAGCGAAAATGTGAAAATGTCCAAAAGTATAGGCAATGTGATAAGCCCATTTGATATTGTAAAAAAATATGACCCAGATATTGTTAGACTATACTTCTTTGGCTGTGCCAATATTTCTGAAGACAAGAATTTTAAGGAAGCGCATCTTGACTCCTTCGAACTATTTGTACGAAACAACGTCGGAAATTTAATCTACCGACTTGTGTCCCTCTGTATGGATAATAATTATAAGCATATTTTCCAAGATGGACAATTCGATTTTTTAGAGTCCCCTATTTTGAGGCAATGTTCAGAAATGAAAGAGAAGTTACTAACCCTAATTCATAATAAGGAGTTCGCGCTGTTTCTGGAACATCTAATGACGCTGATAAAACAGGTGAACAGATTTTTCGTCCATAGGGAGCCATGGAAGTGTACAGATGATTCTGTCCGTTTTAATCGAATAATTTATGAGACCCTGGAGGGCATAAAATTTTTTTCCGTTTTTTTGTATCCCATTATGCCTCAAATTTGTTCTTCCATTTTGCGCAACATGGGCTTGGACGTCTCGCCTGAGGATGGGGCTTCCTTGGACATGTTGGCGGAGCCAACGCGTGAGTTCGCCCTGCGTGATTTGATTAAAATTGTCTGAGGAGTACCATTGAAATGGAGCAATTACCCCCAAATGGAGCGTCACTCGTGTGGCATATCCCTCATAAGTTAACCCGCGGAAATGGGGCCAATGGCGCCACTCCCACACCACCTTCACGCCACTTCCACACCATTTCTACGCCACCTTCACACCGATTTTACACAGCTTCCATGCCATCTTCACGCCGCTTCCTTGCCCCTCATTGGCCTCCGACGCGAGGCCTATTCCTGGAGAGGTACAAGTGCCCGGGGACGCGCGAGTAGTATAGGTAGGGGAACTTTTTCGTGTAGGGCCGTGTAGCCCATCTGTTCTTTCCAGAGCTGTTTTTCCTAAACCACGGGTGCTTCTTCGAGATCCATTTTTTGAATTTCATTTTCCGCCCGTACTTTCGCATGTACTCTTCATATTCCAGTGATGATTCTTTAATGCCATAATTAAAAGTCTTCGTGATGGGTCTATCGTAGGGAGCTTCAATTTCTCGTTCCTCAAAACTCTCGGGTAGTTTCCTCTTTAAAATAATTCTCCGATAAAACCACGTCCTGTCTGTTTTTAGCGAATCGTGAAAAAGTAGTAACTCATCAATAAAGTTAACATCGACGTTGCACGATTGGGCTATATACTTTTTGCTCTCCTCGTGAAATATTTTGTAATCATCCGAGTCCAGCTCGTAGGGTAAAAATGAATTCATAACTTCGTACTGCTTCTTTAACTTCTCCAATTGTGGATTCATTTTTTTTTTATATTTATATGTCAAGCCAAAGAGCTTGAAATAGTCACATAGGTCTTTTAAAAAGGATTGAAATTTTCGATAGGTAAAAATTCCCTCATACTTCATCAGGCATTTTATGTAGTATTCGAAGAACTCCTTTTCCTTCTTCTCGTTCTTATCACTACTTTCGGGACTATCCTTTACGTTTGTTTTTTTTTTAAATATGTCTATAAAGTGTTGGAATATGCCACTTCCTCCGCTTGCTCCTCCAGTGCTTCTGTTTGCCTTTCCCAGTTGGTTTGGCGAGATGCTCCTTCCGTAGTCGGTTAACTTTATTTTTGCATTTTTTAAACTTTCCTGATTGAATGACTGTCCAATTCTGGTTAGCAGGGACGTCCCCCCGTATCTCCTCTGCGCTTTTAGGAAGTGGTAAGTTCGCGCATTGGAGAACAGAGCCCTCTGCATTGTGGAGCGGTTTATCTTAGGGGTGCAGACGGAAAGCCAGGATAATATGATATGTAGATGGGCCAGGTTACAGCTTCTCCTAACTGCGCATGGATGTACACGTAGTTATCTCCAAACCAGCCGCTTACCATTGGGGTGTACCTTACTTTCTTTGTGGCACCCACGGAAAGGGGGGAAGTTCACTAAGGAGTTACCTATAGCGGCTTATCTCTATCTGCTTCTTTGTACCTGTTTTTTTGTCCCCCTTTTGCGTGCCAGGCGAAGGAGACCCAATGTAAGGAATACCTTTAAAAGGTGAAATTCCCCTGTTGACGCCTAGCACATGGGGCACTGTCATATATCTCCCGTGCAATTTTGCAATTTGTTGTCATTTTGAAAATGGGAAAGTTGGCAACAGGTACGTGAGCATAAAATATTGTTCTTCCGCACAGGGAGAGGTCAATAGGATGGGGAGGGATTTGAAAAAAAAATTCAAATGTGTGCAGTTTTGGGGGGGAAACAAGCCGCACTTACACCAAACATACGCCAGCGTAGCAACGACAAAAAAAATAAATAAGTAAATAAATAAGTAGATAAATTACTAAATGAATAAGTAAACACACTGCGGGTTAGAACAACCCGCGAATGGCGGAAAGGAAATGAATAAATCAGGAGCACGTGACACAAACAGGTACATTTGGCACAGAACCGTTTCGCAGCGAAAGGGGCAATTTTTTTATAACTAGCCAAAATTACAGAAAAAAAAAAAAATTAAAAAATTAAGAAAAATATATGAACTGTTCAGGCAAAAATTGTCAGATTCGTGAGAACAAGGGGAAGGACAAAAAAATGAGGAGGGAAGCGGAGGGGACAAACTCATAAAGATATATTGTTCTTTACGTAGTAAAAAAAACAACTGAATATTAGATACTCTGGAATTAATTTAAAAGTATGCAAGGAAAATCCCCTGTATAGATTGGAAATTTTGGCGATAACTTTTTGCGGCTTCTTCACATTCCAATTTTTACTATACATTAATGTTTGGGGGAAATTCTTTTCATATATGACGTGGTACTGGTACTTCCTGCGTATGGTTTCCAGGGGGTACGTGGCCGCTTGTGATATGTATCCTGTGAGTACACCCAGGAAAATGTAGGACAAGACGTTTGGCGCCTTTTTAAACAGTCTTTCATAGTCTTCACTTATGTTTCCATCAGAATATTGTTCTCCCCTCTGTTTGGAATCGCCATCTTTCTGGTCAGAATTGAATTCGATAAAGTACTTGGTAAAAATTTCATTCAGCTTTATTGAGATGAGCAGATAGGGGATAAAGTTTAGTAGGCACAGGCTGTACCCAGCGTACAGGTGTTTAATTTCTGCCGTGTGTGTGGGAAAAAATATTGGGGGAATGAACTGAACGTGCGTGGACGAACGTAGTGGGGGGCAGCGCTGGGGACGCACCAAATGCATAAGCATAAACGTATATGCAGACGCGTATGATTGTCAGTTGCACAGAGGAAGTGTATCATATAAGCAGGTAGAACCGTCTTATGTGGAGAACCTTCCGCATCTACTTCCTTCCCGCGATGCTCTTACTTTTTTTTAGAATCAAATCGTATATGAAAAGGAAAATACCCCTTCTGGTGAGCTTTTTATTCTTAACTGTTTCATGGTTTAGTGCCATGCAATTATGAATGGTGTCCAAGGGGTATGCAATCACAGATGCGAAGGAACTGGAGGTATAAAGGAGGAAGAAGGTTGTTAGGTAATTCTTTTTGCTGTTCTCTATCGCTAGGTTGTACTTGATCTTATCGTGAAAGAATGGTCTGAAAAAGCTGAAGGAAAGGAAGTTCCATATGCTTGCATGGTACCCCCACCAGAGGGACGTGAGACCTTGGTTGGCGTATATACCTTGGGTGAGTGGAAGGGAGCGGCAGGTGCGGTGTAGCGGTGTGGGCGTGCTATATGCACGTATAGAAGCGCAACAGTTGCAGACATGTAAAGAAGCGCGTCCGGTATAGGCACATAACGAAGCGCTACCGCTGCAGGTATATCTTTTTCCAGCCCTACTGCGCGTAGCTCGACCTACCTCTTACTATATTTGAGTACGTAAAGGAGGAGTGGAGCAAGACGTTTCTGAAAAAAAAAGGTTGCGTTTGTCTAATGATTACAATTCGCTCGAAGGGAGAAACAAGAAGCTTAGAAATGAGATTTGATCCTCCATGGATTAAAAAAGTTGCTATGAATAACTCTCCATATTTAAATTTTTTTTTTTTTCTTAAATAATAATTTTCCATATCAAAAGAAAAAAAAAAAAAATTGCAAAGGGCGAATAAGCTACTCTGTTATAAAAAGGGGGTACCAATTATAGCAGAGAAAATTTTTTTTTTTTAAATGGTGAAAAGGAACTGGAAAGGAGCGTGACTCTAATCTTTGTTCGAAAAGAGGAAGTGTAATAGGTATTCCATTTTTTCCCTAGTAATTTTTTTTTTTTTTTTTTTTATCTTTTTCTCCCCGTTTCGGCATGACGTTTGAAGAGAGTTGCCCATTTTGCTATTCAGCCTTGTTGTTGGGATGTTTATAGGTAAGGGGAAAAAGGGGGACCTGTGTATTTAACGCCTTACGAATAGTACTCGCTTCCATCTGTTGAGTGTTGCAATTGTCTGTACATTTTTTTCTAAATTGTAGGAGTACCTTTACTGACGTAATTGTATACCTTATCCCTGCTTTAAGGCGTGACCTCTTTATCGCTTCTTTTTTGGGGAGACTCACCGGTTTGCACGCATCCGTGGAAAAATTTGCATGCGCACATGGATGCTCCTGCTTTGAATCTGTGGTATCTTGGGCATTTCCGTCATATTTTGGTGCACATTTTTGTGTACCATTTTGAAGTAGCATTTTTGTGTACCTTTTTTGTGTGCCTTTTTGTGTACCCCCTTTTGTGTACCTCTCTCGCGTACCTTTGCCACTTCCCTAGCGCGACTTACTGGGTGCGGGCGGAGACATTCTTCCCCTTGCTGGTCTGCCCATACCCCTTCTGGATCGCTGCCTCGGCGAAGCACTCGAAATAGCATACCAGATAGAAGAACAGCTATCCGGCCATATAGCACTTCTGAGAACACTCCTCAGCACACTCCACATAGCAGACCAACCCGCTGCTAACCCCTGAAAGGAACTTCCCCCTTGGTGATCCCCTGGCCCCACCTCCCAATTGCCAAATTGTTCGTACCCACGCATGGAAGGCGAAGTGACGCACAAGCGAAAGAAATCTTACCAAAATGAGCTATCCGAGAAAAACAGCCTGAACAAGAAAATCGTATTTTTTCATATGATCTACCTGACGCTGCTTTTTATGGCATGCTTTGTAGGAGGTGGGCAGCATCCCCAAGGGAGAGAAGGCCTCTATAGCGGGGTTGCGACAGGGGTACTCCCCGTCGTGCTGTATACTCTCCACCTGTGCACACATAATCGTATGTTTGGGTGCATCTTCATACGACGAATACTTTGCCAATCTCCCCCCCGTCTCATAACCTCCCCTCCCCTTCCATAACCTCCACAGGAGTGCTGCTAGGATTTTGGACCACTTCGTACACTCCCGAGATAAGTATAATTGAAGACCATGCGAATACGTTTCAATTTCGGTACATAAATAAGAAGATAATAATTGGGGCAAAATTGAACATAAAATTAAGCGTTACTAATAACACGACACTGTCGTATAGACTTTCTGCGGAGAGTGTAAAATACTTTTACTACCCGTTGGGAGCGAATCACGCCTGTCTCTTGTACAACGGAGGTACTCAGGAGTGAATTTCGGTTTATTGACCCTACAGGTGATGAGTCCACCTCCGTTATTATCTCTGTGCGAGTGGTTCGTAGTAGCATACCTATGGAGAGTTTCCTTTCCTTTTCCGTCAACTGCAGGCCTGGGGGAAAGCTCAGCTAACCAGACTCCCCTCTCGCGAAAGAGCGAAATAAGCGTGCCGCCGAACAACGACGAGAGGACCTTCCCCACCAAGTTATCCGTAAGGCGTGACAAAAAAGAAAAAAAAAAAAAAATGAAGCGGCAATGAAGCAGCATCGAAGCAACGGTGTGCGCTACGTCGTAATGTGATGTCCGTAGAGTGGCGAACGAAATAATCCGTCGCGCATCTCCACACGTTTCCTCTTCTCCTTTCAGATCAAAGTAAAATATTCAGTGCTCACCCCCTCGAGCGTTATCCACACCGTACCTTTACACCTGGGTTACGATGTGACAAATTACGACAGAGAAGAGGTACAGCCATTATATAACGATTGCAAGCGATTCAATAGGTTGTACCTTTCTGTTAGACTTGACGATCTGTACATCTCGAATGAGTTTAGGAAGGTACATAGTGAGAAAAAGTATGAATTGATATTTTCCTGTAAATGTTCTATTGATGCAAATATGGATCTCTTCTTCAATTATACACCTCGTTACAAGACTGTCATTTTGGGCAACTTAGTCAATGACCCGAGTTTACTGGGCTAATGTAACATTTCTACATCCGCCCATCACCTTTCTGCATAAATTAACCCTTTTAATATTTCTCTGATGTGTTTCATCGCTGCGCAGTTGTCATCGTCAGCATGGAGTGACTCAATGTGGTAGTTCTCTCATCCATTCATTCCACAACTCAATTTTTTTCTTTTTTTTTTTTTGTCCTTTTTCAATTTTTACTTAATAACGTCTTCCCCTTTTTGCTCATTCTTTTGTAAATTGTGTATTCTTTATTTTAAAAAGCCTCTTTCGGGTGTGTGTCCCATCCGCGGAGTGCGTTGCTCATTTTGCGTAGCGCTGCCCACTTCGCCGCGGAACCCTCTTCATTCCGCTATCTTTGCTAAACGCAGATATTTGAGCCTCTCCTCGCAGTCGAGGGTGCGTAACACGTCGTCCAGGAATAGAATGTATGGCAGGACACACCTGCAAAATATGTCCCTCTTGACCATCTCGAAGGGCCTGCAATGTGGAAAAAAGCACATCATTCGGGAGAATTGATTCGCATATTGGAGGAGGCGTATGCAGAGGGGCGCGGTAGGAAAAAAAAAAAAAAAAAAAGGCAAAAAATGAAAGGCACAAACATGAAAGGCACAAAAATCGACCCCCTCGCGAATGATCTCCAATGCCAACCTGATAATAAACAAGACACACATCACGACTGAAGTTGCTAGGGAGATATTCATCTTTAGGCCGGGGACTAAAGTACCAATCAGACTCCAATATATCACATTTATCAGGGACAGCCAAATGATGTAGAGGTACCAGAGAGACTTTAATCGATGCATGATGAGGAAGTAGAAGACTGGCGCGAAGAAAATTAGCTCCGCTAGGGAGAACATACTGCAGCTGTGGGGAGGAGCAATGATGAGAGGGGAGAGTGAATGACGGGAAAAAGAGAAGAAAAAAGAGGTGAACAGTTCAGGTAGGGAAACATGCACCATTGGCAAGGCGCAGATTTGAAGTGTGATACGGCGCAAATTGTACCCCCAGATGTATTCATCCGCGGCTGGGCCTCACCTGTACGTCCTTTGAAGCTCCGCCAGGACAGCGCCATCCAGCCTCCAGAAATTCTTCTGCACGAGAAGTATCGTCCACAGGTAGTCCAAGGTGGAAAGCGTCAGGCTGGCAAGCGGAGGGAGGGGCGACGCGCCGGTGAGTAAGCACACCCAAGGTGTCTAAAAAGAAGTCTACTCAGGTGTCTAAAAAGAAGTCTATCCACATGTCTACAGCGATGTGTACGTATATGCCTACTCCGATTTGTACACATATGTCTACCCAAATTTTTACGCATATGCCTATGCGCGAGGATGTACCCCTTGGCAGGCTTCTACCCACCGAGGGACAAGTTCACTCTGGTTACATAAAAAGGGACAGGAGGAAACAGTGCATTTTAATTTTGAAAATGTTCCTCGGGTTGACTGATCTGGTTTTGACTATGGGCCAGAAGATGAGGGCGAAAACGACGGGGGTCAGCAGAAATCTGGCGGCGAAAATGGTCGAGAAGCTGGACACGCGGAACTGCGAAGGGGCATTCGAAAGAAGGGGGGAAGAAAGGAACAAGAAAATGAAGAAATAAATAAGGAGCTAAATAAATAAAGAAGCAAAGAAATAAGTAAAGAAGTAGACACATGGTAATGGACCTACGTGCATACTCAGTTGCGCGCGTTGCTCTCTGTGGCGCTTTTTTGCCAGGGCCGCAGCGGCGGGAAGCCTCCATCACCAGGAAGCCTCCATCACCGGGAAGCCTCCATCGCCGCGAAACGTCCATCGGAACACTTACCAGGGAGTAGGAGCCGCTCAGCTGCAGGGGCGCGACTCGTACGAAAACGGAGGAAAGATGCAGAGTGAGGATGAGCAGAATGTGCGGGATGTAATTCTCCACGTGGTAAACCAAGTCAAAGGAATTGGACCAAAGTATGTAGTATCTTTCGACCTTCTGGTCTAGGAAGGCCAACAGATGGTCCCTCTTTGGTGAGATTCCCTGTCGGAAGTAACCCCCCTGAACAACAGAGTTCACTTTTTCTATATATTTTAAGAGCCATTTAATTTTGTGGATGAACACATAGAAGAGGCAGGAGAAATTTACGAAAATTATTTTTTCGTCTGAGAGCAAGCTCCAGTCATGATGATATTTTCCTGATGAGGAAAAGTTTCCTTCTGACTTTTTCTTTTTTTTTTGCGTGTCTTCATTTGGGTAATTCCCACTTGTTTGTTCTTTCCCACCGCTGTCTTGGTCTTGCCTTCGCATGTACATGTACATGTTAATGTAGTTACTTTGCGCATTGGGGGTAGTTTTCATTTTATCGTTCAGGTAAGAATTTAAGTTTATCCGCATTTGTGAATCGACCTCGTTTGTGTTTCCAGGAAGGGGAGCTCCATTAGGGTTATCCCCCCCCTGGCTGTCGTCCAGCTGTGGGTTTACGTCGTCCATATTTGGGTTTACGTCGTCCATATTTGGGTTCACATCGTCCATATTTGGGTTTACATCGTCCCGTTTTGGGCTTCCCCCATCCGCGCTGCTATGATCGCACATTTGATGCCCCATTTTTTTCTTCCTTCCGGTGAAGAAGAATTCAAAGCCATGTTCGTTCTGGTGTGCGAATTTGTTTTTCAGCCTTTTCCCCTGCACATCATTTTTAGGGTTCTTCTTATTCTGCTTCGCATCAGTGTGTGTGCCTTTAGCTTTAGTCTTTTTCGTGTTTTTCTTAAAGGCGTCAATATTGTGGTGAGGTGAGATTTCTCTAGATTGCTCAGATTTCCCCCCCGCGCGTGTTTCACATTTAGACTCAAAAAATGCTTCACCAAGTACGTCATTTTTGTTGCCACGTTTGTAACCCCTTTTTGCTCTGTTAGTATTCTCGCTGATGCTGAGCAGATTGCCAATTGGGGTTTCGATATGTAGCCTGTCTATCTTCGTATGCGGAGTTTTCGCAGAATTGCCCCTTCCCTTCTCGGGGCCTTTCCTAAACAGGGTCGAACTATTATTTGCAGAATTGTTCTTCGGACTGTTTCGTTTATTCTTTTCCTTTTTTGGGGCCTCTTTGGGTTGACATTGTAGGGGGTCCTTTTGTAGGGGGTCCTTTTTTTCGTTGCTCCTTCGTGCACTTTTTGCTCGCTTCATTGGTGGAGCTTCTTTTTTGTGTGTGTCCCTATTTTTGTTGTAACATCGAGGGGGGTGTTCTCCCCTAGAGGTTGCTGCTTGTTCAGGTTTGACTCCCTTTGCTTGTTCGGTCGCTTTCAGCACGTCTGCTTTCCCATTTTGGTTCATGTTGTCTTCCTCGGAGTGCTTCAAAGGAGCATATTCTGGTTTTCGTTCTACGTGTGGGTTGTGTCCTCTTCGATTGTTCCCTTCTTTTCCCCTTTCCGCTTCCTTACGGATGGTGATTTTTCCTTTTTTCTTCTCACCTCTTTGAGATGGCCTTTTTCCTGATTGGGGCGGATTTACCCTCGAGTGGCGGGAGTCGTCCTGGAGAGGCGTGGTCCCCCAGTGCAGCTTCACCATCTCCATTAAGAATAAGAAGTCATTCCTATTCCCATTCGAGTGAAGTTTGCCAATCTGTTTTCTCTTCCTCTCAATAGCAGAAATAATTAAGTACAACTTTTTGTGATAAAGAACCTTTAGACAGTAATAGGGAGGGTAAGTGGAAAATAACTTCTGATTTCGGAGAGTGAAAAATTTATTTGCCAATCTGGTAGCCACAATTTGTGCACTCTGGAAATCTTTTTTACTTTTGATGTGAATTTTTGGGATGTTTCTACAGAAGATGTTCCACTTTGTTTGCATGTAATTGTTTGAGTCCAGCAGCACATCGGCTAGTTTTGCAAAACAGACTTGCTGGTATTCATTTATGTAGGGAAAGATTAAAATCATGTTTCTTGGACTACGTACAGAGTTAGAAAGGGCTCTAGAGAAGTAGTACAAATAGCGGTAAAAGATCATACTAAATAAGAGGGCAGTTAATAGGAAGAGGAAAATGTAAATATCGATGGTGCTGGTGTTTATGGACACGTTTATTACTAGGATGGTTAGAATGAGAAAAGAGTCGAGGATGAATAAAGTTCTGAGGTGATACCTAGTGAAATAGAAGATGACACATATAGGGAAAAAGAGGATGTTGTTAAAACAGCCATTGAGTTCTAGAAGCAGGAATGGCAACACACAGGAGATGTACAGTAGGAGGGCGAAGATCACATCGGACAAGATACATCGGTCCAGCATTTTTTGTATAGAAAAGATAATCAAACTTATAATGAAAAGACCCCCTTGTAGATTCGTCGCTAACTCTCCTTTGCTTCTTTCTTTGGATAATCCCCCTAGGAGGAACAACGATATGTTCAGAAGGCACAGTCCGGCCGTTGTGTCCTTCGAGTCCAGCACGAACACGTGCTTAAGGTCCTCCCTGTTGACGAACGTCGTCCTTGGGGTGAGAAGGGGTGGGAGGAAATTCACACGTGGAGAGGTGATATCAGAAAAAAACTACCAAGCAATGGTATTATACCAGGGGAGTCGAGACGTATCGAACGTGCCACATGATGCCGTGTGTGTCCTGCACTTTTTGAACATTCAACATGGCGTTAGCCACACCCAGAACATTTTCCCTGGGCTTCCCCGTTTTATTTTTAAATAGGAAGTCAATTCCCCCCTTTGCGCCGCAATGCTGCGCTGCTACACCACTATGCGCCTTGTTCCCTCAGTTGATACCTCGTCTTAATGTCCCTCTCGACCCGGAAGGACATCCGCTTGCTACTTGATAGGTAGGAGTAATGCTCCTTCGTGAAGTATTTCAGCATTTTCGAAAAAGGGAAAAAAAGACCAAATGGTAGAAGCAAGCAGGGGGAGATATATCACAGTTGGACGAGTCATACAACACACGTTGTTATCATAGAAAAGGGGATTTATCTCATCCAGGATGGAACCATTCCCAGTGTACTAAGTTTGCTTCCTAGCGTGCTACAGCTTATACGTTGGTAGTGGTATTTTTTTTCGTTCAAAAAGGTGATCACTTCGCGTTTTCGGAAAATGGCAAAAGGGGGAAATATACACTGGGAGTTGCCTACCCATGTGCACACGCGAATCTTAGGTAGTGACTTAAGATTTTCGAATGGTTGACGGTTGACTTTGTTTTTCTTTTTTGCAAAATTGTACGTCTGCTAACAACACTACCGTATGGTGCAGTGTCGCTAAAACTTATGACATGACCACAAAATTAATTTATGTGCGGATTTGGACATGAGGGGTGCATATGTGCCCCCGGCGGTAGGCCATCATATGGGCATTTATTTTTCCATTTTGCATTTTCCATTTCCATGGTGGGACAATGCCCAATGTGTACAAGCATTTGAAGCGCGGCTACACTTGGCACACACGGGGGGGAGTTGCCATTTTGAAAAACTGCAGTATATCCTTTTCTCAGTGCCAGTTGTGGAGAACAGTACCAGAGGTGCGCAATGGTTGCGATAAGGGTTAATATGAAAGGGGTACACGCGGATGTGCACACTGAAACTTAAGAACATCAGAAGAGTAAACTCAGTTGACCACTACCCCTTTGGTGCGCACACATCAGAAGAAGAACTACAGATAAATGGCAAAGGTCTTCTCAGAAAAGTGCTACTTTGGAGCGCAAAAAAAAAAAAAAAAAAAGGATTAACCGTTCATATTATTTCGCAAAGTGGTTAGAAAAGAAAAAATAGCCATTTTGTGTGCAAAGGTGCATTGCCAGCGCGGGCATACTCAGGGTATGTGAACAAATGGGCGAGGCGGGAAAATGGGTTTCAGATAAGTTTGCCGTTTATTTTACTTAAACGCGTTTGAGTCGTGCCTGTTACATGCGTGTGACATGCTTGCTATATGCTTCCTATATTGTTGTGGTATATGATGCCCAGTTTGGCGTTGGTCAGCTCGGGTGGCCACATGGTACAAGGGGCAGGAATAAGATGACATGCGGGAGACTTCCCTTTTGCGAAGTGGACTGTATTTTCTGTTAAGAGAAGGCTCCTTTCAAACCTGTCGGCGGTACCTTTTGAGCGCTCCCTAATATACCATCATATTGGGAAATTTCCCCAAGGCCATGTATATACATATACCAACGGGAGAGAAACTGCGAAAAAGTTGCCTTTTTGTGCCGTACCGAACAAGTTTAAAAAAAAAAAACAAAGAAAACCCCTGCACACGATAAAAAACAAATTGATTAACCTTATGAGTCAATATTCTATTTTACCACTTAGCCCGAGCCCAAAATACTTTTGTGCCGTTCAGATGGAACGCGATGCGTGTACATATGTGTACAGAAAAAAAAAAAAATTATGAGCGAATTTACCTAAAATTAAACAAAACTGCGTAATGGTCAATTGGGAAAATTCCCCACTACGCTTTCCCCCGTTTGGAAAAATTGCCACAGTTCTGTGAATGGCTGTTTTGCCATTTACCAGAAGCACGAACGTGGGAAATACGAAGTGTGAACGTATGAACGAATGAACGTGTGAATGCTTCACTTTGAGCATTTCGTGCACGAAAAGGAAAAAATTTACCTTTATTTTTGGCTGTACCACTGCGAAACGCGCAAAAACGTGCTTTTTTCGATGGATTGGGGATTCATCGTGCGCGTAAAGTGATCGATCAAGAGGGAGAGATGTTATGCGCATAGGCATCATTTATGTAGCGTATGCCGCCTATGCGTGCACGAGGTTGTTTGGATTCTCTGCATTTATATGCCTACAATGTGCATAGCCATTACGCAGCGCGCAAGTGCATGCGGTAAAATTTGCCTTCGAAAAAATCCGCTTTGTCGAATATTAATTTTTTAACCTCTTTAGCCATTCGTTAGCAGGGCGCAAATGCGTTGAAAATTTTTAAAATAGCAGGAGGGAAAGAAGGAAAAAACGAAAGCGACAAAAAGGGAGAAAAGAAAAGTAAAAGAATGTTCCAAATAGCAGAAAAGTGCCAAAAAGGAAGATATGCAAAATTGCGAAATTCCGCGCTTTTCACCCAAACTTTCTTTTTCTTCTCTCCGCAAAAAGAAACATGTCGACCGTTGACGAGTTGAAGTTCATTTGGAATTTTTTATTTTCCGATATAACATCAGAAAAAAAAGGAGAAGAAATAGAAGAAGAGAAAAAATACGAAGAGAACATCATTTTGTTGAAAAAATTAATGAGAACGGAAAACATAAAGTTCGAACAAAAATATAACGCTTCCAACATTTTGGAAAAATTAAAAGAGGTGAAGGATGTTAAGTATGAAGATATTTTAAATCAATATGGAAACAATTTTTTAAATTTTTTAAAGCAATCTTTTGAAAATGTAGCAGAAGAAATTCAAATAAATGACAAAATCAAGTACAGGAGGAATGAGCTAATAAAACAGGATTTAAATAATAAGCTACAAAGTGTCAATGCAAACTACAATTTGGAGTACATTAATCTGAACAAATGCTTAGGAACGGAAGATTTTGAAAATCAGCTCAATGTAAGCTTAAAATTTAACTCCCTCAAGGATATTTTAAGCAAATTGTTAATAGAAATGAAGGAGCACGAAAATCAGTATAACAATTTAACAGAAATGGATAAATTTTTGGACGTCAAAATTTATGAACTTGAAAATTATTTGAGCAAGGCCGGGGAAGACAATTCTTGAAAAAAAGCGGTGGAGAGAAGAATGGGCCAGCATAGCAGTGCTGACGGAGCACCTTCACAGCACGGGAGAAATAAAAAATACATTGTATACTTGTATAATAGCAGTATGGGAATATTGTACAGATTTGAGCGACCAGTCGGGCGGAGTTATTTCTGTTTATTTACCTTTTCCGGTGAAATCAGGCCACATTGTGCCCCAGTGCACACGAAATGGAGGAAGGATCGTTAAAAAGGAAAATTTGTAATCCGATATATAGCGCATATATTGAGGTTATGGAATGGATCATATAGAAAAATTTCTTTTCCTTTAAATTTGTTTTATTTATTATGTAGAATAAAAGGATTTATTTTGAGGAAGCAGAATTTTTCTTTCTTTTTTTTTTTTGTTTTTTTTGCCTTCCATCAGATTTATCTTACCATTAGCATTATTTTTGGGAAAATTCACCTGGAGTTGCTGGAAAGTAATTTGATATGTTATTCTGTTTCTTTGTACCATTCCCGTCATTGGGTTATGGTGCTGCTGTGATGCTGTTACGATGCCGTTACGATGCTGTTATATTGCCATTATAATACCATTATTTCTTCTTTTTTTTATGCTTATTGAAGAGCTACGTAATATTTAAAGCCAGTGGGGCGCCAATAATAAATCAGCAAAACAGACTTCTACAACTTTTTTATGTGGAAATTTGTTTGGTTTTTTTTTTTTTGTAAAATTATAACATTTTCGAAAAGTTAAAAAGGAACGAAAATGGTTATCATAAGGAAACAGTCTTTTTTTTTTTTTTTTATTAACAATTTGGGATTTGTAAAAGGACCAAAATAAGCAAATAGATTGGAGGCCTACAAATGATATTTTGTTGAGAAAAACGATTTCAGTCTATATACATATGCACACAAGACAAGGAAGCGTTTGTACGTGAGTACGTGCAGACATCTGTGCGTTCCAGACGTGGGTACACTTCCCCGTGAAACGCATTAAAATATGATTGCACATTTATGCAAATTGGAAAATGTCAAAACGTTCAAAGAGGGATTAAAAAGCAGTAGCAAAATGGGATTATTTGGTGATCGTTCATGTGACATTATATATATGTGTATATACTTATATGTAGTACACTTTTATGAGGAATAGTTTGTGGCTACACTATTTTATCGTACCTATTTTAAACATATTGTTTGCTTCAAAAATGTAAAGGAAAGAAATTTATCGGGATGTCTAACAAAGCATAGATTATACGAATATACGAATATGTGGCGCATTGCGCGTTTCGGAAAAGATGCAACTCGAAAAATGTAGTGACACTATTTTTTACGATCTGGTAAGTGGAAAAGTAAAGAAAAAACATACAGAACAAACGTAAAGGGAAGGATAACTGGCATTTTGTTTTATGAAGCTGTGGAGAAGTGTACGCCTGTTTGTAGTT
>NW_008481841.1:857692-860845 GCF_000524495.1 Plasmodium inui San Antonio 1
CATAAGGAAACAGTCTTTTTTTTTTTTTTTTTTTCCCGAACGGTTCAGAATTATACGCGAAGATATGCAACGTGACATGGAAAAAGTGTAAGATAGCAGAAATGGAAAAAATGTCAAAGGCGCACATATATGTATATTTGTATTTGTGTCCCCATCCGTGCACAGAAAAATGTGTGTTGACCTAAGAAATCGAAGATAGACATAAAATTTGACACTTTTCCTTTTTTGGAATAATTTGTACTCAAAACTGTTGTCTTGTTGATCATTTTACCATTCGAGTTTACACATGTTTGCCATTTTGCACTTAACCAAATGGTTCTTAAAAAGTGATATATTAAGAAAGAACGAGAGGAATTTATTTATTTTATCACTCATTTTTGCAACACTAAAAGAAATTTTGTTAAAATGTTTTGAACGGAAACTGCCACAAGCATGGTGAATTATGCGACTAGTGAATTCAATTTGTCAATCGTGCAGAACTGCACTGCGTCATGCCAAATGATCTTGTCGCTTTTTATTTTTATCAAACGTGATGAGTGTGTGAAATTCCCCGATGTAGAAAAGGATTGACAGAAAAATTCAACACTATGGCGGACTTATGTACACCCCCACAGGACTGTTTGGCAGCACGGATGGACAACACTGCGAAGGGGTAGAGGAACACCTCGACTTAAAGCTTTAGCATTTTTTTTACGCCCCGATTGAAAGATACCATATTTTGTCAGCTGAATGAAGCGAATTATTAACAGTCACAACCGCTGTGCTTTTTCACAATTTGGAAAGAGTAATAAAATCTATATTAAGTCACGCTGAAATGGGTCCCCCGTGTATGTAGTAACTGTGGGGGGGAAGCACCATGTATAAATGTATACGTGCGTGGGTAGGCAGGAGATGCTAACACCTTTTAGAGTGGACTCACGCGCCCTGATTGTTGGGGTCGTAAAATGAACAATACATTTTGCTTTGTTATAATTTTCGATAATAGGGGCTATATCCCCTTGTAGAAGCAGGGAGATTTTCAGCGAAGGCCAACTAACTAAACGATTCTTTATTTACGTGGTATGGGAACAAGTCACGTGCATATCCACTTGTTCGAAAAAAAAGGAGAGGAAACATTAAACGCACTTATGAACATATTCATTTTGGCAATATTTAAGCGGAAAAGTAAAAGGGTACGTAAAAGTTATACATAAATATATTGAAAAAAACGTTTCGAAGGATTTGCACGCATTGGCATGATTACACGCTGCGCCCCTTATGCATTAACTTTTATATGCATCTTCGTATTGGAGGCTGCTAGAAGAACAAGTAACAGTTGGCTTCTTTGCAAAGCGTTTTTAAAGTGGGAGATCCAGCAGGGAGGTACTAAACAAGTTGTGCTCACATGCTTATATGTATATATATCTCTATACATATATATGTATGTATACAATGGGAAAAGGATTAAAAAAAAAAAAGAAATCAAAGGGAGGAAGGTGTAAAATAATCGTAACGCAATTATATTCTGCTCCTTACGCACAATACGGACATACATGACTGTGCATACCACGCACGTGCTGATTTTTATAAACAAAGTGAAAATTCAACGGAAGAAGAAATGTGAAGTCGTGGGTCCGTCACCCCTTTTAATCTACATTTTGGGGGGTTAAAAGAGTAAAGATTGCGCCATTTGTTCATGTATACTCGATGCGTAGTTAACATAAACTGCACGATCCCTTTTGGTTTTCCCGAAACGAAGATGCCTTTCGGGCGAGTGATGAATGGGGGGGTTAAGGGGCCCCGAAAAAAAAACACAAAAAGAAACACAAAAAAAAAACATGAAAAAAGCGAAATAATTCAAGGGAAAAATAAACATCCATATTATGTAGCGCATGTATACATGTAGGAACGTGCACATGATTGCATAGCGCACTTTTGTGACCACCGTTGGAAATAAGAAAGAAAAAAACGATTTTGCCTGGGAACGTCAAGTTTATTGTGCATATTTATGGCCTACTATTTTACTACCATATTAAGAGCACAAAAAAAAAAGGGGTACCGTCAGTAAACGGCGGAACGCAGTCAGCACAGAAGTTTGACGTTTGACATCCGGATAAGGGGGGGAAAGTTGCGTCGGGCTAGGTGCGTCCAACGGGCTGTCACGGTGATTAATGACCAATCAGCCAGGGAATGCAGAGGAGCCAAATTGGTAAAATGGGTACAGAATTGGCATAAAATTGGCAAAATTACCTATACAAAAACATGTGAAGCGGCAAAAAAATAACACAGCCTCCGAAACAATAATTCACGCGACCGAGAAAGCTGCACAGAGTTGGAACGTTCATGTAAGCTGGTCGATCCGTAGCATTTTGTACGTCTCGAAGTAACGCTAGAGGAACATATAAATAAGCCCCAAATCGTATGCAAACAAAATGATGTATACATGATGAGTAGAGGATAATTTTATATGCGACATAAACTGAGCCATATACGTACGGCCCCTCGAAGGGCAATTATATCTTATCGCATGGGGGGATTGCCTCCTTTTCTTTTTATGGAGCACTTAATTTTTATTTAATATACCAGGAAATATAAGGAGAAGAAAAAAACTGCGAAGCGAAGATTACTTTTTTTTTTTTCTTTCTATATCTGCATAACATTTTTCGCTTAGCATTTTTCACTTTTAATTTCCATTTTATGCTTCCCATCTTTTGCGTGATTCTTTTCTTTCCCATTTGGAAGAAGTAGATACGAACAGAAACAGAAGTCACGTTTTTAATTCAGCTGCTAGTTTTTTGCAGGCTTGGTAATTTTTTTATTTTTCCCCTCGCTTTTTGGCCTTTCCGTTAGCATTGTCATTGTCATCGCTTTTTTTTCTTCCTTTTTTTTTTCATACATTGTTTAGCAATTTCTTGACGATAACGTTAAATTCGCCTTGTGAGGAAAAAAAAAAATTAAAAGAAGATAAGCGAAAAATCACAGTACGGTACCACATCTTTCGTAGATTGCGCAAGAGTGGGGGGAAGAAACAAATCCCCGGAGGTTTTCACCCATGCGTTATTTGTTACATGCGTAGCGTAGTATATGCGACAATTTATGCTTCGTGAAAATAGAAGAGGATTTTTTTTTTTTTTTTCAACCCCATTTCACTGCGTAGTTCTCGCGGGAGGACGA
>NW_008481841.1:861426-864910 GCF_000524495.1 Plasmodium inui San Antonio 1
AAGTATTATCACAGAAATATAGAGATAGACATCGAGACAGGCACAGGTTGAAAGGGGAGAATTGCACTCACCTGAACGAGTAAACTTTTCATATGAAAAATAACAAGGAGACTTTCTACATGGACGAAGGAAGGAGGTATCCATCATTGAGTCGAGATAAGATGACTGCAGCAGGGAGATACCATCACAAGAATGAACACAACCATGGCGGTTATAGGAAGTCTTCCGTAGATAATTACAACAGAAGAAATGAAGTCTCCAATGTAGAAAGGGGTCGAAATTATTCCATAGACAGGAAAGATTATCACCAGAATGTACAACGACAGCACCACCGAGAAAACGGACATGACGCCAATCGAGGAGGACACAACCAAAGTCGCACACGCAGCCGTAGTCCACCTCATAATAAGGTCCCAAGAGAGAAATATCCGGACAAATACCCCGACAAATATCCCAAGAGAAACTTTTCCAGAGACAGAAGCAGAAACGCTACGGTGTATGACGATCGAAATGGAGAGCGAAAGCATGGTGATAAGTATAAGTACGAGAAGGAACAGAGCGGAAAGTGGGACAACAGAAACGGAGGCCACTACGAGCACGACCGTTATCCGAATGAGCGTTATCCAAACAACCGTCAACCGTATGATCGCCCCCCATATGATCGCCCCCCATATGATCGCCCTCCACATGATCGCCCTCCGCATGATCGTCCTCCACATGATCGTCCTCCACATGATCGCCCCCCATATGATCGCCCCCCATATGATCGCCCTGCGCATGATCGTCCTCCACATGATCGTCCTCCACATGATCGTCCCCCATATGATCGGCCTCCACATGACCGTCCCCCATATGATCGGCCTCCACATGACCGTCAACCATATTATCGCCCCCAACATGATCGTCCACAATATGACCACGCCCCATATGATCGCCCCCAACATGACCGCCCCCCATATGAGCGCCACCCACATCCGTATCACCCAGGTGGACCCTACAACAGAAACACATATGAGTACCGACATGATCGCGACGAAAGAATGAATATGAGGAGATATTCTCCAGGTCGAGACAGAGAAAGATACGGATACGAAAATGATTCCAACCGAATGGGAAACAATATTGGAATGATGAGAAGAGAACGACCAAGAGATGAGAGGAGTTATTTCTACAAAAAAGCGGACCCATGTAAAGTGTTCGTAGGAAATCTACCCCCCGACGCAAGAGAAGAAGATCTAAGGAAAAAATTTATAAAGTATGGCGATATTGTAAATCTGCAGTGGAAGACCAAATATGCATTTATAGAATATGAGAAGATATCCCATGCAGAGACTGCCATAAAGGAAGAAAATGGATCGTTATTTCTTGGAAAAGAGTTAAATGTGCAGCCACATCATGCGGGGAACTATTTCCAGAACCGAAATGACAATCGGAGTTTCTATCCCGGATATAGAAGGAACTATTCTCCCAATAGAAATGAAATCGGAGAGAAGAAAATTTCCTTACGAATTGTCTTAAAAAATGTAGACGAAAAAACTAGCTGGCAAGATCTGAAAGATTTCGGGAGGGATGTTGGATCAGTAAATTATTCCAATATCATTCAGGACGATAATAAGGACAGGTTTGGAATAATAGAATACTACAATCACGATCATGTGAAGAAAGCAGTGGAGGTGTTAAACGGTCGTAAGCTGAACGGTGTTGCCGTGGAGGTCATGAAATTTGTTGATTCACCTCTTTATATGAAGTTCCGAAATGGGGGTGAAGATAGACGAGAGGGTAATTACCATCAGCACTATTCTGGTGACAAGGATAGGATGTACCATCGAGATGGGTACGATGCGGACAGGGACGGTTACAGGAGGGAGCGTTTTTTTGAAAGACCCCATGACGGGAGTTACAGGAATGGGGGGAATGATCGATATGGGAGGAACCACGACAGGAACAAATTTGGGAGAGACGAAAGGGAGGACGGGCAACAGGACAAGTCGGACAGAGACCACCGAAGGGGAGGCATGAACAACCATAAGAGAAGGGGAACCTCAAGAGATAACGAAAGAGTCCATCGAGTGGACACAGGAAATGAGGAAGACAGAAGGGGGGACGGTAATGATACCGACAAACAGAGTCAGTTAAGTGGTCGAAGCGGCAGCATCGGGAAGGACAAATACGACAGCGGAGAAGCGGGGACCACGGTCGGCACGAGACAAAGAAGGAGCAACAGAAAGGATAGAAGCGAAAGCACAGATCATGTAGCGTATGATCAGCGAAGTTCTTTGAAGGGAAAAGATAAGGAGGATGAGTACTATTTGGATAAGGAAAGAGAGGAGGCAATTAAAAACGACAGAGAACTGAGCACACGAGGAGACGATGAAGAGGAAAATATGTACAAGAGCGATGAGGAAGGAAGTATTGTCGGTTCTACCAATGTGAGAGATAGGATCGAAGACAATGCCGATGGTGGTTTGAAGGATGGTGAGAAAGACCGTTATGATGGAAGCCGAAGCAAGAGCAGAAGTGTGAGCGTGAAAGCGAAGCAGCAGTCGCCTAAGAAAAACACAAGAGGGAGACGAAAGAGCCGAAGGGCATCCGAAAATTCTTCCATCAGAAGAGACCTACAAGATAGTTATTACGATGACAATGTGAATAACGACAAATGGGAAGTCTCGAAGGTCGGCGTAAACGGGGGAAATTGCACTGAGAGTGATTCATAGGGAAGGAGCGGGGGAAAAAATACGAAACACACTGGTAAAAGGGATGCCTCCTCGTGCATTACGACCTTTTTTTTTTACAAATCAGCTTCATGCCATTCTTCTCTGTTAAAATGCAGCTGTAGGGGATTAATCACCTGAGCTGCCTATTTTTTTTTTTTTTCCTTCATGTTGATTCCACCCAAGAGCCCATAAATATACGCTTCATAAAATGAGCAATTATTTTCATTACATCAATGTGGGAGTTTTTTTTTTTCAACAAAGATAATTAAATAATGCATGTATATGAGTGTGTGTCTGTGTGCGTCCGTGTATCCCAGTGGTACGTACCATTTTAGAGGTTCCCTTTTCAGTTTAAATGCTGTCCTTTTTTTTAAAGAGGCAGCTTCTAAGGAAACACTGAAGGGCGCGCCAGATGTTTACAACACCAAAACATGCATGCTTATCTCCTGTGCATTAATAATGCACTTTTCCAGCGACACACACGATGAACTTTTTTTTAATCCTTGAATGGTTAATTTTTTCGAAGAGATGGATGATACGATCCCTTTATGGGGGGACTAGTACATGTTATGTACCCTTAGAGCACCGATTGGATGCGCTTATCAGGGAGGTGCAAAAGAAGAGAGAAAATGTCGCAGCGTTGGCCATTACGGCAGTAGTCATCCCGCTGATGGGCGGCCAAAATCTGTTAACCGTCTTATTGTCGTGTTTGTAAGCCGCTTTCCGTGACGCCATAGAGATAGGGAGTATACAACTCCGATCTGTGAACT
>NW_008481841.1:865713-868144 GCF_000524495.1 Plasmodium inui San Antonio 1
GGGGTTTCTTTTTCCATTTGCGTAGATGGCAATAGAACAGGACATTTTTCGTTTAAAGGTAAATGTAAGAATTGCGAGTCACATGCGGGAGACGCTCGTGGTATATAAGCGCATCGTCGTATGTGTTTCACCGCTGAAGAGGGATTGCGTCTTGCCTTTTTTTTTTCTTCTTTTTTCTTATTTTTACGTTGGTTCGCGCTTTGGGGGGGATTTTTTTTTTTTTTTTGCTGCTTTAACTGTTCAGTCGGGGTTGACTGTGTAACGCATAAGTGCGACTGACAGGAGAAGGCGGTAACGCTATAGGGAGTTGCTTCTTACAAAATAAGGCAACAGACTGTGACACTGTACTCTTTGTGCATATCTACATTGGAGCAGTTCACAGTGCCTTTGCAGGGGATATGGGGTTGGTGCGCGGCTAACCCCTGGGCGAGTGTGCTTCAATCCATTGGCTACCTTTCTGATGGCCACTCTTAAAAGAACACGTCTTAACCGCTTTTATGCTAGAACTTATGCGGCGCTTCTATCGGGTCACCCCTTTTCCGCCGCGACCGAAACGCCTGATGAAATGCCACTTGAGGACAGCTGAGAAGAGTTATAGCGGCAGTGTTCGGATGGGTATGGGGTGTGCGATGGGAACTTTTTTCTACGTGAATGTAGCCGTGGGTCATCTAACACGGCGCTTCGCAATCGGATGGGAAATCCGCTGCAGCAGATGTTCATCACATGCGCATGCAAATTTGAGTTGACCTGTACATGCAGGGATGGTAATTTTTTTATTATGTCCCTCTGAGGGGAAACATGGGAGGAATAGCATATGAGACCCTTAAGACCTCGTCTTGTTGGCAGACAAATAAAAGGTGTTCATACGCCCGTGTAATTGCGCAAAAAAGGGATACTTTTTAGCGTAACAAAATTCCTCCGTTGGGGTCAAGGTGGCATAACGAAGGAGGCACACAGGTTGGCCCTGCTCGGCTATGCGAAGTACGTAGATTATGCAAGTACAACGAAGGCGGGGTGGAGAAATATGTTTTGTTCACTGGGCACAGGAAGTTGTAAGCGCGCATATCCACGTGGTGTAATTGGGATAGCTAAGAAGAAAAAAAGGCAACCATGAAAATTGCGCATTAAAATTGTACGCCAAAGGGTACGCCTCCAAATGCACGCGTCCAAATGTACCTCCACAAATGTACCCTCCATTTGTACGTTAAAAATAACGACCGAATTGACAGCCGAGTTAGCCCGAACCAGTGAACACTTCCTCTTCGAAATGAACGAAAGACCTTCACCCCACGCCCTACGTAAAACATAGCATAATATAACCAAAGAGAAAAACAAAAACAACAACGCCCCTCTCCCCCCGAAAAAAAAGAAAAAAAGGCGACTGTTGCATCCAATTCTGTGCCAACAGGAAACGAACTTTCAGCTTTGCTCATGCTTGCACGTGACCTGCGCCCCTTCCACCGTTCAACATATGGCATGAATATGAACATACGCGAAGGTATGACGTGTTTGTAAAACATGAATAAAAGCGAGTGAACAGGAAAAGTGGAAAAAGATCCTGCTTTTATCCGCATGCATATATCCATTTGAAGAAAGAAAAAAAAACAAAAAAGAAAAAAAACGCCCCTGCACGTAATGTGGCTATATAACCATGTTCGTTCTTTTCCCGCATTTGTATGTTTTTTCATTCCCTGTTTTGCTTTTCTGTTCCCATTTTGCTTTGCGCAGCATTTTTTTTTTAATAGAAAAAACAAACGCATGAATAGTACGTCAACATGTTGGCAGTACATTATGTCAATGTAGAAAGATTTCGTAATGTTATATTTTACTCATTTTGTTATTTTTTAAAATAGCAGAGAGAAACACGCGTGTTTAACTGATTTATGCATCACTTCGCTTTCACTTCGTTTTCACTGCGTTTCATTTTGTTCGTTTTGTTCATTTTTCTTCATTTTTACGAATACGTGAGAAATGAGCAATCGCCCATACTGTGGGTTTTTCACGCTGCTCGCAGAGTTTGACACGTACATGTAATGACTTCTTCGTTCTCTGCCCCCCACTTCTCACCGGAAGGTGTACGCGCCGCATATTTCTGTGCATAGGTTTCAACTAGCTTAAATGCGTCCACTGTATTTTCATTTGAGCGTGCTTATGCATTATGCGCGCGTGTATGCATTTACGTATGTTTGTGTATGATACGTTTATGCATATAAGGGCGTACGGATTTGCCTCCGCCCATACACTTGCGTGTCCACAGGGTCATACGGATGGACTTGCGGCTAGACGGACATATAGCGATACGGCGATAGGGCCATACGTCCATACGTTCACACGGGAAGACGTTCACGTATATCCACTTGCACATTGGAAATAAGACCCCATCGATACAACCCGCCCGGGCTTCCCTCACCCCTTTTTTTTTGTTTTATCT
>NW_008481841.1:869014-884993 GCF_000524495.1 Plasmodium inui San Antonio 1
CATCGCCTTTTTACTGATCATCATCACTGCAAAATCTTGTCGCATGTTTTTTTTATTCCTCTTTCTTTTTGTCCAACGTGTGAGAAGCTACCCATTTGTTACAGAAATTGACGGAAAAACCTTCATATTATTATGAATCAGGTTGATGATTATGAGTACTTTTGTCATAGTTGTGAGGATGTGAAACGAACTAGCGATATCGAGATTATATACGACGGGGAGATAAAATGTAAAAGCTGCAATCACGTGGGATTTGTGGAGAAAATTGACGAAGATGACCCCTTGAGTTTTCATTCGATTAATTCTAATAGGGAGAGACGGAATACGAACGAAGAAGGTGGTGGTGCTAGGGCCGATTATGCAAACAATGTACACACTCCTTACGGGAATGATAGTCGTGGTGGGAGAGGCTCCTCCACGGAGGGAAGTGGAAACAACCGTGAGAGCAGTAGACAGGGAAACCGAAGCGGCAACAGCGGCTTCTTCGGAACGAGTGAAAACTTTTTTAACGATTTGATGATGTTCCGAAATGTGTACCAGCAGATGTTCAACACGAATTTGAGACCCGCGGACGCGGACATCCATTTTACCGCCAACTTTGGTGCCCCCGCTGGGGAGGGAGGAATGCCCCATAGTGCACCTCGGAATGATGCGCAGGGTAGGGTCTTCTTTGGCAGGAACTACATAAACAACAATGGCGCCGCGGACAGTGAAGGTGGGGGTGTCGGGCTGGGCGGATTTGGCGGACTGGGGGGATTTGGTGGGTTGGGCGGATTGGGCGGGTTTACCGGAGTTAGCGGCGCCGGAGGGGTTGGCCGGGTCAGTGACAGCGTCAATGGGAGCAATGTAAATGTCAGCGGGATGAACAGCACTAGCGTTAATACCGACAGCGTGAATGGCAGCACCGCGAATGCCAGCGGCGGACCCGGCAGGAATGCCAGGAGTCCAAGAATTATCACGAGAGCAATTGACATTACGAACATCCCCCTGAACTCGCCAATCAGATTAAACTTCCACGACCTAATAGACAACATTTTAACCAACTCATTTGACAACATTTCTCTAGACCAAGTGTTAACAATAATCATGGAGAGTGACCCATCTAGAAATGGACCCCCTCCAGCGTCGGAAGCAGTTATAAAAAATCTGAAAGTGGAAGTGTTAACCAAGGACAGAGCAGAAGAGTTAGAATCATGTGCCATATGTAGAGAAGAATATAAAGAAAATGATGAGGTCCATAGGGTAACAGATAATGAGCGTTGTCGTCATGTTTTTCATTGTTCGTGTATCATTCCCTGGTTGAAAGAAAGAAACTCTTGTCCCACTTGCCGCTTTGAGCTTCCCACGGATGATCATGAATACAACTGTAAGAGGGAGGAACTACGGGAAAGAATAAACTCCGAAATCTCTCGCAATAATACGTTTAGCAATTCTAACGGTGTTAACATGGATAGTACTTCATTGAGTAACAGTGGGGTTGGGAGAGGTGACGTCGGTGGAGGGAGTAATGATTCTTCACAGGGGAACAACGAGGGTGCACCGGGGACGGAGAAATCTCCTGGTCGGAATGTCGCCTCGTCGGCAAATAGACACGACGGCACCGTTACGCAGGTTAGCGGTACAAGTGGGCAGGCCACTTCTACTACTGCGCAGGGTAGTGGTACCACTACTCAGGCTACTCCTACTACTGCGCCGCAACATGTCACTTCCGCGCAAGTGAATAGTCCGTCAACACAGCAGATCGGCGGCGCAGAGGAAGGAGGGGGGAGGTACATTCCCATCACTGAAGAATACGACATCAACATGGTTGAAGGGTTTGCCTCTGCACAGACGCAGAGCATTATACAAAATATTTTTAATACGTTTATCCTTGGAAATAACGACACGAATAGGCGAAGCGGGTTTGTCTCTGCTCCGCAAGTATTTTCCATAAGCAGCAACAGGACTGGTGATAGCCGGAATGGACATGACAGAGGTCATGAGAGAGGTGGGGAAGGTCCTGTGGAGGGGCCCACTGGGGAAGGAAACGCATCGAACAGGAACGAGGAGAACCGTGCTGAGGAGGGAAACAGCACCAGTAGTAATAATAATTCGAGTGAAAATAGAAGCTATGGAAGCACAAACCACAACGATGCAAGAGGAGGAGTTAACACCAACGGGTTACGTGTAAGGAGTAGGGTTTACGAAGCCGTACCCAGCGGAATGAACGAAACAGATAATATGTTCGACCCATCTACGATGTTTGATGCTGATAACAGTTTGGACATTGGACAAGGGATCATCACAGATAACATGGGAGATCAAACATTGGGGGTCATCAGATCGATGAAGATTACCAGGACGAGCGATTATGAACCTACGGCGAGGGCCGATCAGGCCAATCCATTTGACTTGACAGTCGACGGATTTGAGACCTCTGCTTTTATGAATGCTGCACATGCGTATGTGACCAATAGGAGAGATGATTCCCACCGACAGGGAGGCGGATTCGTGGATGGCGTGTTTAGAGAAGACGGATTAAGGGAGGGAGGCCTAGATCCAGGGGGTCCCCTTTCTCAAGGTGCACCTAGAAATATGAATAAAAGTTGCAACGTGCAGAAGGATGAGGGGCCTCCCACGAGCATCACTGACGTGAATGATGCTCATCGGACGAATACTTACAGCTGTAATGATAAGCAGAAGGAAGATCCCAGGAGAGATGCCATACATCCGGATTCGTGTCCCAAAAGTGATGATTGTTCTAGGAGCCCCAGTGCAAAGGGCAGCAGTAGCAGTAACCCCAAGGAGAAGCAAGGGGGAAGCGTTAGCAGTGCGTCGAAGAAAAACGAAAAGAGGATTTACGAAAAAGTCAGCTCAGCGTATAGTAACGGAAGCAACAGCAACAAGAGCTCTGGGCAATGCAAGGAGAGTGACATCGAAAAGGAAAATATGCGGAAGAAGTCGAGGAACAGCCAGCATGTGGATGGGCACAATAGTTTGAGCTCTTGTAACGGCGTTGAGGAGGCCAATGGCGGAGGTTCGCCGAGGTCGTTTGCAGTGGGGGAAGGGGCGGGGCAAGCGGCAGGGATAGAAGAAGAAGCTGCAGAAGACGTAGCGGACGCCAGAAATGGTCAGAAGAAACAAAGCACAGTGAAAAAGTACCTGTTCGATAGACTGCATTGGCTAAAAGGTTACGATGGAAAGGATAAGAAGAGGAGCGAAAAGGGGCCTGACGCAAGTGAGGGCGTCGCTTTAGAGGAAGACAAGGAGGATGTGGCGAATGTGACGAGCGGTGAGAGCGAGTCGAATGCCCGTGAAGGGGGGGAGCAACCAAAAGTGCATCCCACGCGGAATTCACAAGAATCAATGAGCGAAACAGGGCCAATTCTCTAAAAAGTAACATAGAGCGAGACTCTGATTCACCTGAACGTATGGAACCGTGTTGGAGCCGGTCGGACGAACGAAAAGGAGAAAAACAAAGCGACCGTGGTGGTGATCGGAACAGAGGTGTTATATATGCCCGTGGCACAGATGAAGATCGGCCCCAAGGGTAATCCTTTTTTTTTTTTTTTAAAATAAAAACTGTCAAGGAAGGGGGGGTGTGGAGAAGATCCTCTATTTGTGCGCTCGCCCTTCATTGGATGGGCGCTTTTGTCGTGTGCTTTTTTCCCCATTTTGAGCACTTCACACAGCATGCCAATTAGGGTTACGACTAGGCATATATCTACGTATTTGTATGTGCGTATGAACCTCCCCCAGACCCAGTGCATCAGCGTCTTATATTTCTATGCACAATATATGCGCACCCGCATAGGGTACCCGTTTGCAAATTTGTTCTCCCGCCACCTTTATCGTTTTTCCTGCCTCTTTATAAAGTCTCCTCCTTTGTTTATATTTTTAAATAAGTTTTTTTTTTTTTTGCCTAAAAGAGCCATATTTAAACATATGACTTCGAAGGGGGGGGGAAGGTGGCTTAGTTTAATTTTATTGTGTTGTTAAAAGCGTTGTTTTGCCTTTTGCCATGTCGTGCTTTCGCCCTTTTAGCCACATGGTCATTTTTGCACCCCTTCCCCTTTAATATGTTTCAAAGGAACATGTAGAGGTGACCATCTGATGCGGACACGCGGGCGCAGCGGGCACACCTCCGCTTTATTTATTTTTTTTTTTTTAAAGTTTGTTTGAAATTTCCCTCCCCCTCCCATTGCCGTGATACCTTCACATGAAGAGTAGCTTTATTAGTTCACATTTTCACCTCACCCCTTCTTCACTATTTTTTTTTTGAATTGTGCAGATTTTACGCAAGTTCTCGTAGGGACAACGAGCGTTTGCTTGAGTCTCATTTGTGTGTCCCGTACATACCTATGCGGACATGTGTACCAGTCCAATGACGTGCGTGTCGATTCATCGTTCCTCATTTTTATAATTTATCATCCCAATTTTCAAATTAACTTTTAACGAATGAGAATCCGAATAGTGGAAAAAATTGCAATTTTTTTTTGGATTGCGGTGTGGTGTCCCTAGGATGTCCTTGTGTTGCCCCTGTGTAAGGAGGGGGAAGCGGATGTTACCCCCCGGGTGAAGGTCAATTTAGAGGAGAAGGTTAAGTTGTTTTAGGCCTCTCACCTGCGAAGGTTCTCCCTGTGCCAATCTACCTTACGCCTCGCCAAGTCACCCCAGCGTAGGGAACCCAATTGGGGCGAAGGCATCACACTTTGTAGACCCTCCACGAGGGAGAATTACGACAATTGTCCCATTTATAGACGTATTTTTTTGAAATAAAAACTGAAAAGGGGGGTTAAAAAAAGAGTAGCACCATTCTTGTGGTCCCTTCCGTAGCAAGATCGAGTAGACTTGACGGAGCAGAAAAAAAAAAAAAAAAGTTATTCTTACAAAGTTACGATTACATTGGGGGACCTCTACCGTTCGCGCAATTTTTCGAAAATGTCTAGGTAGCCGTAGCCACCCCCAGGACGGGGAGTTCGACTAGGTTAAGAAATTCCCTGCGAGGGTTTCCTCATACGGACAAGTTGTGGCAGGTCATGACGAGGGGTCTTTGTCTCCACAGATGGAAGTCCCATAGATTGGCGTCCCAGAAATGTGTGCCTATGGCGTTCTCCACGGGTACACAAATTAACAGTTACTGGGGGGAACCTAGATGAGACACGTGCAGGTATTACGGCAGCGGCATAAGTACATGGGTTACCCCCTTTAGTTTATTCCTTCCCTGCTTTCTCATCTTACACTTCTTTTGGTTAACCAAGTGTTATCTCTTGTCACATTTGCTCCATTGGTTATGGACCTTCTGGGTGAGTCAATTTTACAAACAGAGAAGGGCTCCTGCGCCGACAGTCCCCCCTTTAGAGGATGTAGTCAGAACGGTTAAGCTGGGCCAGCCGCATTTTATCTTTCTAACGTTTGAAAAGCGCAAGAAGGGAACCATTCCTGTACGTTTTGCTTCCATGTGATCGGATAGAATTGATAATAAGTATCTTTGCCATCACAGGGGGGCGGGGTGATGCAATATGTGCATGCGCCTCTAGGGGGCAGCTATACATGGGTAGGGAGGAATGACCAAGGCACACGCTAACGCTAAGCGGGACGAAGGTGAAATGTTACCAAACGAATTCTATTTTTACCAGGTGAGGGCCAAAAAAAAAAAAAAGCAAAAAGGGATTAAAAAGACTGTGCGCAATTAAGAAGGCCATTTGCCCGGAGTTGAGTGAAGTCCATTGTGCGCAGTTAAACTGCTTATGTGCGACTGAACATTCTGCGACGTGCGGCAAAAAGGAGAAACGTATACGAAAGGCGAGCAGAATAAGCCAAACCTGCTGGCGGCAGCTGCACGCGGGCGGAGTATTGGGCGCAGCGCGAAGCTGAGCAGATATCTACCGGGGAAAAAAAAAAGAACGAAATAAATAGAATAAGCTCAATGACAGAAGCTTAACCAAAGTGACGGAGGCCAAACCAAAGAGACACATAATAACAACCAGGCTGTGAACGAGCGGCATTCTGGGGCCCTCGACGAACACACCGCCACACAAAGCAGTGAAGAAGCAGAGAAGGGGGATGGAACCAATGTGTTACTCATCCTAATATGAAAGAAGCCTTGTGGAGACATGAATGTTCGAGCTTCAGAGGAAGGAACATTTCAAATTTGATTTGGGCGATTCGGTTGTCCGACTGGCTGTGACTAAGCTGACTTTATTTGATTGTTGCGCTGCTACCCACGTCCATCAAGCAGGTGCGACACCGCCAAGTTGTTACCACGAAGTTTCCAGCGCCAAACGTCCTACCTTCTCCACGAGTGTCCTCGCAGCCCCCACGTCCTCCCCCCTCATTATGCATACAACTATGAATAAACAATGAACGAGGATTTAAAATTAGGATCCATCATATGGCCCAACTTCACATCCCCCTTTAGCATCTCATGCTACTGCATGAATGAGGGATGCACCGTTCTATCCGTGGGCAGCTACGAGGGCAGCATCGTCTTGTTTAAAGTTGGAGAGAATGCAAGTAGCGCGCGAGGAGGCGGTAGTTGTGGCAGTACGAGTTACCCCGGTTCGAATGAAACAGGTGTGATTGGCGTAGACAGTGTGGGTGCCGTCTTTGTATCGCCAGGTGGAGGTTACAAACAGGAATTGAAAAAAGGCGCCGGGGGAGGGGACAAATTCAGTCTTGCGGGGAAGCATCCAGATGAGAATGAAACCCCGATGAGTAGTAATTCCCCAGGGGCAGGAGAACCAGGCGACAGGGTACATAAGGGTAGTGGGGCTAAACTCCATAGGGGAGAGGGACGAGGAAAGACGGAACCGCTAAGCGGTGACGAAACGAGCGCATATATGTACAGCGGAGGAGGGTGGAATGTCAAGCCGGGGGAGGAACCAACAGGAGGGGAAGCAAATCCAGGGAAAACAGACCGAGGGGAAGCAGACGTGGAGCCCCCAGAGAATAGAGTAAACTTTCTCCCATACTGTATCCTCCTAAACAATAACAACAACACGTGTAGCAACAGCATTGTTCAGTTATGCTTCGGGCTCTCTTGCTCGTCCCTCATCGAGTGCATCTCAAAGGAAATCCTAATTTCCCTTCACCTCGATAACTGCCTCTATTTTTGGTCTCTTGATGAAGGTAGATGCTTCAGAGTAGTAAAGGGTTTCAGTTTTTTTATCTACAATTTGAGGGTGTTGCCAGATAGGCGGTTCATAGTCCTGTGTGGAGATAGGAAGGTCCTTCTGATGGATCTCTGGGGGAATAAAAGCAGAGAGATCATTGCCCAGTTGACTTTGGATAACTACATGAAGGGGAGGAATAACAGGAGTGAGAAGTTGCAAGGGGAGAGGGTCGGGCGAGGAGATGCAGGCATCCCAGGTATCGCTCCCAATTCAAATCATTGCGGTAATAAAGGTTCTTCTGGTACAAGTAGGAATTACTTCATTGGAGATTCGGCCGATAGACACCACTCTTCGTCGTCCAGTTCGGAGGAAATGAACGATAGAGTCCTTATCGATGGGGGGGATACAGGAGAACTTCAAGTCGGAGCACCAGGATCATGGAGTGAAATGACTGACAAGAGTGATACACCCTATGGGAGTTTTCTCCTATATGGGAGCGATGCACCTAGGGGAGGTGGAAAAGAGGAAGGAAAGGAAGAGGAGGGATCCATTTCTCTAAAAAAAAACTATGTCAATCGGAGGAATGCAAATCTTGGGGTTGGGACTTTAAGACAGAACGTGAGGGGACAAGGAAATAGCTACGTCGCATCAGAGGAGCGGAAACCTTTGGAAGAAAATCTAAGAAATAAAGACAAAACCGAAGGAGGTAACCATACAGAGAAGGTACGAATATGCTGCGTCGCAACAGGGTTAGTCCCATACCTTAAGGAGGATAACCAGAGATCCCTCATCCAATGCTTTAAATTATTGAAGAGAAAATTATACAGCACATATAGGAAGAAGGAAAATATAAAACGGGTTGTGTTACACGATAATGAGGCAGAGGTGAGTGGAAATAATTTATCCACAGATCAGAATGAAGAATATACAAAGACGAAACAGGAAGAAGTTAATAAGAAACTAAATAATCTATTCAGCTGCCCAGTATTCATTGTTGCGTCGCTATCCAATGGAGACATCATATGTTGGGACTTAACCGATTTTTTAATTTACTACAAAGGGAAGTGTCGATTTGTAATCAGGATAGAAAAAACGGAACTTGACTTATACAAAGAAATTGTGAATGAAATTACAGAGAACTGTATTATGGATGAAGTGCTAAAAATCAATGTGCATACTTCTCATGACATGAATTTGAAATCGCATGACCGATGTTTGAAGTGTCAAGATGTGTACCAACAGTGCAATGGGTTGTATATCATAGAACCTACGTTTATTTCGAATCTGACTCCAGCTGAAGATTGGCTCGAAATTGCTACCAGTGGGAACTCCAGCCGTATAGGGGTCATAGACAGCTACGTTATAATTTTGCAGGAAACGAGGTTAATCATTTATGAGCAGAAGGACTCCTCCTCCATGTTTGTGCCCCTGATGGATTTGTTTTGTCCGGACTACCACCAGAAGTCGCAGAAGAGGAAGCGCCGGAACCCGCACTGGGTTGGCCTGCAGGTTGTGCGCCGTCCCCTCTTGAGGTTTTCCTCGGGTAAGTTATGGGGTCCTTCCCATCCGCGTGGATAAGCGGTGTGGCTGAGGGGCACGAAGCAGTCCCCATTATGTCGTACTACTTCTACTCCCCATTATGTCGTACTACTTCTATTCCCTATTATGTCGTACTACTTCTACTCCCCACTATTTCGCAATACCTCCACTTCCCACTACCCCTACGCCGCTATCCCCCCTTAGGTATCTTCAAAAGCAGCGGACTGAAAACAAAATCCTTCGACATCATGCAGAAGATGTCGAAGAATGTGTGCGGCTCGATAATCGCCTGGACAACGGAGGGAAACTTCTACAGCTACACTTTGCCGCTGAAATTTTCTAGTCTCTTCCTGTCCTTCCAGTCAAACATTAAATCCTTCTTCCTGATGAGTGTTCCGAAGAAGTACTTGGGTTCACATAAGAGCCCCATCCCTATAGTGATATACAAGGAGCGCATATGCCGGAAGAGGAACTTCCTAACGGATGACGACGACGACGGAGAGGAAAACAGAGCGAGCAATCATAACGAAGGGGGGAGTAACTACAACAATAGTAACAAGTTTAGAATCAAAATAAATGACAGTACGGAGATAAATCGAAGTTATTTAAAAAGAAACATATCAATGGATTCGATAAAATCCAACACCGCTTCGAATGATCAGGTGATGTTTACTAGACACACCTCTTATGAGTACAGGAATTGGCCCCGAAGCAATACGATCGGTAGAGGTACCAGAGGGAAAAACATCAATTCTATGAAATATGCCAAATGCAAAGATGATTTATTGTTTCTTTTTATAAGTAGGAAGAGTCCTCATAGAATTGTCCTATTTGAGGGGTTACTTAGTGCCTGGTTTAAGACGAGCAGGTTGGAGAAAGTCTGGCTCTTGCCAAAGAGGAAGAGAGTCATGCAAACGATGAAGAATAAGGAGAATAAAAATGATACCATATTGGGTGGAAAAGGAGACGAACCCGTTAAAGTGAACCCCGAAGTTAGGGAGGAAGATAACTGGGATGCTACTGCGTGGTTGCATATGGAGCATGTCCTTCCTCCGAACATACGTAGGTGCAGTGATCTGCTCACCGATTTATTGCACAATAAGGAGTGCACTGTTGAAGGGGGGCATGCTGAAAGAGCAGAAGTCGATAGGGGAGGTAAATCCATAGTGGCGTACGCAATAGCAGAGCGGAATCAAAACATATACGTTTTTTTAAGCTTTACCAATGGGCGTGTTTTAAGTGCGTTAATTAATTCTTATGGAAAGTCCCCTCGAGGAAAAATCATAAGAAAGAGAGAAGGGAAAACAAATGGGCCGGGAAGTAGATTAATCCGAGAGTTACCCCTTCCCCACTATGTCGTAAAAAAAAGTGTCTTCATAACGACTCTCCATTGTGAGAGGAACTACCTGGTAGGAGGGTCCAGCAGAGGAGACATTTTAATATGGGACATCAGAAGCTTTAAGTTGAAAAAGTTTATCAAGGCTTGCCATTTTAACTACGTGAGAAGCATCCATAGCGTTATCGATCAAAATGCCACCAACAGAGGAGGGGGCACATGTTCAGTGAGCAAAGAAACGGAATCCTTCTGGGTTCTAAGCTGTGATGCCAGCAACAATCTCATTCTTCTCAATTTGAATGAATGCAACTACGACGAGAATAATTTTTCATATCTGTTTTGCAAAAATGATAGATGCAGAATAGCCATAACGACAGACGAAGAATTGTTAAGGAAGAAAGAGCTCGAGATTCTCCAAAAAAAAAAAAAGAAAATCCTCTTTTTAAATTATATGAGAAATTTCTTTAAAAAAAAAGGACTATACAATAACGGAAAAGCTACGGAAAGAAAAGACAGCCTATTGCACATGCTAAAAATTAAAAAAGACTTAAAGGTGAAGCTAATGGAGGGTTTCTATTATGCCACCTCATGCACCATGAGCAGACCTGTTTGTGATTCCAAAGGAACCTTGTTCAATGTGAAGAGAAAGATTCATAAAAAGAGGAAGAGACATCATGGGGAGATAAAGAATATGATCAATGTATGTCTTTACTGTTCTTTTAAGAAGCTGGAGAAGAAGAATGAAATAAATTTCAAATTAATAAATCATGTCTACGTCAATACATTTTCGTCTCTGTTGTATATCACTTCGCTGAATAATTTGGTCTTCATTTATGAGTATGGCAGCGGGTGCTTCCTGCGGTGTTTGTACGATTCGGACTTTGCTGCCATGTGCGTCGTCCCCACGGAGACATGTCACATGAAACTCGGCGTAGACGTCACGTCGGTGCGCGTCCTCAACAGGGTGCGCACAGGTGGCAGCAGGGTTGACGGGAAGGTTAACACGGTAGTTCGGGGGGAAGTTCGCGCGGAGGTTGGCAGCTGCAACAGCAGCCATAGGAGTAGCGACGGAAGCAGCGGCCTGAGCGACGACCGGAGGAGGGTCAGAACCGAAAGTGGAGGAGTGCCCCAAGGCAGCATCCTCCTCGCGGAGCGCGAAAACGAGCATAGAGAAGAAGTATATCACTGCATCCCACCAAGGAAGAGCACCCCCCGCACAAAAGTGCATGGAAGGGCAGAAGTGCATAGAAGGGCAGAAGCACATGGAAGGGCAAATGAGAAGCACCCCTCCAGCTACATTGTGAAGAGCCAGATACCAGTCATAAGTTACGTTCTATTCAGAGACAGCAATTTGTCCCAAAAGGCTTTGCCATTGACGAAGTTTTTATTCCCTTTTTTTCTGCCACCCAAATGTGTGCATCTTTGTAGGGAGTTATTTCCCTTTCTAGTGAGCTTCCCCTCGATTCCATTCTCGTTGTGTATCCACGGGAAGGAATCCACTCTGTCGACGCTTATCCCGATGTCGACTCAGATATATTACTTCTCCAAGATGCACTCACTGAAGGAGGGTACGTGTGAGGGAAAAGTTTATGTCACGATCAGTGGAGGAAGGAGAGACAAATACCATATGCAGCAGAAGAAGAAAAAAGAAAAATTCCTTTTTGATTCCCTGCATTTGGATGAGCCATACATATACAATAACAGATTTAAGAAAAAATTTTTCCTAAGTGAAGAATATAAAAAGAAGTACCTCATTTTTGGGATCAAGATGGGGAGTCTCAAGCGACGGTGCAACAATTTTATGGAATTTTCGAAATATAGGAATTTGCAGATGTATAGATATGACGAGGGGAGCAGCCTCTTTAACGTGGATCCGAGGGGAACTCTAGGCGCTGATCCATCTGGGGCGGAAGAACTCCAGGGAGAGACGAAAAAGACGGAACTGCCACGGGACAAGGCAGAGATGATGCTAAAAAGTAGACGTGACCCCACACAAAGTCATGGCAACAGAAAGAGTGGTAGCAATAGTGCCGCTTGTCTTAACTGCAATAGTGCCCGTGGTGGTGACTCTCCTGAGAGGTCCAGCTTTAAGGAAGAACCTTATGGGGTACATAACCAACCGGTTAAGGGCGAAGGAGGGGTTGCAAAGAGACTCATTCGCAATGCCTCCTCAGGTACCAGCTGTTGTCCGTTGAATAGTGTAGAAGATCCCAAAATTTTCAGCACTGCAGCGAGGAGGAAGAAGTACCATATGATGCAGTACAATTATTACAAAGATCTGAGGGTGCGTCGGCGGACCATGGCAGGGTCGACCAAGTGGTTTTTGAAATACTCAGATGATGAGTTCGCCAATTATTCGTCGGACAAGTCGAGTCTGTACCTGTATGTGAAGAGTGATCGGCATCGTCGCTCCACAGGGCTCCACCATCGTGGCAGCCATACCAATCGTGGTAGCCACACCCGTCATGTGCAAACCCAAGGGAGGAGTCCTCCCGTCCACCGGAAACTCCTCTTCCAGAACAATTCCGTGGATGTTTACTGCAACAGCGTGTACGTGAAGACGCTGTACTGCTGCTTTATGCTGCGATTCCTGAGTCTGTGGTGCGCCAGTAGCAAGGGGGGGCAGTACGACCCCGCCACGCTGTTCACCTTTAGGAAATACATAATAGAGAACCTACCCGATAGCAACACGCTAAACCTGTTTCTTCTGAGCTACATATCTATGTACCCATATGATAAGAGCATACGAATACAGCTGCAAAGGTTTATGTGCACCGTGATAGCCAATGTGAAGGAGAAGACTTTGGACAAGTATGCGAAAACGTGTACAGAAATTTTAAGAATAAATAATAAGAAAAAAAGAATCATACAAAAGAACATGGATGAAATATCCCTATATGACACGACGGGGACCTATGTGATTACCATTATGATACCAAAAGTGGGATCCTTCTTCTTTTACCCGTTCATCTATGCTGACGAGATCTGCCTCACTCTGTTACTCCTACTACTTCTGACTAAATCGCATTATTTGAGGAACTCGAAAACGTTCTATACCAATGCGAATATGATTACCCTAATTGTGCATCACATATGTTACTACATTTTTGTGGACACGCAGTATCTAATCGAGAAGGAGAACAAATTTAACAAATTTAAGTTGTTTCACTTTATTCACATGCTGTCCTTGAGCTTTTCCATAACCTGGGATTTTCACGTGCTGGTCCAGAGGGGCATTTTCACCAGCAATATGAAGAATATGTCGTACCTTTCTTTCAATTTGCATTTAAAGAAGGAAGATTTTAATATGAACGAGAGGATGATTGATGAGAATTATTTTAAGGCACTGAGGGATTATTACATTCTAGGGGCCCCACCCCCAGGGGTAGCAGCGGCAGAAGCAGCCGTGGCTCCTGGGGTTTCTACCGCTTCTGTCGCTTCTACCGCTCCTTTTGCGGGGGCCGCCATGCCCCTTGCAGGAAGCGATAGAACGGTAGGCCCCTCCGTGAATGAAATAAATTTAAACAATTACCTGGACGATTTTCTCGCAGGCCCAGATAACGGAAAAGTGGGAGGAGAGATCGAATCGGAGAGGGAAGAACAGTTGCCACTGCAGTCTTATGAAAATGTCTTCTCTGAGGTACCCAGTGAAGGGAAGAGCGCTATCCTGGGAAAATCAAATGAAGTTCTCGATATAGGAACAAATGGGTCAGGGCCATCCCCAATAGTCGTTGGAGTTATCAATCAAGTCACTTCAGCAGATCAAATTCATCCTGTGGAAACGATAAGAAGAGGACAAAGCTATTACAACGAATTGTACCATTTATCATGTGATGAGAGCAGAATGAAGATGCTCCAAATGAACCGAAAAAAATCACAAATAAATGAACATAACTACATTAACATATGTCACTTCATTCTGAATATCTTCGATCTGTACACACTGTCGATGAATAATATGAGTTTTTTAAAGTTATTAATTAACACAGGAAGGACGGAGCCTTATTTATTCTTAAAGACGCTACATTATATAACGAGTAATGTCCACCGAAGAGTATCATGTATGAATAAAATTCTCTTCCTTCTCATCATTTTGATAAAAAATTATAAACCTATCTTTGTCCTCTACATGGACATAATTATTGATATCGTTTTGAATTCTCTGGACCCCTCCAACAACGTTCGTATCTTATGTTTGAAGTTATCTACCAGCTTAATATACACCTTAGTTAAGCAATACCGGATTTGCTGCTTTAATAAATATACACAAAGATTGGCGGTGGCAAATAATATGACTAAGTGCATTTATCTATACGATTTGAAGAATGCAAAAAAATTGAAAATTTTTCAAGGGCATAAGAGAGACGTTGATTGTATTAACTTCAACAGCACGGGGACCTGCTTGGCTTCGTACTCCAAGCTAGATCTCTCGTTCAAAATATGGAACTGCACAAATGCGGGTCTGTTTAGTGGGTTCTTAAAAATTCAATCCAAGTGCGCCAGGGACATACAGCTCTCCAGGATAAAGCTCAGCTACTTGTACCTCTCGGACGACTACATAGATATTAGTTACAAGAAGAAGAACGAGTGGGCCCTCCGGCGCGAGGACAACGCGGTGTATTTGATATACATCTAGGGGGGGGGGAGCGGCGGTGACGCGGTGAAGCAGTGATGTCGTGACGGAGTGACTAGGTGGACGACCTTCCAAGGGACATCGCCCCCGTCACGCCACAACAAACGCATCGTTGCTGGGATATCTGCCCTAAAAGGTGGGAATCTCTCCGATCCAATCCACCCTTGTCGATAATTCTCATCTGGCTAGCACCCCTCCCTTGTACCAATCCAAATGGTGTCAAGATGGTCCTGACTTGTCTGTCTCACCAAACACATATCACACCCCATGTCAACGCTTTCGTGACGTCTCAATTCAGTTGTCTCATCCTGTTTTGTTTCAACTCCTGTATTTATGTGATTTCCTTTTTTTTCCTTTTCCCTGATTTTTTCATTTAACGCGCATCCGTTCCCTTCAGACGAGTGGCAACGGCGGGTTGGCTTCGCGATGACCGGATATTTAGAATCCTCCCCGCGTGAGTTGTTTTTCTCACCATTTAGGGGCACTCATACACACGGGTGTATCACATATATAGAAACATATATATATATGTATATATGTCTGTGTGTGTGTGCTGGCGGGTGAGTTTTTTTTTTTTTTCTTTTTGTCACAATTTGAAGCTATCCCCCCATTCTGAAGATATCCTACCTTCTCTATGTCTTTCCCCCCACTTCTGCTGTGTCCATTTATCACCCGATTTCAGCGATGAATATCGCAGCGCTTTCCTTTTTCGAAGTTTTTCCCAACCCTTTTGGCGAACTTTTTAAAAATGCTATTATGAAGAGGCGTGGTCACGTGACACACACACAAACTGCTTAATCGACCATGTAGTGTTGTTTTTAAGGGCCCACCGGAATGAATCCCCACGATTCCCTATTATGATAAGCGTTCATTTGGAGCCCATTTCGGAGGGTATTTTGCTTCTTTTATTTTTTCCTAAATGCGCAGTATCCTACGGTACACCTGATAGAAGCGACAGGGAAATGAGTTCCCTTTTGGTAGCACATGTCCGTTTCGGGAGCTTTGGCAAAACATATGCAGAGATGGGTGAATGTAGGTGAGGGGAAAAATCCGCTGTGTCAATTTCTGTACACTCCGATTTACACGTCATGTAGGAGTTGCACCCCAACGTTCGGGTAACTCTACACTGGAACTTTCTGTCCTTTTTAGTGTGGTAGCCTTCTTAGCAATTACCTAAATGACCTCGTCTGCGCCTGTGTGCTGGGGAAATTTGACACGAAAGGAAAAGGCGTATGGGCTAGGTCCAAGGTTAACGGCCATTCATCCCCTTTGGTTTGCAATGGAGAGGGGTAACGATGACATTTACCGTTCTTTGCGCATGCTTTTGCTTAAATGGATTTACGGAGACCACTGGCTGTCTGTGTGAAAATCAGAGAG
>NW_008481841.1:885564-954887 GCF_000524495.1 Plasmodium inui San Antonio 1
ATATGCTAGGAGCTGGGAGTCATAACCCAAACAGAACATTTCTCATGAAAAAATAGGAGTCCCGAGGGGCAAATTGCGCAGTAGTAGCAGCATCGTTCGACTGGTGTGAGGGGTGGACAGCATGAAAGGGGTGAGAAATATGCAAAGCTTAATTTTCGTTGCCTTCACAAAAATAAAGATTGGGGGAAGGGGAGAAGTTTCTACAGCTGCATGACGCGATGGTCTCTTTCACGTCTGCGTTTGGGCCTTTGGGGGAATCACCACACAATGGGAACGGGTCCCTATTCGGGTGCGAAAAAATAAAAAATGCTGAATAGTCGTGAAATTGGCAAAATGATTTATTTGCCAAAAAGCATCAGAAACGTGAAAATTGTTCAAGGAATGTTAAAACGGGGATGATCTCGAAATATGTACAAATCTACATTTATTTTTCTTTTCCCTAAGTGGTAATCTTTTTTTTTTATCTTTTATTTCCTTTTTCCTTTCTGCAAATGGAAGAAAAGAAAGAATTAAGCGAGTTAGGTGGTGATCGATGGAGGTTGTTTCCTTTCCCCGAGCTTGGGCGTGGTGCACAAAAAAAGAAGGAAAACAGTTTCGGGCAAATAGGTGATACTTTTTTTTTTTACGTTGTTGTGTGTTCCTTCTTTGTTCCTGTTGCCATAAGATTTGTGCAGTGTCAATGATGTGAAGGGAGAGGCAAATGGGGAAGTCTGTCGAATGAGCGTTATCCGCACCTTTTTTTTTGTTCCCCTAAATTTTGGGGAAAATATCCATTTTGGTTGACGACGGCGAAAAGGCATGCGGAAAAAGAAAAACGATTTATTTAAAATGAACATACCAATAAGAAGAAAAATATAGCTGGCAGAATGCCAAGAAAATTTGCCCATTTGTAGTGATAATAAAATACGTTGGAATTTATTTTGATCAGCTAATTTCCCCTGATGATGATGAAATTGTGGAGGAGTCATTTTGGAAGGAATAAAATATACCCCCCTCCACTTTGCTAATAATTACAAAATTACGACGTATTTTTTTTTCCCTTTTTCGTGGAAATGGCAAGTTAGGAAAGTTGCTCCGCGAGGTGGGTGGCACCGTGTGCTTAATTCTTATGAGATTAGTGTACAGTGGGTTATAGGACAAGCGCTCATAGGCAACGTAAATGTAAATAAAATACCCTATCCGTGTGGGTACGTAAATACCCGCGTTGCACATGATTTTTTTATGGGGCAGAAAGGCTATGTTAGGAGATTTTGTTTCCTTTGGCGGTTATTCCGCACTGTGACAAAAGAAAAAAAAAAGATAGGCCGTCGAGTGCTTTGCGGGTCACTCGAAGGAAGGGCATACATATACATAGTACGTACATAACATACGTAAGTACGTACATAATTACATATAGATGCACAAAGCGCGAAGAGGCAGAGGAAGCTTCCTTCATGCGCATACAACATATAATACCACACGCGTGACGTGAAAAAAAAAGAGAACAATTTTCTAATAAACTTGATTCGTTTGCGAACAGCTCGTAACGGTTTTTTCATACTAAGCCAATATATTCACAGCAACACTGATTTATACCTCATTTTATTTTATTATTTTTTTTCTTTTTTTTCTTTTGCGACGTGTTTAACATAACACTTAAGCTATTCCAACACCGCGTTGAGGTGATACATCAGTATATATAATTTTTTTTTTTTTTTTTTGCCTTTTCTTCTCCTCTCGCTTAGCTATGTTAATACAAAATAGCATCTTCTTCCTTATGCCATGATATAATTAAACATCCGTCACGAATTCGAAATCGGCTTTTTTTTTCTTTTGCAAAAGTTTGTTTTTTTTTAACTGTATAACTCAACAGAGATTACTTTTCTCATCTTCAGCCCCCTGTGGAAAACCATGTATAAAAAGGTAAGCCCATGACAACGTTAACGTGAATGCTAACGTGAATGTTAACCCGAGTGGTATAAGAAAGAAAAAAAAAAATTAAAAAAGTGCCACGTGCGATGAGAGGAGCGTATGCTTATGGGCGATGTGGATGACGCGATTTGTATGGCGCGTCGTTTGATGGTGAAAGGGGGTGTAGAACTTCGCGGGGAGGCCGTCGCGCCAGTTTGTAGGGGCGCATCGGTCGGGGCACAGAACCGCGTGTGTGTCGGCATCGTGTAACTGTGAGAGCTCATCGTTGTATGAGCGTACTTCTGCCCAACATGTTGCGACGAAGAGAGCGACATGGAGGATGCACTTAGCGCACACGTTGGCATGTTGAAAGGCGCCAAAGGTCCCAGTGTAGCGAAGTTGTGAATGAGCATCCCGCGCGAGTACTCTGCTTCGCCCTACAGCGTCGTCTTACCACGTCTCCGCTATCGCTTCCCCACATCGCTTCCCCACATCGCTTCCCCACATCACTTCTCAACGTTGCTTCCCCACCGCAGGTATACGTAATCGACTGCAAGGGACACCTACTGGGAAGATTGGCCTCGATAATCGCCAAGGAGCTTCTAAACGGCCAGAGAGTAGTCGCCGTGAGGTGCGAAGATATCAACATATCAGGCAGCTTGTACAGAAACAGACTAAAGTACCAGGAGTTTCTGAGACTCCGAACGAACACGAACCCTAAGAAGGGACCTCTACATTTGAGAGAGCCGTCCAAGATTCTGTGGAGATGCGTCAGGGGAATGTTACCACACAAAACGTACAAGGGAAAAATTGCCCTTAAAAAACTGAAGGTATTCGTAGGAATGCCATACCCATATGATAAAAAGAAGAAGTACGTCTTACCTAGTGCTTTGAGAGCATTCAGATTGAAGAAGCATAGAAGATATTGTCGACTCGGAACGTTAAGTTCCCGAGTGGGTTGGAACTATGATGAGTTAGTGAAGAAAAATGAAATATCAAGAAAAAAGCTGAGTAAGTTATATTACAAAAAGAAGGTGACGGTCCTGAATGAGAAGAAGAGCTTAAAGGCGGAGGCGCTGAATATGATAAACCCTGAGGAGCGCAAGGTGTTGGAGAATTTTGGTTACGCGTAGGGAGCCACATGCGAGTGTGCACCGTGTGTACAGGGACGCCATCTGCGTGCCCACCACGTATGATGTATGTGTGTGTGTAGTTTTTTTTTTTTTTCCTTTTTGCATGCCACTTATCATCGAGAGAGATAAAGAAGGGAAAGGAACATTTCGGCTGACAGGACAGAAATGTGTACCAAAGCAGGTGTGTATAGTGTCTACATATGTGTATATATTTATGTGTATCTATTTATTTGTGTGCATCCCGGAACTTGAGCAACACGACTGACCCACCTCATATGCCAGTGCACAATACCTTTTAAGCTGTTTTTTAAAATAATTAAGCAACAGAAGGTGTGGCGATAAGGAGTTGGCAGAGGAGAGGGTCCCCTTCGTTTGACGAATCCTCTGGCATGCAAATGTGTTAGGTGAGGATGTTACGTTTAGGGAAGGGGGGGGGGGGGAAACTCCCACTGTGTGAGGTAAGTTAGCACGGCAAAGAATGGCAGATGCACAGAGTAGCAGGTGCGCATACCTCACCCCTCAAATGTTCCGCTAAAGGTGAATCACCTTAAGTTGATTTATCATTATGCCTGCTTCGCATTTGGCTTCGTCATCATACGTAGAAGCTGTTTTTTCCATCTTGCCAATCACATCTTGGAGGTTTAAATTGATATCGTTAAGCTCGTCCTGCGTGAAGTAAGCGGAGAGGTTCTGGTTCTCCCAGTGGTTCGCCACCTGAATCAGGAAGTTGGCCAAGTTGAAAAATGTCTTCTTGGCCTTTTCCATCACGGGGTGTTCCGCAGGAGTGGGCTCAAATAGGACGTCCCATTTTCTTCTTATAAAGCTAAGCAGATCGGTCAGTTCATCGGAGGTGTAGTTGCGTTTTATAAAATTGGCGTAATCCTCTTGGTTGTCCCACAGCATGTTTCTGAGGTAACAAGGGGGGGTCATGGTGGTGGTAGTAGTAGTAGCAGTAGTAGTAGCTGTATAAGCAAATGGGATGGTAGCCGCGTCGATGATGGAAGAAGTGCAGACATTGGGTACGACAACTTCTCCACTCGCGACATCTGTTTAGGGGCTTACAAAAATTGCTGGATCTCCCGTCCAGATTTCCTCTCTTCGACTTCCTGACGAGAGGGTAGTTCCACGGGGCTATTAATCTGAAACAAATTGGTGAGCTGAAAATTTTGGCTCCGTCTGTTTCTCCTTTTAATAGCTTCGATTCGAGACTGTGAGGAGGAAACATTCAAATGGACATATTCCTCATAGGAGACCTTCGCCTCGTATGTCCTAACTGGTTTCATATTTACTGAACTTACGATGTTGCAGAAATCTTTGTAGCTCTTGCAATATTTAACGATTTCTTTTTTTTTCTCGTCTTTTTTTTTGTACTCCTCATCTTTCATGATGCATCTGACGAAGTCGTCTCGCATCTTCCCAATTTCGATGGGTGCGATTCCGTCGCCGGGGTTCATCTTGGGGGGCTTGCCGGATTCACAGGGTGTATTCAGACGTATATTTACTGTGATGTCGTGTGCTTAAATATATGTTCAGCCAAGTACACACGTTTCTTTTCCGATTTGGAGAAATGTGGTTTGGGGTGTGGCAGATCGCCTTTGCAGTTAAGCAGTAACACGGTCGCGCGGATTTGCAGTTAAGCATTAACACGGTTGCGCGGATCTGCAGTTAAGTAATAACACGGTTTCTCGCCTTTCCGCTGTCTATCTCTCCAGTTTGCTTCCAATTTAACCGATAGAGCCTCTGTGTCCGGTTACCTCCACCACGACTGCTCCTATTATGATTGTTTTTTTTTTTTCTTCTTTTTTTTCGCTGTCCTATTGGTTAACACATTTTTTTACGCCTTATGTGGGTACCTATCCACTTTGAGGCTACTTAGCGTGGGAAAAAAAAAAAAAAGAAACTAGCAGCAGAATCGGAAGTAACGTACAAGAAGTGGAAAAGCAGGTGGGAGAGACCAGAACATGGAAGCCCTCTTCTCTGCGGCGATCCCTTTTGCACTTTTTTAATACACCCCCTTCGTGGATCAACCCTTTCGGAATAGAACCTTTGACGATGCGAAAAATCTCATACAGGTTAGTGCGCATGGGGGGGATATATGCTTATGTGGGAGGATGTCCGTGCACATGCCAGTTAATGATTCACCTTTTATTAGTCATGTTGGAGATGGAACTTCTATCCGATGGGGGGGAGGTCCCCGCTAGGACATCCACTTAGGACAGTATACCTCCCCGTTAGTTTACCCCCATGCAGGCTTAACTCGCGCATCACGAATGAGTGGAGGAGCGCATGCTGCGCTACACACGTGTGCCAACGGGTACAGAGGTGCCCACAGAGTGATGATTAAAAATTTCCTTACTGTCCATTCGTGCAAAAAGAAAAATAAGACCAGCCACCGTGACACACATGGGTAACTGAAAGGGGGGTATATAATATGCCCCCCCTTTTGAGGGTTCGCCGTAGGGTAATCAAATCGGGAAGCAAGAAGAAAGGATGTTCCAAGAGGGTTATATGAGCAGGTACCTCCAGGGATGTACTTCCATATGCATGCAGTTAGAGGAGGGGAAATCAATGCATATTTCCTTTCATAAGGTCACCACAAGGATTAAACTTTTCTACTCTTAAGGAGTAATGACCCCTTTTATTGTCATTTCCCTGTGGGCCTGGTTAAAAAGAGGAGGAGCCTTTAATTTAGTAAAATTCCCGTGGCTACATCTGGCAACATCGAAATGGATGGTACTTTTTTAATTTCCCGGGTTGGATAGCCGTTTCCCCGCGTGACATCGTATGGGGCGTTCGCCTCGTCTTCCCTGCGCAGGTGGCTGTTATTATGTATGATTGGGGATGGGATGAGAAAGGAAATGAGGACAGGTGAATCACATGAATCATGTGAACGAGGAGCGAAAGAAGAGTTTTACTGTATCGACTCATACACCAGCATGCTGACCATGTAGCGCTGGAGGAAAAGGAAAAAAAAAATAAAAAAAGAAAATAATAACAAAACAGGAAGGTGGCATAGAAATATGTAGTGCCAAAATGCCAACCAACGTGTGACACGCAAAAAAAAAAAAAAAAAAGGGAAAAGCGATGACGAAGGCAAGAAGCATTGGACTCCACGAATTGCCACTTTTCAAGGCGGGCAAGCTGCTTTACCCCGCGGGAGAAAAACCAACTATCTGTTAGGGTAGAAGCCAGCCAAAGGTGATACAAATCCGTTCCAGGCAGAGAGCAGCCGCAACCCAACGGGGGATTGTAGCAAAACGAACCCAGTTGTTCAACGGGAGTGGAAGAAACTCAAATTCGGAGAAGGGGAAAAAAAACAAAAAAATAAACAAACAAACAAATAAACAGATAAACAAAAAACAGAATAATCGAATAGCGCGTTTTTACGACCCACTCGATTGCAAAGAGGAACGAACGAAATCGCGTCAAAGTTGCAGGGAGACGCTGCTCTCCTTTCATATGCGTATCAAGGCGCTCACTGCAGTCTGCGTAGCGGGCCAGTGAGGTGAAGGCGCGAAAAAGTGTCCCTTCCTCAAGAAAGTTCCGGCGGCATCCGGGCAACGTTGGACGTGCCTCCCAGGGGAATCATTTACCCTGCGCGGAGCGTATCCACTAAAAACCCGTGGTGAGTAGGAAAAAACATTTGGAGCCAGAGCCATCTGTGTATGGTGGGCAGCGATGGAGTCGAAGAACAACCTATACGACGAGTTCGGAAATTACATAGGGGAAGACCTCGACAGCGATGATGACTACTCGGATGGGGATCAAGAGGACGACGTGAGTGACCAGCAAGCGGATTCGGCTTCAGATTCGGATGGAGATAGCGATGCAAATGACGATGCGGATAGTGACGAAGGTAGCGATGAGGATAGCGATGCTGGGCGGGGGAAGGCAAAGGGGAGAAGAAAAAGAAAGAAAAAAAGGGGGAAACACGAAGCTGCTAGCGATGGTAGCGACGGTACCGGGGGGGGCCATGCCGACAGTGAGGAGGAAAGCGACGGGGGCGGAGAAAAGAGGCTTGTGGACAACATGGACGAACTGCAGAGAGCGTACGAAGGGGTAGAAGTCTTCGTGGAGCAGGAAGATACACAAGACATAGAAGAAGCAACGATCAATAAGATAAACACGAACGTAGAGCGAATCAGCTTCATTAAGAAGCTGGACGTGGAGGCGAACAGGAAGAACTTCGACTTGATAGAAACGAGTATCCCGAACAACACGTTCAGTTTTAAATACATGTCCCAGTTGATGGGCCAGACGCAATTTATAAAAAATATCTGCATAGCGGGGCATTTCCATCACGGGAAGACGACCCTCATAGATAGGATAATCGAATTTACTCGGGAGAAAAAGGACAGAAAAACGAAGTGGACTTATAGCAGTGGCACAAGAAGCGGTGGAGGGAACCCCAACAGCGGCACAGTAAGCTTCTTTGACGTGAACACCGAAATGGAGGCAGTAGTAATAAAAAGAGACAACCTTGGAAAAAATAATACATCCATGGTGACTCCATTTAATTCGAAAAAGATTGACCACTTAATAAATTACACAGATACAAGGCTCGATGAACAAGCAAGAGGATTATCCATCAAGGCAATTCCTATATCACTGATTCTTCAGAATAGGATGTATGAAAATATTCCTAGTAATATTTTACTGAATAAGAAGAAGAATAATTTGAAATATAAATCCTACCTTTTTAATATCATGGATACTCCAGGGCATGTGAACTTCTTCGATGAGTTCCTCTGTGCATTGAATATCTGTGAATGCTGCTGTCTGGTTGTCGACGTCACAGATGGCTGCATGTACGTCACTGAGAATGTTATAAAAACGTGCATCTACGAAAATGTTAAAATGATTCTAATTATTAACTGCATAGATAAGCTAATAATGGACTTGCGTCTGCCCCCGAATGATGCGTATCACAAAATTAACTACACCATTGAGGAGATTAACAAGAAAATTGAATCCTTCTGCGATTTGTTAAACAAGAGTGTAAAGGAGAAGAAGAAGTTTCTCTTGTCTCCTCTGAAGAATAACGTACTCTTCTCTTCAAGCATCTATGGAGTTTTTTTTACCCTCAAATCGTTTAGTAAAATTTATTGTAACTTGTACAGCGCATACAATATCGATATTGACGAATTCGCGCAGCACCTCTGGGGAGACATTTACTTTAACGAGAAGGATTTCTCCTTCGTTTCATCTCCACTGTATTCAAATCAGAGGAGGTCCTTTGTTGAGTTTATCTTAAATCCAATTTACAAAGTGTTCGGTTATGTCTGCTCAGAAGAAAAAGAGTTCCTCATTCCTTTTTTAAAAAATTTTAACATTACCTTGAAAAAGAATGACTACCTTTTTAACAATAAATATCTTCTTAAGAAAATCAACGGTATGATATTTGAAGATACGACTGCGTTTGTTGATGTCATCCTGGACAATTGTCCCTCCCCAGTGGAGAATGCTAAACAGAAGACGAGGCAGATTTACTCAGGTTCGCTAAAAACCAAGTTGTGCTACGACATGATGAGATGCCTTAAAGGGGATCAAACGGACAATCTGATGGTGTACATAGTTAAAAATTACCACCGACCGGAGTGCATCATTTTGGACCTCTTCGGTAGGGTCATGTGTGGCACCATCAGGAAGGGACAAACGGTGCGAATCCTGGGAGAGGGTTACAGCCCTAGTGACGACGAAGATATGATAACTCGAGTGGTTACCCATTTGTGGATTTACGAGGGAAGATACCGAGTCGAGGTCGATGAGGTCCCCGCGGGAAATTTCGTTCTCATTGGCGGGGTAGACATCTGCATCAACAAAACGTGCACCATAACGAATGTGAAGAAGAGGAGAAATGCGCAAGGGAAAGGCTCACAGAAGGATCACCTGAGCGGAACGAAACTAACGGGAATGTTATCCACTTCGGGATCTCGAAACGGTTTGAAGAGGGAAGAGCGGACCCTCCTTCTCGACGAAGAAGAGGCAGAAACGGAGATATTCTACCCCTTACATAGGAAATTTAAGTATATAAATTGTGCCAACTCCGTTTTTAAAGTCGCTTGTGAACCTATTAATCCATCAGAACTTCCAAAAATGTTGGAGGGTCTCCGAAAAATCGACAAGACTTATCCTTTGTCCTGCACAAAAGTGGAAGAATCCGGTGAACACATCATCCTAGGGACGGGGGAATTATACTTGGATTGCATTTTACACGACTTGAGGAAGCTTTATGGAGACCTCGAAATTAAGGTGTCCGACCCCGTGGTGCAATTTAACGAGACGGTTATCGAGACGTCGGCTCTCAACTGCTTCGCGGAGACTCCAAATAAGAAGAACAAAATTCATATGATTGTCGAACCGATGCAGAAGGAGCTGATGGATGACATTGTGCAGGGGCTGGTCCACCTGAACAAGGGCGAGCGGGACGCCAACGTGGAGGAGTACCTGCGCACGGTCGACGGGCTGCTGCGGGAGGAGGGAGCGGCGGAATCGCTGGAAGCGCAAAAGGTGGGGTCAACGGGGGAAGCAGTAGACGAAGCGGTGGAGGAAACGATGGACGAGCCCGACCAATCCGATGAAGCCCGTCTAAACGGAGCAGACGAAGGAGACCTCCCCTCGGAAAAGCGAACGCAGACACTGAATTACAATCTAGACAAGAACGTCATCTCGTTGCTGACTGAGAAGCACAACTGGGATATGTTGTCCATACGATCCATTTGGGCCTTCGGACCAGAAAGCAACAGCCCAAATGTCCTAGTCGACGATACCTTGTATAAGGAAACAAACAAGGAAAACCTCTATTCCATTAAGGAGAATATCATCCAAGGATTTTGCTGGGCCACGAAGGAGGGACCTCTAATTGAAGAGTGCATGAAAAATGTTAAGGTGAAAATTTTGAAAGGTGAAATAGATGACGACCCAATCAATAGAGGCGCCGGACAAATTATACCAACAACGAGGAGAGCTATATATTCCTCTTTCTTATTAGCTACCCCGAGGTTAATGGAACCCATTTTATTCACCGAAATTATCTGCTCAGGTGATTCTGTCTCATCTGTATATAATGTGCTCTCTAGAAGAAGAGGACACGTATTGAAAGATTTCCCCAAAGTGGGAACCCCCCTGTATATGGTTCACGCGTACATACCAGCAATTGAATCCTTCGGATTCGAAACTGATTTAAGGACACACACAAGTGGCCAGGCATTTTGTTTGAGTATGTTTGACCATTGGCATATTGTACCAGGGGACCCTCTAGACAAGTCCGTCATTTTAAGACCCCTGGAGCCAGCGCCCATTCAGCATCTGGCCCGGGAATTTCTGCTGAAAACGAGGAGGAGGAAAGGGTTAACTGAGGATGTTACGATTAACAGGTTTTTTGACGACCCGATGCTGCTAAACATAAAGGACGAGTTTGCGGAATATTTCTGAGTGAGCCATTGACAGGTTTGTGTACCTCTGCGGGGGGGTATAAACTTTTTTTTTTCTTTTTCGTTTTGATATCTTTATCCCTACTTGAATGCTTCGTGTGCGCTGCCGCTCCAGCTGGCTGCACAGAAACGCGCATCTTTGCAACAGCACATTTTACGGGTGTCACCTTTTAATTTATCGTCTCGTTATCCACTTGGTATGCGTGATGTGCTTTCCCGCGCGAAGGAGTGATATGGGGGGTAGCGCATGTGGGCATATAGGCTCATCTGCATTTCGCTAATTTAGCACATTTGGCCAATTTGTTTTTGTTTTATCAATCGTTCATGCGCTTTAGGAGAGTACGCCACTGTGGGCTAGCTTATATAGAAAAAAAAAAACACACGGGGGATGATTAGTCATTTTCTTTTATTTACACACGACAACGTTTAACTCATTTCGTTTTATATTTTGCGCGAGTTAACGCTATTGGTCCTTTTGTGTGTGCGCCAAAAGGTTGCCCTTTTTTTTTATTTTTTATTTAGAAGGCGAGGTGCATCGCCGCGTGTCCAAAGCTTCGCTTAAGCGGGATGAATACACACAAAGGAGGAAATATTCTTAGCACTTGAAATTCCTCCATAAGGGGTTCCCCTATACACACAAAAAAAAGAAAAAAAAGAGGAGAAAGAAGAAAAAGAAAAAAAAGAAGAGAAAAAAAAAAAGAAAAAAAAAAAGAGAAAGAAGAAAAAGAAAGAAAAGAAAAAAGGGTTGCCTTATCTGCTAGATGGTTATCTATGTGCATATGGAGTGGAGCAGCCATGTACGTACAAAAAAAAAGTTTATTTTGTTGGTATCTCTCTTCACAATTTTCGCAAACTTTTTTTTTTTTTTTTTTCGCCACAAAACACATTCTTTACGTTATCGCTAGAGCGGACATGCGCTCAGGCTTACTGCGAAATGTTAAAATTCTCATTTTTGTGGAAACTGTATAGTGTAGCTTTGTAGGGTGTGATGATCATTTCGTGCGTATGGCGTCACGTCAGCGCGTCGCGGCGTCACTACGCCAGTGCCTTATGCAACCGAGCGATGTTTTTTTTTTCCTGATGGTCACGTTTGTGCTGAATTTTTATAGAAGTATGCTATGGCAGGGAAAAAAAGTTTGTGTAAAAAATGTCCCATGTGTATTGCTCAGCAATGTGGCTGTGTCATTTTGCACTTCCTATATATCACTGTGTGTTTTAGCAGTTTTGGTACCTTGAGCGCTTCGCAATTTCGCCCCCTTTTCCCTGCACTTCACAGGACGGAATGCAGTATGTGCTTCTTCCCGTCGACTGCAATTTAAATTTACAAATGAGAAGATGCCCCCCTGGGTGAAACAAAAAAGAACCTGACGTAACGTGACATAACGTCATGTAACGTCACGTAACTGTAGTGCTAATCTTTACTGTTATTTTATTTTTATTTTTTTCGAACATATGTAACCCTGTGTGTTCATTAAGGGGGAAACAAACGAAGTTCCACATTAAGAATACATAAAATAAAATAAACAGATACATAAATATACGTGTACCTTCGCGTGGTGTATTTTATGTCATGAGAGGGCATGCCTTTTGTACATGTGTACGCTTGTAGTGAAGAGGAGTGCGCGTGCATTCTCCCATTGAGAGACTGGGTGACCGACTGTGGGATCGACTGTCGGACCGACCGCGTGAGAGAGATAGAGCTGGGGAAACTGTGCCAATTGTGAGAAAACATGTCCCCCTCCTGTTTACTTCCACGTGGGAAAACTTTTGCTCCGCCGTATTTGTGCATCCACGTTTGTGTATTTAGCACTTAGGTTGTAGTGCCAGCAGTAACAGCGGTAGCAGCAGTAGCAGTAGTACCCCCTTTTGCGGGATGCACGCTTTTATATGCGCAGGGCAGATTTGTGGCAATTTTTTACGGGGGAGACGTTTTATGGTACTTTTTTCGTGCGTTTTTCCTAAACTTTTTGCAATTTTTCTTTTTTCGCCCCGCCTCACCTTTGTGTTCATTTTTTCCGGTCCTTTGGGAGTTAGCATATAGAGGACTTTTTTTTTTTTTCTTCTTCTTTCCTTCCCACTTTTTTTTTTAATATGCCTTTTCGTTTACATTGTGGAGATGCACTGCTCATTGTTACAGTTAAGTTTTAGCCTCTACATTCGCGACTTTGCAATTTAAGGGGCCCCCTTTCTTGCGTGTATGTTTCCATGCAAGTGTGTTTTTATTGGTGCTGAGAAATTCGCGATTTTTTCGTCCACACGGCTGCTACGTTTTTCTTCTACACAACTACTACCTTTTCTTCTACACAGTTGCTACCCTTTTCCGTGCCCCCATTTTATGCCCCCCCTTTTTGCTGCGCATGGTTCCGCTGCACATGTGTAGGGCCAAATTAGCCCCATCGTAAAATGCACATAAGACGCAACGCATTTGTGCACACCTGCATGGCTATACATTTGGTTGAATTTGCGTCAATGACTCTACCCCGTTAGCTTGTGTGTGCGTCTAGTGAAGGGAGATGTCAGTGCACAACTCCACCAGTGCGTTTTACTTCGCAGCGCAGGAAGGGAAGAACCGCTTAAGGTTTTGGTCGAAAAGTACCCCTCATTGGAGTGTTCCCTTTCTCCGAAGTTACAAAAGGGATAGTGCTAGTAGGCCATTCCGCCTCACGCGCGTGTGTGACCATCCCAGTTGTACATATGAGTTGCTGCCAAAATAGATAATTTTTTTTTTCTTTCTTTTCCCATCATGTGCAAGTTACACGTGCATGCAAATTAAGATACACCTTTGAGTGGCACGCACAGGTGCATCTTTGAAGAATCCCCGGAGGAGGTGAAAAAGCCATGTGGGTCTGAAAATCCTGGTATACATGTTTGTAGCTAGCCAGGGCAGATAAGCTTTTTCTCCCCCCCCCACGAAGAAGACTCTCCCGTTTTTTTTTTTTTAACGTAACACGTCCCTTGGAGAGGCAGCCCTGTTAGGGAATCCTCATGTCCACATGGTAATAGTCTACCAGGAAGGGGAGAAGCTGTTCATTTTGACTCCCGAACGGTATTCTTGTCTGGAGGAGCAGCACGTTTGTGGAGGTCTCCAGGGGAAAGCACACGGTGGAAGAGGGCCTAGTTTTTTATCGAACTGCGTACATATGTAAATATACGTGCGTACATATAGATACGTACGTAGATATACTTTAGTGTGTACCGCAGCCCGCGACCCCTAGGCGCAGTAAGGAGCAAATATAGAAGCCGCCTATACCCTGACCTAGTAGCAACACGCGAGAGGGACCAAAATGAGGGTTAGACGGCTGCAGAGCTACCTAACAGAGCGGAATCTCCTGAAAAAGAGTGCACTGGATGACATAAAGAATTTAACGTTAGGGGTAGATGCGCTATACTTTCTACGAACGTGCAGTGAGTTGAAAGATGTTCTAAGTGACGTGTCGGGGTGTATTTCTCCATGTATATTTCACCTTATAGACAAGCAATGTGAGCATTTCAAGAGTCTAAACATAGAGGTGATCTTCGTGTTTGATGGGATTACGCCCAGGGCCCACAAACTTTTTTCAGCACCAGTGCACCAGAATATAGAAGAGGGATGGCTGTATTATGTAAACAGGGAGAAGAAGCTATCGAATTCAAATTTCGAAAAAGTATCCAACATATGTAATTCGGATGTTTCTTTTATATTGTTCCATTATTTAAAAAATAAAGGATTCAAATGTATGTATGCTCCTTATCTAGCCATTTCACAGCTGTCCTATTTTGTACATATCCATTTGATAGATTTAGTGTTTGGTCCTCCGACGATTATCCTGCAGAATGTGTCGAAAGTTATTCTAAATTTCGAATGGAAGGAGAATTATTTCGAATGGGTGGACTTATTATTTTTACTGAAGATTTGGAATGTAACGAATGAGCAGCTTCTTGATGCATGTTTATTAGCAGGTACAGAATATTGTTTAACTTTTCCTTACTTAAATTTGTCTCACTTTAACCATGGGAGGAATGAATTCAGCTTCGAGACAGCCATCGAATTTATCAAGCAGGCATCTCTCGTAAGATACTTAGAACACCTTCCAAATGATGAAGTAGGGGCAAATCATATCCAAGGGTATTGTGTTTGTAAAGCGCTTTTAAAATTCCCTATCGTTTTGCTTTGCAGTGGGGAGGTGGATTTTTTCTCCAACAGCGGTGAAGTGAAAGGGGATGACTTGGAGGCAAGTTGCCAGGGGGGGAAACAGATGGATGGCGAAAGGGAGGACCGCTCAAAGGGGGAAGCGGTGGAGAATTCGCGCAATGTAGATGTGCACGGTGTGAAAAATGGGGACAGTGTGCATAACTCGCTGCGTCATGGAGACGGTGCGGAGGGGAAGGATGATGCTCCCACGTTGGAAGAGACCCGCAAAGTGGGGAAGGATAGTCGAGGCGTGTCTCCAAGTTGCGGTGAAGCAGGAAGACCAGCTCCATCCGGCCAATTAGATCGACCGGGGGACGCCATTTCGCCCGGGAAAGGAGCGAACGAAGGGCATGCCGAGGCAAGCAAGAATGTAACCATCGCGTACAAAGAGGGAGGTACTGTGCGAAGTGGCGAAGAAAGCAATGCGCCACAGCGAAAATCGTATAACAATGGCGAAGCAGATAAGAACAACGTCGGATGTTTCGTCTCTAGTAGTGATCACATGCAGAAGAATGAACCGCTTATCCCCAGAAATGGAGCAAATTGCCTGAACAAGGAAGAGATGTCGGGGGAAGGCAACCTCAAGGGAAAAACAAAAACGAAGGAAGAAAAAGAAGAAGAAAAAAAAAGCTTCAATGTTGAGCAGGTCATACCGGAAAATTATTTAAAAGTGGTTGGAGCCAAGTTTCCCACGAGCGTTTATTATCTAATGTCCATTGGACTTCTCAGCAAAAAGATCTTATGTGTTCTAGCGTTAGGAGAGTGGATAGATTACACACACCCGATAATCGATTCGTTTGAGTATAGAGACTCGCTGATGGATTTACGAGAGTATCGCTGCCGGATGTTGGGACTCATTTCGGTGAAGTTGAATCCATTTTTTTACAAAAGGAAGATCAAATTTTTTGATTATGGATACTATGTGAATAATATTCTGGACGGAAAGGACAACTTCACGTACCTCGATGTACAACTGGTGGATGGTTTTCTGTGGGACATCAATAAGGCAAACGTGAGTGAAGAGATAAAGAGACAGAACATCAGCAAGGTTGACTTGCAGTTCATTTTGCGGTGGCATTTGTACTCGGAGAGCAGGAGCATATCGCTTGTCTGCGGCGTGCCCGAATCGGACGAGGGGAGCGCCTGCGGTAGGAGTGGGAACAGCACCAGAAGTGGAAGCAGCGGTAGAGGCAGTAGAAGTGGCGATAGTCGCAGGAGCGGAGGGAATGGCCGCGTCACGGGAGAAGCGGCACAGAGCTCAGGAGGGTACACAGGGGATGAGCAGGATGTGGAAGATGGATCCATCGTGGGGGGCTCCTCCGACGGGGAGGACATCTCCAACACGGGTGATGCATCCGACGTGGAAAGTGCAGCCAAGGGCGAGTCGCGCTCAGACCAACTGACGAAGCATTACAATGACTACTACAAAAAGCTGCTCAACGTGAGCAACCAGAATTTCGAAAGCATCCTCTCCCTGGTGTACTACATGTTTCTGGAAAATCTGGGAATCTTTACCAAAAATTGCGGAGTGACTGTTTTTGGTCTTCTCCTCTCAGAAGTGAGAAACAAAGATATCGACAGCAACATTCTGATCATATTTGAATTGTTGAAATTCGGCTTCTTAACCACCGAGCCATTGGTACCTCCAAATGGGAAGTCTTATCCAGAAAATGCATACGCGTCTGTCTTGAAGTGTAAAGATTTGACTGAACAGGATAAAAAAAGTGTTACCCTTTTGTCTCGCATATATTCACTATACAATGTAGACATAGACAAACGTACAACATATGATGGACTCATTGACTTTGATCTGTGTGCCTTTTTCGCTGTCGTGAAAATTATTAAAAAAACGTTGAGACAGTTGCTACAAGCATGTGTTGCCAATGTGCTTATAAGTAATATGGATTTAATTCACCTTTTTCCGGAAAATCTGTACAATCCTAATGATAGCAGCATTTCCGGTTTTTTCGTAACACACCATCTTATGGGTGTTTTAACGAAATATTTTTTGCTATTCAATTTTGACGATTTAGAAAAGGGAGAGAAGACGACCTTCCGTAACGGTTCAGGGGGCTCCACCAGTGAAAGCGAAACGACTACCTCTGAAAGGGCACATGGAGGGGGGGTAAAATCTGCAGCGGTAGTAGAGGGAAAGGTACAGAGTGAAATGATCATGGGAGATGCGGAAGAGAATAACTCCAAGATTAACCACATAAGTCGAGACGGAAGGGATGAAAAAGTCGCCCAAGGGGACTCACCCCTCCCACTTCAAAACGGAGAGGTTAGCAAAATGGAGCCTGTTGAACAGAGGGATTTTCAAGAGTTGAAAAAGAATTCTTCGAGGAGTGATTCAAATAAGCATAATGAAGAAGTAGAATCAAGTGATGCTAACAGTTGGAAGGGTTGCACCACACGTAATAACAAACCGAATGAGGACAATGCCTATGAGGGGGACAGCACTGTGGAGGAGGTGTGCATTGATCAGGGGAAGGGGTTCATCGGTGGAGAGATTCAAGGGGAGGGAAGTGGATCAAACAGTGACGATATCGTGGGTGGAAGCGGCGCACGAAGGAGGAGCAGCGAGGGAGCTGGTAGCGACAGCTACGAATGCGAAGAGGCGGAGAAGGGAGGAAGACGAGACGGCCATTACCCCAAGGGGGAAGATAATTCACAAAACAACTTTAACGAATTTGAAAAGGCGGTGAGGAAAAACTTCCCGAGCTTCCTAAACCCAATCATTGATTTATGTAATGCCATAAACACATGGAGGGACCACCTAAGTTTGATCACGCAGCTGGAGAAGCATACCAATGTGTACGACCTGGTCTCAGACCTCAAGGCGGCAGATCAATTTTTGCAGAAAAAAATTCACTACATAGGGTTGGACAAGACGACGGCGTACAGGAACATTTGCGCTTCGAACAATGCGTAAGGGGTGGTGGTGGTGTGTTCTTTTCTCATTCGCATGATTCGTCTCTGTTGCGGCATGCCAATTTTTTTTTTTTTTATGTTATCATCGGAGCGCCCAGTGTGTGATACCACATGTATGCACCTCATTAGGAGTGACCCCCCATACAGCAACACACACAAGGCACCCGTTGTAGTGTTGCAGCGTCGTAGCGTTGGAGGACCAATTTAAACGCAGTTTAAGGTGCATCCGTCAAGAGAAAGATGAGGTAATTGCGGGAGTGCGCGCCTGCCTGCATAAATTCGACTTGGTTAAATGGGGCAGACACTCAATGGGAAGGAGTAAGCGCGCATCCAACGACGCCCAACCATGCCCTACAGCGCTCAAAAGACATCAACCGCGCTAAGTTCTGCCCCTTCTGACCGCAATCACGTTAAACCTTCGTTTCGCGCCCCGAGGTCAGTCCCAAATTAACGCCCCAAGTAAACACAAATAAAACTGCTCCCAAATTGGACGAACACATTTAACAAGCCATTTGTTTAAATTTTTTTGTCTCAAGCCAAATGCATGGCAACGGGTAATGGCACTATTTAATTAAAATTTTTTTTTTTTTTTTTTTTTTAACATTAATTAGAACTATTTTGGAAAAAAAAAACACGAAAAAAAAAGAAAAAGACAGAAAAATTGTGACTTTTCACGGAATACGTAGCGAGATTTATTACGATCACCCGTCTGTGGGTAAATATACGTAGAGGTAGAATCATGCATGATCGTAATCCTGTATCAGTTCGCTTTTTTTTTTTTTTTTTTTCGTTGCTTTTTTTGTTTAAGGTAAAACATTCGTGAAAGGCGCATTCCCGGAGGGGAAAAAATATATTAAAATATTTGCTTATTCATTTTTTTTTTTTTTGTCTTGTTTTGTTTCACTTAACAGAGGGGAAAAAGGGAATGGCAGCGCGTCGTTATAGCACAGCGTTGAAGCAACGTCGAAGCAAGGTCTAAACGACGTCAAAAGAACGTCTAAACAACGCCACTGCGACGCGGTCGGCGGTGGGGCCATCACTTTCAAAATTGCACACACAAAAAAAGGGGGACGCGACGCGCACCAACTTCCCACTACGTGCTTCATCTTACAACGCGCGGATATCGAAATGTGGTTAAAAAAATGGGATATAGGGAGAGCTGACCGACCTGCCGCTTAGCCTGCTAACTGCTTACCCGCCAGCCCGCTCAGGTGCAGGGGGACGTGCAGCAGCCGACGGGCTTGGCCTCCTCAGAGGGCAGTCTCTTCAATTGCAAGCTTCCACGTGCGTCGAAGCTGGAGTTGGGTATGCTGTTTCTGTGTTTTTCGTAACTTACTCCGCCACTTCCGCTGTACTCATTGAAGAAATTAATTTGGGAAAAGTCTCCGCTTCTCATATTGCTCTGATTATTTAGGCTGGAAGATTGCTTGTTCAAAAAATCTAAACTTCTGCTGTAGGCGTTTTGTGAGTATGCCTTCTCGTTATACTCATTATAGGAGTTCATTTTCTGGTGACAGGGGTTGTTACCTAAGCTGTATCTCTCTTGTGTCTGTCTCTCCGTATACTTTTGGTACTCCTCTTCCCAGTTAATATTTTTTGAGTTTCTTGGAATGTATTTAATGACTTCCTCAGCATCCTCTATTTCTTTAAATCGGATTACTTCCTTAATTTGAGGCACTTCCACAATTTTGTCATGCCATTTTTCGATAATCTTCTGTCTCTCTACGACCTTCTCTACGACTTCAATTTTGGGCACGTACTTATTCTTGTAGTGAATGTGTGGCACTTCAACAATTTTTTCTATATACTTAACTTCTGGTACTTCTACGATTTTTTCTACAATGTGGGTGACATTTTTAGGGACGTGGATAATTTTCTCTTGAATGATTGTTTTTGGGACAAATTTTTCTACTGTCTTGATAATAGGGACTTCAACAGTTTTGGTGACGACATCGACGGGTTGGTACGCCGTTAGGGCAACCCACTTTCGGTCAACAGTGGAAGTTTCCTTGGCCTCCATGCAATCTCCTTTTTGAGAGCCTTCCATTTTGTTCGTCTGGCAAGAGTAGCACAACAAACGTGAAGCTTTTGAGAAGGAAAAAAAGAAAACAACTGGGAAAAAAAGTGTTAGCTAAAAATTAGCACTATGGGGAACGCAGGCTAATTTCACGAGTTGCTCATTTATGTGCAATTTGCCAAATTCTGTGATGAGCGTGTAAACTTTTGCGTTTAAATGAAGGGATGTCGCGGGGAAATTTAAGCAAAATGGAGAAGGCGATTGGAAATGACAAAGGGGAAAAAATAGCACAGAGTATATTTGCGACAGAACAGATTTGCGGCAAAACAAATTCGAGGAAGAACAAATTTGCGGAAAAACAGATTCGCAGCAGAACAAACAACACACAAACAAAATACACTACTAGCTCGGGGCAAAAAGAAAAAAAACAAGTGAAGAACTATTCTGTTAAGTTTTAAACGCTAATCAAAATGGTGAAAACAAAACAAAAAGAAGAAATGGAAGAAGAAAGGAAAAATTAAGAAAAACGTTTGCATTAACGTTCAATCGGTTATCCGCTAAACTTGTTACATTCAGATTTAATTTGTGTAACCTATTTAACTGGTTAACTGATTTTTCGTCGTTTGTTTCTGTTTCCTTTTTATTTATTCATTTGTTTTTTTAATTATTTATTTGTTCCTTTATTTATTTGTTTCTTTGTTTATTCGTTTATTTGTTTGTTTGTTTAGTTTTTTTTGTTTTTTTTTTTTCACAAATGGCATTATCACTAGTTATTACTCCTTTTAAAAAAAAAAAAAAATAGCTTTACGGCACAATACGCGGTAATCACATGAACAGGTCAGGTGAATTTACTCACCTAACTTCGCGAGTGCATATTACTCTTAGTATTTTAAAGGCGGTTGCTACGAACAAATTAGGGATAATTTCTAACGTCTGAATTAAAGAACATTACGTGCCCACTTTTTTTCACCTTTATGCTGTTCTGTTTTTCTCTTTTGTTTAAAATGTACACACAAAAACGACATTGTGTGGTACGCGCTTGTAGAGGTGTACCATACACATGTAAATAAACAGCTGTAAATTAAAAAAAAAAAAAAAAAGAAAAATGCACACAAAAAATGGCTGTTCATAAAAAAAATTCTCATATAACGGTTCACATCTCTCACAAAAAAAAAAAAAAAGAAAATTGCTACCTATTAGTTGTCGCATAGTTATATGTTACAAAAAAGGAATTTATGTGAAATGGCCACATGCTGGAAAATGGAATTTTTCCCATTCTACGGGAGATATTTCAATTATTAAAAACTTTCATTACGCTTTTCCAGTGTGTGGATTTTTGGTGTATAGATTATGGGCATGTTTATATATGTACACATGACTAACACATGTGTGCATATACAGATTCGCCATCCTTTAATATACTGCACAGGTTGAGGACGTGAGTGAATTGCTACTCCCTCCTCTATGTTCATGGGATAATGAAACGCCACCAGAATTCGCTCATTTGGTTAAGTAGATATATTTAATCAGCAGTTACATTTTTTTTTTCTTTCCCTTTCTCCCGTACGGTACACGCTCATAGTGGGTGACAAACCAAATGTTTCTATTTTTTCGAATTAGTGATTTTGGAAAAGGGCTGATCGAACTGCTGAATGAGGGGTACGAGGCCTTTTTCTCCTTTTCAACAGGTAAGATGAGGTAAAAAAAAAATGTACAAATGTTTTGCGGAAATTTTCCACTGGAGTGGGGAGAAACAGTTATGGGCGCGGCCAAGCACATGGCGCAGTTTAACCTGTACACCTTTAAATAATCGCTCACATGAATCTATATAGACGGAGGAAATGCCTTCACTTGCACATGCGCAATGATGTAAAAATAAAACGTTAACTACACTTTCCGCACTCCTCTATCCTTGACAAATTTGCACAACTTCTCACTTCTGTACTTTTCGAAAAATGTTTGCCGTTTAAAAGGGGAAAATAATTAAAAAAAAATGACGTCCGGTAAATGTGGGGATATAAAAATTTTTGTTTTATTTTAAAATGAACGGTGAAGGAGTAGCTAAATCGGTTACTCTCTATATGGTTCCTTTCCCCCATTTTGTTCTTTCTCTCGTGCTGATGAGGCAAAAAGGTACACATAAAAATGGCACTTTCACTCCCATGGGGTAAGCATGTTTTAAAACCGCAATTGAAGATATGTCCCTTGTGAGAACTCAGAGCCTAGGTCGCGATGTGCTTAATTTTAAGCGTGTGGAGGTCATACGCCCTCGCAGTAACAGATTCAAGAAGGGTATTAAACAAAAACATACGGAATTTATCCAACTTTGCGGTTTTATCGGAATGTTTAATATGCGATTAAAATGGGCCTTTCTTACAATTTAATTGACCTACAAAATGTTTTTACATTTCCGACTCCCTCCTTAATTTATCAGCATTAAATACGCAAATGTAGCACAAATGTAATAAAAATATATGTGCCTCTAATATTCATGCGAATAAATTTGATGATAACATGAAGGGCTATACAGAAATGCGTATGGTGATGTAGGTGCACCTTTCTAAGGCATACTGCTGTACCTCCCCTTCTTATTCCCGTAACATACCATACATTTTTTGCAAAAAAGGAAAAAAAAATAATAATAAAAGGACATACAAATGAATAAACTTTTGCGACATAATTTCATAATAAAAATGACGTAAATTTATTAAATGTGCCATTTATGGAGTTACCTGAATTGAGAATCCTGTGAACACGTTACTTCGTGCCTCGCGTGTACTCTCTGTGTTGCAGGCGTTGACTACAAGCGTACATATAAAATTAAACACATATCGCATCATTATGCACAGGGCCCTGCGATAAAACAAATGGTCATTCTCGGCAGGTTTATGTAGCTCGTTTTTATGGCAACTGCCAAAAAGCCTATTAGTAAAATTTGGGTGACAATATTTAAGCACCGTGAAAAGAAGTGAACACAGTTGGGTAGTGTTTGCTAGGTAAACTTATCCTCTCTTTTTTTTTTTTAAGCCGTTCCATAGGCCATTTTACTTACTCCTCATTGTAGGCACAAAATTGTATACGTAAATGTATGCACAAAAAATGCTAAATGACTCTGGAATACTTCTTTTTAAAACCTCATAGCGCCCATTCCACTGTACATTTAAAAGATAAAAAAAAAAAAAAAGTTCAATCAAATCATCTTTCACAATATCGTAACATTGCATGCCATTCGCATGAAAAACAAATAAACCACGTAGCGATCTTTAAAAACAATCCAAGCGCCTTTGTATTTTAGAAAAATGTTCCAAAAGAGTAGATAAGAAGTGACATACCCAACCATATCGTATTTACATACCTATAACGTATGTGACCCAGCAAATTGTAAAAATTTGAAAAAGGGGAAAATAAACTTTTTGGCAATTTTTTTTTTAACCTTTTCAACACGAAAATTCACCTTGACATATTTCGCCTTCTCCAAAATGAGTAAATTGATGAAAGGAGCCGTTGAGAGCGAGAAGTTTAGACTTCGTCGCATTCGTATTGCTTTAACCTCCAAAAGTTTGAGGGCCGTAGAGAAAGGTAAAATTTATCCCTCCCCCCCCTTCCAAATGGGCAACAAACATATCGCACGGCAGTGTATTATCAGGGCCTTGCCCAATGGGGAGAAAAAGAAGGGCGTTATTTCGTGCGAACTGTGTAAATATACTCATGTGAGAGTTTATGAAAAAAATTCCAAGCACGTCCTTACATACTACGTATGATAGTATGTTGGCGTGCGTGCCGGTATATGAAGAATGGGCATGCGCCAAACTCATCTTTCTGAAATGGCCTTGCGTCTACATAGACTTTTGCCATTCGTGCAAGTGAGGACTATACGAATATGATATGTGCTCCCCAAGTAAAAGCAGCCGCAAAGCCTGTGATGATAGCGACCACCATAGCATAGGGGATGTTTGTGCGAAAGATTAACAATCCGCTGTGCAGATATATATACGTATGCGAGGGCGTATGAAAGCATGAGCTGCGTAAAATCGTGCATGTGCTGGGGGATCAGCAATCATCCATTCGATCAGAAGAGAGCATCTTAACATGACGCGCACACAGAACATACATTCATTTTGAATGTCCCTGCCAAGCTAATTATTCGTGATGAGCTGAACAGTGTACACATGGTGGAGACCACGTGTATTCATGTTTTCTTGCGCTCGTGCATTTTCTCATGTGCACTTTTTTCTAATATGTGCCTCCCCCTTCACTCCTCAGTCTGCAGTGACATCATGAAAGGCGCGAAGGAGAAGAACCTAAACGTGTCCGGACCGGTGAGGCTACCAGTAAAAACGCTCAGAATAACGACGAGGAAATCCCCCTGCGGTGAAGGTACGAACACCTGGGATAGATTCGAACTCAGAATTTATAAAAGACTCATTGATTTATATTCCCAATGTGAGGTGGTTACTCAGATGACTTCCATCAACATTGACCCTGGGGTTGAGGTTGAGGTTATTATAACAGATTCGTAAATTAGGGGAAAAGGAAAGAAAAAAAAAAAAAACTTAATTTGATGAAGACCGGGGATGTACGTATACGAGTACAAGGAAGGGACCAACGGGGTAGAGGAACATTTCGTAGAAGAGTAGGAGAATTGTTACGCCCCAATTTTGTGCTTGTTCAAATTTCTGTTTGAACTCTTTCATTCCTCTATTTTTTTTTTTTTTTTTTTCTCTTTTTTTTATTACTTTTCCTGTTACGTTTTTTACTACGTCACTTGTGCGCCTCTTCTTTTGTTTTTTTAAGGATTTTAATTGAACCAAAAAGTGGATAACATTTAGGAATAAACGTAATTCAATTTACTTGTGAATAGTTTAATTTAAAAATTGGAAAAAAAACGAGAAAAAAATGAAAAAAAAAGGCCCTAGAGCACACTTTGGGAAAGAAGACGCACGACGCATGCTTTTCACATTGTAACCCCTATGTGTGGAAAAAAGTGGGTGGTACATCTCAACCGAGGGATGCGAAAGGGAAAAACATAGACTTAGCGCAAAAAAAAGGAAAAAAAAAAAGGCATTAATTTTGTTACCTTGTTGGCACACGAGATGGTGCTCATTTGGGAAGTTGCGCCATTCAAAACGCACCAAAACATTTCGATCTGTGGAAGGTTTGTTCTATATGGGCGAAAAAATTTCCAAGCACACTTTGAAACGCCTCTTCCCGCAGGAGGGGTGTGCATATGCTACAGGTGAAATGTGGAAACCCAGCTATGTATCCACTCCAGCGCAGTGACTAACATTGTGTTTTGCCTTACGAACATGCTCTTTTAAGAGAGTGGCGCTTGCGTTACAAACATTATGCGCATTAAATGGTGTTAATCAAGGAAGAAACCCCACATGAGGATAGCTTAATTTGGCACAAACGTACGTTATGTCATTCTCAATTGGGGAAGTACGCTGTGAGACAGCAATTCGTTGGAGTGAGTTGGGGTAATTAAAAGGTGAAATGCGTTTGTAAAGATTCGCTTTCTTTGTCTACTACCCATTTTGTCTCTCTTTTCTTTTGGAGTCCATTCTTAGGGAATTGATTATCTCCCGGGGTTTCCCAAAAATGTGCATTTAAAAAAAAAAGAAAAGAGTGGGAGGGGTAATAAAATTCGCCTCTTATTTAAGTTCCATTTTTTTTGCACATTTTTGAAGTGGCTCATGAATAGTTGTAAGAATACGTTGGAGCAACATAGACAATTTTTTTTGTTTTTCTTTTTGTTTGCTCCATTTTGAAGGAATGCAATTCAGTGCACATCACATTTACGCAGTTGTGTCACTTGGGCGGAAGGTTATAATTGGTCTATTCATGCAGCTGTGTATGTATAGCACATGTGTGTTTGGCCCATTTTGTTTTTGTTTCATTTTCCAGAACATGGCGTTGTTAGCAGGGGGTAACAAGCAGGAAAATTTTGTACGTAAGAGGGGAGCGTAAGGGAAAATTGTGAAGAAATTTTACCCTTTCCCGCCATAGGGCGATTACAGTTGGTTTCGTCCGCATCGCGTCGGTTTCGCGTCTGTGTTCCTGCCTGTTGGGGTACCACTTTGTATTGCATATATATGTGTATTTTTCATTATATTTATTTTTTTCCTATTTCAGTAGATTCATTGCGAGTGTTTTAGTGTTTCCCCCCAGGGTCCAACAAACGCATGCATGCGGTGGTACGAAGTCTTCCGAAATGTAAAAAAAGAAAAAAAAAATTCCCACTCAGAGTGATTAATTCTGAGGATATGTGAGAAGTCAATTTTGGGGGAATGGGGGTACACGCAGGATAACTGTGTGCACACCACAACCGCATACGGAGACGCGTCAAATTGTTTGATTAGTTAAAAAATGAAAGTTCCATGACCCATCTGTTTGTGTAAAAACTTCGAATTTTTTCCTTTTTTTTTTTTAACTACCAAGTTGAGTTTAATTTTGTTATTCCCCGAGTGTGTACTTAGCAGTTTGTGTGTGCTTGCCATGTACCACTGGATTTATTCTCACTGGATTGGCACATCACATACGTATACCTTTTTTTTGCGTGTGCGTTTATCCCGTTGCACTTGTGTCGAGGGGCATATTTACGCAAAACGATCAATCAGTTGGTTCGTTCGTCCGTTCGTTTGTCTACCTTCCTCGGTGCCTGTCTCTTTTGTATGTGTTCCACTTTGTACAAACAGGCATCACCGCTTGTAAGAGAATTAAGCAACATCGAACTGCCATTGATGCGGATGCCCTTGTTTACCGCGGACATCTCGCTGACTAAAGGGCGGTGTAAATGTAGAAGTACATGAGTAGCCCCCTCGAGTGTCCCCCCTTTGGAGCATTTTCCCGGCACAAACAAGTTGTAACATGTGTAGATCGGTAATCTCAGTTTCCTTAGGGTGAACAAATCAGACCGTGTTACAGTAATTATAGTGTCCCACTTTTGGATTGATCCTTCTCCTTTTCACCGTGCACAAAACCATCGTGAGAGAGACGAAAATGAATATATTTAACTTCACGAGGATGGAAAAGAAAAAAAACAGTGAAACTGAGCCGGTGTGTGCGAGAAAGGGAAGATCATATGACAGTTCAAATGACGAATGTAGTAAGTTAAAAATAAAAGGGGGGCAAATAACACCCAAACGGAGTGAAGCAACGTGTGGGGATACTCCAAATGCGGGGTGCACAAATGGACACTCATTAAATAACATGCTGATGAGAAAAAAAATCGAAAATGTGCATAATGATGAATGGAAAATAAAACAACCTGTCTTATTCTGTGACAAATCAGGAAATCATAAAAAAATGGATGTACTGATATACCCAGTTTGTGAGCATAATGAGTTTTATCATTTAAAGGAACAAAAGGAAGGTCACCCCCCAGGGGAAGGCAAACAAATATGCACACAAAATTTTGTTCAGAAGGGGCGTATAAATGAAGCTATTTTTACGTGTGGAAATAATCACAAGTTGGAAAAAGACTTCATCGAGAAAGAAGGCGAAAAAAAAAAAAAAAAAAAAAAATTCCTCCGCGACAGAAATGTTGTCTGAAAAAATGGGCACTCCACACAACGAGAAATCAGTTCATTCTAGTAACTTCGAATGTGTCAGTCAATTCACTCCTCAGTTAAAAAATAGAAATGGAATGGAGTGCCCAGTTGGTTACGGCGTAAGTGATGGTGTGTGTTTTTCCTGCAAGGGTAAAAAAGACGAGGGCAATTTTCCCAGTGTTTTTTGCGCCACTATGGAGGAGAAGGCTCTGCACTGCTGCGTAAACTCTGTGAAGTATGCCAAATGTGGGAAAATTGCCAATTGTATGAAGTGTGCCAATTGTGTGACGTGTACCAATTGTGTGAAGTCAAATGAGGAGAAGCAACATTTTGTGGGCATCCCCCATGGGGGGATCCGTACTCAGGGTGGATTCCATGGAAAGGGCGCAAAACTTCCCCCTAAGAACTGCACAGACATCCCGCCCAATAGGAGCAGCGAAATGAATTTTCCACATCCTCACGAATTGAACGACAATTCAGGCAGGGCGGAGCGCATGCTAGGTGTCTCCCTACACACATTCTCCGAGACAATCCGTGGGAGGAATGTTTCCAGGATAATTAGCAAGAGGGAAGAAGTGGAATGTTCCAGTGATGCGCCTCACCAATTTGATAGGCCTTTCTTCTGTGATTCCCTGCATCACTGTGGGGATGCTGACGGGGGAGGGGAGAATAATCCCCTCAAGTTGTGCAAGAGCAGGAGTAAGCATCACACGGACTGGTGCCCCCTGAACGGCGGTATGCATATGGGGGAGGTGGTAACACAGAGAAGTGCGTGTGGGGGGCTGGAAAATAAGTCCAGTTTAATAGGTGGAGGAAGATTACCTAGTAAGTGCAGCTTAACAGGTGCAGACGGGTTGGACCGTTTCGCGGGGAGGATCTGCCGGATCACCCCAGACGAAACGACACGAGGTGAAAGAAGTTTGAAGCACCAGTATGGGTGTCAGGGCAGAATTCATAACGTTGCCAGATCGCTGAGTGAGGTACTTATAGAAAATGCTGGCGAAGTGGAAAAGGGAGAGGTCCCTGGGGAGGGGAAACCCACGGAAGATTTATACTTCACCACAAGGGAGCAAATGGAGCAGAATAGACAAAACGGTGGAAAGAATCTGGTGGCATATAATTGCCCTGCCGAAGTGAATACATATAGGGAGGATGCCCCTGTGTTGGATAAGCACGAGGAAGACATGCATGAGATGAGTACTCGGGGGGAGGAGGACATCCGAGATGTGTACATAACGCACGATGCAGGGGGAGGTGAGGATGTTGTATGTTCCTTCCGCAGTGACGATGTGAAGAAGGGGAAGTCGTCAAGGCATGAGTCCTTCACTAGTGAAGTGAGTTTCGAAAAGGGAGGCGGAGGAAAGGGGGGAGATTCCGCCGACGAGATAGTCCAAGGGGCGTATAATATGTCATCTAATGTGGCGTATAACCTGGCCTATAATGAGAGGCGTAACCCCGAATTAACTGACGACAGAAGGAAGGTAAAGGATCCAGGAAAGAGTTGTGAGGAGGATCTAGGAATGAAGTGCATAATGCAGTTGCTAAGGGTGTTGGAGAGGGAACGGAGGAGGATCGCGAGAGGTGGAGAAAAAGAAGGGGAGGTGATAAAGAAGGGAAGAAGAGGCACGCATGAAAGGGCAAAAGATGACGCTCGGATGTATTTTGCAAAATATGTAGATCGAATATTTAGCCGTGAAGAGGAAGTGGAGAATGGACACATAAGAGGAGAACCAATTGAAGGGAGAAGTGAAAAAATAATCGATACGAATGAAGGACGAAGCGGAGGAGGGGCGGAGAAGTGGTGTGCCACCCTGCTAGACAGGATGGAAGACCATCTGGGAGCCCTGGACATTTCACTTAACGAAATTTTGCAGCTGAACAAAGTGAAAAAGATATTCTGGTACCTATATATGAAGTTTAAACTGGCGGATAGCATCACGATCGAGAAATTTTGCGAGCTGCTCAAGGAGAAAATAAACGAGGAAATGAGTAAAAATTATTTTAAAGAATACGTCATGTGGAGAAACTTCCACTCATTTTGCAGATACAATGTTGGGAACTTCGACTATAAAATGGTGATTTTGCAAAACTTATTTTGCCTGTTAAAATCATACCCTCTGGATTATGAGGAGAATAAAGGATGCTTCTACATGCTGAATCCGCAGAGGAATAAAATGAAGCAAAGTTCAAGTCTACATGGAGAGAAAAACGAAAACGTACATTTGGTGAAGAATAAAATGAATTATCTCAAATTGACCAGAGAAGTTAATATACATTTTAAAAATAATTTTTTTTTTCTGGACAAAATTTTCATTCCCAAGGATGCTTTTTTCTTCGTAAAAAATATTGAAGAAATCGGGTTGAAGGATGAGTCAAGTAAAACTCTGTATGTGCACCAGGCTTTGGTACAAGATTTAAAGGAAGACTCAGAGGAGAAAAATACATTCGATGGATTCTATGAGGGTAGGCCGCCGCACCAGTCAGATTATTATAGGTATGTACGGAAAAAAAAGGTACAGAGCAAAATGAGGAAGATGAAGGAGTTCATTTTGTACTATTATGACTTTCCCTCAGTGCAGCATTTTTTTGAGGCACTCCTCGAATTTGAGCGAGAGTATAAGAAGGCGCACAGGGGGTGCAGTTCACTGAACGAGAGAGTTGTCGAAAAGGAGGCCACTCACATGCTCGAAGTGACTGCCAAGTTGTACGCTAAGTATGGAAAGAGACCTTGTATGAACAGGTGGAGTGATGCACACGAAGGGGCAATTCCCCCCCGCTGCTGCAACTCCCCTTTGAAGTTCTCTCCCCTGGAAGGAGAAGAAGTGGATTGGGAGAAAAAGACAGGCCAGGTGAACAGCATGGTAAAGACGGGAAAATCGAATCGGCATCTCCGAGAGAACTTCCCAGACAAGGAGAGGAGGCAACACTCAGAGTGTATCTACGAAGAGGAAGTAAAGGGTGATATCGGCGCTACGTTTGCGAAGTGGAAGGAGGAGGATCATCAGGATGAGCTAAAAGCGGATTCGCTAAAAATGGACTCGCTAGAAACGGACTTCCTAGGAACGAACTCGCTAAAAATCACTGTGCCGAGGGAAGAAGCCGGAACTGACGTATTCCCATGTGAAGGTGCTCCTCACTGCAGTGGAGAAGCCGAACCATACTGGGTAAGCGAAACCATCGAGGAGGTATCCTCGACGTACGAAAATTTCTTCAACACAGTTGACGCGGCAAAGAAGGTGAAAGAAATAAATTTAAGGACGCTAAAATTATTTACAGAAAATATGAGCAAAGTGAAAGGGTACCCAAATTTCACCTCCGTTGATGAAGTGTTCTGGGGCATCTGCTTTTCTGACCCAGATTTGCCTAAACATATACTTTGTGAGAAGAAAATATTTCCCAAAAATGTGAGCTTTAATGGTTTCATGAGGAGCATGAGGTATGTCCCTTATGTCATTCCCGATTTCCCCGTGCCGAGTAGACATTTTATTTCATTGTATCAAAGTGAAAAAGCTAATGAGGTGTTCAATTCGAGAAATGCCTTCTTAAATTTGTTGAAGTATCAAGGGAAGAATGTTGAGATGGTTCTACTGAGAAATAAAATAATCTATGACATTATTAAATTGTTCGTTTTTCTGTCATCCAATTTGGGGGTTGAGACAGGAAAATATGGGAAAGCTGCGGGGGTGCCACATGGTGACACGACTCCCATGGTGGATTCCTCTTATTACATCAACTACAAGTGCTATTTGAGAAAGGGAAGGGAATGTGCTGCCAATCGCGGTGAATATGACGACACGTCCAGCAGCTCCTCCTTGGATTATATTCCCAGCAGCTTGGATGATGAGATGGGGGATGAAAACTGGGGAGCGTTCTCAAAAGGGAAGAAGAAAAGTGAAAGGGAAGGAAAAGTGCCCCGACAAGGTAACCATATAACCCATTCGTCGTCGGAATATGCGAGTCTTAAGAAGGACAAAAAGGAAGAACCATACAGTACGAGCAAACCGAGGAAACCGAGCAGACACACTGATGAGGGAAATCCAAATTCAGTGGAAGAACTACTAATGAGGAAAAATAAAAAAATGTCCTACAAATATGTACCCAAGTGGCACATGTCAAATGATATGTTTCTGTCTCGACTGGTATCGTTTGATGAAATTCAGATTTCTTTGGAGAAAATATATCCACTGTTCATGATTCAGACGGCGCTAATTTATATGATTCACATTTCGTGTTGTACGTTAGAGGAGCATGAGTGGAGGTACTTCTTCGAGGGTCCCTTTACTCTGTACAATAGCTTAACCCCCGAGGAGGTGGCCATGAGGTATATAAAATTAAAGGGGGGTCATTTTTTCCGACTGAGCAATATCAAGTGGAACAAAAATATAAACCTACATGAGGTTTTCATGACCATACCAGAGAATATGCAATGTGCCGAAATTTACAGACTAGCTATAAATGGGGAGAGCACGTCCACGGGCTACTCCGCTGAGCCCTTCGATATATATCATCTCATGTTTGTTTCGCGGGTGTTTTGGTACATTTTTTTGTACTCCGACAACTTCCTGCTTTTGCGATCATCCCTATTTTTGGACGCCCCTGGGTAGGCCACATACACTGGCAGCGTATTCGCACACGGGTTCGTTTGCGGTGTGTAGCTATTCGTTGCGCAACTCTTCTGAACGTCTTTCGCGGTTAGGCGAGCGGGGTTTCTTCGCCGCTCGAGCAGCCCCGTTTTGGTAATTAGCGTTTTTATTTTTGCACTAATTTGTGTTACTAACTTTTTTCCCTTATTTTTTCCCTTATTTTTTCTGTTATTTTATCACTTATTCTTCTTCTATTTTTAGTATTTAGTCTTTATCTGTGCTTTTCCCCCGTCACACCCACCTTTCCGCGTTTTCTTCATGCATCGATTTGTAAAAGAAACAATCGAAAAGATGGAAATCAACCACTTAGGAATCAACTAAGTGTTTCTCGTCTGTTCTGTCAAACGTGTTTCTGTTCGTGTGGCAAAAAAGGCTATGGTATACTGTTTGGTTACATTTCTCTCCTCCCCCACCATTATGCCATGTGCATGTGTACGTGTGGTGAAATTACTTCTCGGTCACCATCGTCTATGGTGCGAAAGTTTATTAAAAAAAAAGGTGAACAGTGCTGTTTGGGGTTATAAAAATATATCCCTCTCGTTTAGAAGTAGAAAAAAAAATACGAACTTATTTAATCACCCTGTTGGTATGTTTCACGTGCGTGGTCAAATTGCTTCCCCCTTTTTGGCGTTGTTCATCATCCCCCGCATAAAATTGCGGGGAGACGCGAACAACTGCAGCGACCGTTTTTTTGTACATTGTGCAGCGGAAAATGAAGAAACATTGCCAGGTATTGCAAAGTTTCCTTTTTTCGCTCTGTTAACTTTCATTTAATAGCAAAAAGAGGGGAGAATAAATGGCCACTTAAGTGTTAGTTAAACCGGAATGGGTAGCATATTACCGTGCGGGATGGAGTGAACCTACGTATGTATACCAGTTAGGTATTTTTTTTTTTTCTTTTCCCAAATGACAGTTAAAAAATAGAACACATAGGGCGAGGAAAAACCTAAGCAATATAAATATATATATGTAACAGATTTACCTTCAAATGGTGAAAAAATAACACACGAGCTTTAAAATCATTTGAGGGAGGAAGAACTAGGGGGTCGCGTTTCAGAAGCTGCTGCATAAGTTTGCCCTTCTTCCTGAGTCAATCTTTTTTTTTTAAATATCGAATTTTGCAGCACGAAAGGGAAGAATCAACAATGCATGGAGGGCACAGATGATAACGCTACCTTTTTCGCAGCTGAAGGACATATAGATTATTTTTTTCTTTTTTATGAATTGTTTTTGCCAGAATATATATCATTCGCTACATTCGTTATTGCAAGAATGCATGCTTGTATATGACCTTTCCCCCTTGAAAGAAAAGTATATTTTGCACAGCTGGAAGGGAGTATTAGAGTCACAGTTGTTTTTCCCACTCCGTAGGCATAGCAGTTTTCTCATTTGTCCTCCTCATTGTTAAGATTACGAGCTGGATCATTTAACAGGCGCCACGTCGTAATGTGTAGGAGGAACAACGTGGGGAAAAGCTATTTCAAAATAATCACATATTTATTTTGTTGGTATTTTTTATTTGTATTTGTAAGAAGCCTCACTCTTTTGTTCCTTCCTTTTTTCATTTGTTACGCCAATGCTGTCAATAAGGAAGGGCAACATTTACGACCTGTTGTCCATGCAACAGTGCAATAGCGTAAACCTACCCGAAAATTACAACATGAGATATTATTTTTACCATGCGTTATCGTGGCCATCGCTGAGCCAAGTGGCAGAGGATGGAAAGGGAAAGATTTGTGGATACACCTTAGGAAAGTTGGAAGAAGAAAATGATAAGAAGGGTCATTTAACTTCAGTTGCTGTTTTGAAAACGTACCGAAAGCAGAAACTTGCTTATTATTTAATCACTCAGACACACCAATTTGTAAATGATATATACCAGGTCCATAACATTTCCTTGCACGTTCGAGTGAGCAACTATGCCGCGCTAAATTTGTACAATAACTTGTTAAATTATAAAGTGAAGGGAATAGAACCGTTGTATTATGGAAATAAGGAAGACGCCTATTTGATGGAGCACCTTTTTGTTAAATAGGCCCATCGTAAGAGAGGAGTCCTTTGTGGTGGCCGTCACCGTCGTGGTGTTTATCACCTCTATGGTGCTTCAACATTATAGATGTAAATTACCAAATGACATGAACATATTTACGCACATTGTGATGGGAAGTGTGATATTTTACGTCCCAAAGGAGGCACGCAAAAAATAAGAAGTGTGAGATTCCGACCCAGAGCGGCATTCAATGCTTAGTGGAGGGCCATCCCATTTCACGACGTTCCCCCTCTGTCTTACACCACAGCACATTTTGAAATTCGCCCACGTTTGACAATTTTTCAAAAATTGGATAACATAAAGTCAATGTGAGGCTTATTTGTGAGAAGAAAAAGTCATGCAACTTTGAAATGAAACATCCTTCGGGTTTCCCTTTGTTGGATTACTTTTTCAGTTACTTTTAATTTTTTTTTTTTTTTTGTAAATGTTTGAGCTAGCTAAAAATTATTGTACTCGTATACACGTCCTTTTTTTTTTTCTTTTTTTTTTTTTTCTTTTTCCAAATTGTGAAATGCCTGAACGGTTCATATTTTTTTCTGCTGTTGTATTTGCTCGATGTGTGTGTTTTTTCGCCTAACTTTTGATTACCAGAACGGACAGAACTGTGCATATATATGTGCAGCTTCTTTTTAAATGAATTTTTTCGCAAGTTTAGTCGAATTTTGAGTGATGGAAGTTGTGGAGGGAAATGTGCAACTGTAGGTTTTTTTTCACGAAAAACACAAAAAAAAGAAAGAAAAGGAAAAAATGCTGGGCCACTTGTGATTAGCAGAATTGTGCACGTGCGTGGGCATGAGTAACATGTGCGCTCCTTCCTTGTAGCTGTTTTGGGTAACTATTGTTCGTTGCCCAGTTGTTCATTTTGCGGGTAGTGAGTGTCCCCTTTTTCTTCCCACTTCACTTCCCCATCTGTTTCTTCCCCGTTTGATTCAGATTGCCCCAAGTCCTCCTTAAACATTTCTCCGTAGTACTCCCGTATGTTTTCCATCTGACAAAACAATTGTGTTTGCTCGCTTAAATTGCTGAGGACGAAATTTAAAAATGGGACTCTTTTCCGATGTTTAATTGCTTGGGCCAACATGTAGCGAATTCGTTTGCAGTTTTTCTTCATCCAGATGTAGCCCTGCGGGGGAAGCGGTGAAAAGGGGTGAAAAAAATTGCCAAATGACGAAGCAGTAGCGCTATTTTGTATGCAACAATGCGGTATAAAAAAGATGTGACCATTCCGGTGTAGTAAACTTATTCACTCTTGCTAATTATCGTGCAGTACCTGTCTGGAATCGATGGAGTCTCCCATTATTTCGATAAAAACTTTTGCCACAGAACAATCACTGTTCAGCTGAACTCGGTGAATCGCTATTCCTTCTATTATATCTTCATCGATGTGGTACTTATAATTTATCTTAATCCCCTTTTTGTACAAAATTGATTGGAGTGTCTCCTTCAGCTCCCTTTCGAATCTTTTCCTGTATATTTCATGCCGACTCGAGTTCTTATTAGTAGAATAAACCAAGGTAACGTTTCTGATTGATGCCTTAGAGTTGCTAAAATGGATATAATTCAAAACCTGGAACCTCTTCTTAATGTTTAGGGTGTGGTTTCTTTTGGTGAGTGTAAGCAGGAGGAAGAAAAAATATAGGTACATTTCAAGGCGTTTCCGTTCTTTTCGAGGGGGAAAAAAAGTACGCTGTTAAATGAAGCACAGCTCATTTTTATGGAGGCTCACTACTCCTATGTAAGCATTGGACTGGATGAATGATTGTTCCTATTGGACGAACTTTTCCTTAAGGGATGCCCGATCTTGTGTCACGTTTTTCGCATAGCTCTGTCGCGGCCCTGACACAGCTTTATCACAGCTTTGTGAACATTTGGGGCTATTCCTTTATTGGTGAAAGAATCAACCTGCACATGGTGGAGAAAAAATGAATCCAATCGATCATCCGTTAGGAAAAGTTTTGCGCAGATATATACTGCTCCGGTTTGTTGTTTTTTTTGGGGGGGATTCGCAAATGTTGCTAACCCGCTAGAGTCACTGCACTTCTCTTGGGCCTCCACGGAAGGGATCGCAAATGTTATGATTTTTTTTTTTTTTGTTTTTTAAATTGGCTTCATTTAAAAAAGCATATGTATTGTTCCTGGCACATCAATCTGCAAAGAGAATATTTTGTCATAGTAATGTGCGAGAAAATTATACTAATGGAGGAGGGGCAAAATGTCGTATCGGACGTATGGCAAGCCAAATTATTATGTCTCGAGAAGTTTGCACAAATGTTGTACGTGCACATGAGCTGAATTGTTGCAAAAGAGTGTGTCACATGGTACGGTATAGTCAGGGGGGTAAATAAGCGAAATGGAAACTTTGTATTGTCTTCTCAGCTTAGTGGGGCGTAAAAAAAAACAAAAAAAAAAGAAAAGGGGAAAATTGCATGTACATGTGTAAAAAGGGAGTTCTTACGTGTACATATTGATGGGAGTTAACCCCAGTAAAGGGACAAAATTATTTGCTTAACAGCAGTGGGTATTGGCTCCCCAAAGGCAAATTAGTTGACGTTATTTGTTTTTTTGCAGAAACTGGAATACCTGATTTCTGCGTGGCTAAACTGAAAGGAGAAAGTAAATTCCACCAGCTTTTCTCATCATAAGTGAGATCACCAGTCAAATGGGTGAAGCGAAATGTTCGCAATTTTTTTTTAAGTAAAAGTATGTATGCCATTGCAACATTCTCGTTGCCTTATTCTTAAACAATAAAATTGCATAAAGGACAATTCCGTAGAGAGTTTTATTTTAAAGGCATTAGACAAATGTGTTCACATAAAAATGGGGACGGAGGTGGGAAGAAGGAACATCGAGGAATATTCCTGTGTTTTATTGAAAGTAAAGGCGCAACATGCTAATACAAAAAACGGGGGTGGGAAAAAATCTATATAAAATGTAATTGTACACGTCAGGGGATACAAATGAGTCTGATTTATCATCTATAAAACTGCAGTGTATTAAAAATTTGGATGCATTTTGAAATTTCCCTATTTGCATCTTTTTAAAAAATTACAATAAAAAGAAAAAGGGAAATAAACTGCACATTATCATTTTTAAAAAACGGGGAACTGCCCCGCGCGTATCTCTGCCCATGCTGAATACTTTACTAGCAATCGATTGGGAACTATTTTCACGTGTTTTTCAATTGGCTTCTTTGAATTTTTCTTAACTGACCTACAACTGTGTATACTGGCAGTTGGGCCATTTGGCGATTTTTTGAGCAACTTTTATGGGTTTTTTTTTTTGGGAGACAGTATTGCTATGGTTAATTTCGTCGCATGGGAAGGGGCGTCAACTGAACATTTTTGACGTGCTTCCTTCATTTAATAGTTTTTCTTCTTTCCTTATCATTGTGACACCCAGGGATTTTAACAGATAAACGGCAACTTATAACATGGCGAGTATTTCTTTATTTCAGTTTTGTGGGGTGTTATCTTCGCAATAAGAAAAAGTTTTCCATTTTTTTTTCTTTATTTCCTTTTTCGCAGTTGAGCACGTAGGCCTTTACTACGATCCGCCTAGATCCGTCCTGTTTTGTGTCTGCATTTTTGGCACTCTATTTGGATCCATATTTATCCGTTTATTTCCTCCGCTCCTTTTAATCATCCTCCTCAGGGGTGTGTGGGTGCTTCTCCGGCGGTAAATCGTTGGGGTCCCTCAGGGGCTGCGGCGGAAAGAAGAAGACGGGGGCAGGAATGAGAGGTGGTAAAGGATACGGCGAGAATTTAACCCTTATTGGGAATATTAAGACGGAGACAACAGACAGACAAGGGCAAGGGCGAAACGACATAGGGACATAGCGACATAGGGACATAGCGACATAGCGTCACACCGACACGCGCGTATGGACGATCTTACGTTGGGGGGGTTCCTCCTCAAAATGTATTTTTTAAAAAAGAAATTTCCTGACATGGCCCCCATAAACCCGGAAAAAATTATAAACAGGTAACTCGGGAAACTGATGGCGTATTTTACTTGTTGCAGTTTTCCGTGAAACACGACGCCTGTTCCTGCGGGCTACGAAGGCAGTGGGGCACATCGGTGTGGCTATGCTGCGATGTCGTGAGCAGCACAGTTGGGGGTGCCACTGGAGTGCACACTCACAAGAGCATCAGTGCATGAGCGGCGGTGTAGGGCACGTGACACTTAATTAAACGAACCGGCTTGGGGAGAGACTTGAATTCACTCGATAGATAACGAATGGAGCGGTTTTTCTGCGTAAGAAGTTGGCATAGAAATGAAGTTAAGAAAATGAACATTTCGAACGGAGAGGTGTGGCACCAACAAACATGTTCTATTTATCGTATTAGAACAACACAGTTGGGTTGCTTTCCCCCTAATGGGGGTGTAGAGGCATTCGTATTATGTATGCCCGAGCAGTGGGCACACTAATGTGGCAACAAAGAGACTTGATAGGGAGAATATCTTCCCGTTAAAGCTGCACGTCGTTGATGGATATGTTCGCAGAGGGTAAAATCACGTAAACGCGGGCTAGATTTTTTTTTATTTCATTTTTAAAAGGTAAACGTGTTTGCCCACAAATCTACTTTGTTCACTTGGTGCCATTTTTCAAGCTCCTTTTTTATTCTTACTAAGATCATCTTATTAAAGGGGGATGGACAAACAAACCGTTGGAGTTTTTTCCACTCTTCTTAGTTGAAGGTATCTTCACGGGGGAAGAGTTTCTTCCTGTGAGTTTTGAGAGGAGTGTGCTTTTTGATCTGTGCCTGCGAATTGAGTTGTGTAAGTTCGGGCATATAACTAAATGGGGAGGATAAAGGTACGCAGCAGGCGGCCCCTTGAGGAGATCATACCTTTTATAAGAAGCTGATAGGCATGAAAGGGGAAGCTTCTGTGTTCATTTAGAAAGACTGCACTTCAAAAGGGGCATTATTAATTTGGGTCTGAAAGGTACTTCTCCTGGGTTTTCCTTCTTTTTCCGTTTGTGTAAATTAGGCCTCGTTCGGTAAAGGAAATGGAAGAGTGGAGCAGTAACGGGGTGATAACTCCTGGGCGGTGAAGTACCTCCCGCAGTAATACCGTTATTATGGCGTCAAACCAGTCGAGCAGGCGAGACCAAATGTTTTGTAAAACGAAAGATTTTAAAGGTTATCGCACTGGATGTGCAGCCATTTATATACCGCATTAACGCATAGGTGAGTAAAACATTTTGCGGAATTGTTTCTGCCTTTTAGAGCGGCACCCGTTTGTTCATACTGTGCATGGTTATTCAATGTGAGTATTTTTTTTTTTTTGTACGTGTGAGGGTAAAGTCACACTCGTAAGAAGAGCAACTTTTTGATGGTAAAAATTTCGGGTAAATTTCCACTTTGAGGGTACGTATACATGGTGATAATTATTTTTATCATGGCGATTGAGGTGCGTAAATTTTGAACGCACCATCGGTGAGGATACGAATGAGGGGAAGAAGTTGTGAGGTAATGTCAGATGAGGTGAGGTGAGGCGTGTTATTTGTGCAACGGAGGAAGAAGGGTTCCTTTGGGGGCGCAAAGGCTGGTTAGACTAATTCAAAAGGGGGGAAACATAAGATAAGCTAAGCGAAGGAGTGGAAAAAAGGGTAGAGACCATGAAGTGAAAACAGTGGAAATGGAAAGAAAAGTGTCCCTTCCGATGAAGTTCCACCGGAGGCTCCCGCCCTCTCACGCGGGGGAGGCAAATGCAAAACGTGGAATTAAACCGAGTGGTAGAAATGTTGAACGGGGTGGGAGTTGCGACCTCAGAGATAAACAAGCCCTATTGGGAAGTGAGAAATAGGAAGTTCAAATTGGAGTTGGAGTTTGTTCCGTAAGAAGGGGAAAAAAATTGGTTAAAAGAGGCGATTAAAAAAGGCGGTTAAAAGAAGCGGTTAAAGGAGGCGATTAAAAGAGGCCGTTAAAAGAGGCGGTTAAAAGAAGCGGTTAAAAGAGGCCGTTAAAAGAGGCGGTTAAAAAAATCGGTTAAAAAAGGCAGTTAAAAAAAGGCGGCATTAAAAAGACGGTAAAAAAGACGGTTAAAAATTCGCGTTAAAGAGGCGACCAAAACGCAGGTTTACAAATGAGTCCAAGAGGATCAGAAGGCTTTGTAGCCATCTAGAAGTTAACCCCACGAGCGGGGAAATACAAAAACGGGGGGAGGCCGAATGGAAGGTCTTCAAATAGGTTTCCCTTCCGGACTCCAGTGAAAAGAGTGTGTGTCGGGGCACCGCCACAACGGCAACCAAGGCGTAACCAAAACAAGCGGGTATGGGGGTGGGAGTGCAACGACAGAAGTTGGGAGGTCATCTCGATTCGGTTCATCTCTACTGAGTTCATCTTTACTGAGTTCATCTCGACTGAGTTCATCTCGACTGGGTTCATATCCGTTCGGCTCACCTCAGCTTGGACAACTTTGATACAATCCGGTGTGAAGTGCGCTAAGGGGGGACTTGCCGTATGGTTGCGCTTCCTTTGCAGGACTTCTGGCGAACCGCATCAGACATCCCCCTTAGACCGGCGCCTGTTCAGGCAACCGGCAATCTCCTTGAGGTACAAGAGGTAGGGCAACTCATACTTGGAGAACAAAATGCGGCGATTGATCTCCACGGTCCTGGAGCAAAGTACATAAGAATAAATAATCGTAAAAGAAACACAAGCAATGATAAAAATGAATTCCATAAAACTTTTGTGAATGGAGAAAGACCAGTATAACGAAGTGAAGCAAATAACGTACAGAAAAAACAGTACATAATGTGTAGGGTATCGAATTATTAACAAAATGGACGTCTGCACAATTAGCATATGGATGTATATGTAGACGTAGTAGGGGCTGATGAAGTAATCTAGCGACGTGATGGCCACGTAAATGTCCGATGATGATATGATGAGCTTGGCTAAACATAAGAGAAGGGTAACAAGATAATAGCGCTTAATATTATAAGTGGGCTCCTTGCGTATTTTAAATGTTACAAAAAGTATGTAGAGGAGATACACAAATATGTTGACTATTGATTTGAATAGATAGTAGCAGAGGTAATTGTAGTGTGTGATTAAGGCCCCGTTTATGTTCCTTCTCGTTGTGGTGTAGTACAATTTGTATGCTGTTACAAGGTCTAGGGTAATTAGGTACATGATGAGGTAGATGCCTATATAATAAGTTTTGGCGATAATATTTCTGTTAAACTCGTCCATCCAGGACAGGTACCATCTTTCTATGTTTTCGTTTTTGAATAAGCCTAGTGCGTCCCTTTCAGGGATGAATATTTTATTTTTCCATGTTGCATTCTGCATGAGCATTTTTTTTTTTTTTAAATCGAAAAATATTCTCTTCGTCATATCGAAGATGTTTTTAAAATATTGTGGAATGTGAACAAATAAATATTGTATGGTTGCATTTTCCCAAAAAAATGAAGTGTATTTTTTTTTTTTCGTAAGATATATTTTTTTCCTTGCTATCGCGGAGGATGATAATGGCGACAATGACGACGATGATAATGACGATGCGCCTTTTTTTATGTTTTTTTTTTTATTTTTTTGGTCCTGATTACTGATGTCCAGTTGCAGAATTTTGTCTAACATTTCATGTTGCCTTGTTGTGTTTTTCTTGCTATATTTACAGCTCGTGTGGCTGCTACTTCCATTTTGTAACTCCTTGTCTGCGAATGTGGTCACCTTGGTGTTGTTGCTGCTTCTCGAGGTGTGTCTGTGCGTGACGTTTTCGCCCCACTGGCTCATGTCTATCGAACTTTTGGACTTGTGCAAGAGGAGATTTTTGTGAGAATTTGTTTCCTTTTTGCAGGTGGCCGCGACATTGTTGTCGTTTGGGTGGACCCCATGGGCTTTGTCCGATAAAATTGCCCTGTTTGATAGGTTTCCTCGGTTAGACAGGTCTGCCTCGTTCACCGTTGGTCGTTTTGACCCATTCGATTGATCCTTTTCAGGCAGTGTTCTTTCCAGAGTGTCCGACGCGTCCTCGTTTGACGTGGACTCGAATTTGCTTTCACTTTGGCGACTGTCATCGCCCAAGTGATCCGTGCAGTTACTGTGCGCAGAGGGTCTTCTTCCGCGGGGGAGCGGCGCACCGTCGGGGCACACCTGGATCGCTTTTCTTCCTGGAGGGATGGTCTCAATTTGGCCAATTTCAACCCGTTGACCCCGGATTGCTCGAGAGGAGTTATCACCCTTTCTTCCTCCACTCGGCGTACACACATTGTGTGTACCTTTTATTCTATTATAACTAGGCTTCATCACATTGCAGTGGTAGGTATCGTCATTTTCGTTTGAGTTATCTGGAAGGGGGTGGCTGGCGAGGTCATGTTCTTCACCCTTTGCACCATGTCCCCGTTTGCTGCTCATGAGGCGATTTTGCTGATTACCCATTTTGGTGTTCCTCCCTTCAGGGAAGTTATGCGCACTAATTTTCCGCTTCGTCTCCTGTTGTGAGGTCACATCACTGAGGGATGATCCGCTGGAATGGGTCTGGGAGCACGGGCAGACATAGTACTCCTGCTGTTCATTTGCAGGGAGAGCACTTCGCTTGAGGTAAGAGTCATTTGAAGGTTTCTTTTCCGATAGTAGATCAGCTGATGTATCTACGGGATGTTCCCCAAACGTATTGTGATGTTTCTCCTTTTTCTGCTTCCCCTCTCCAGACATGTCAATCACCGCAGCGGATTTGATCCAACTAGCGTTCGAGTTGTTCATCGGGACGGCATCCTTATCGGTGTTATTTCCCCTTATTGGGATGAGCACTTCATCATCTTGGGGGTGTCCTCTGGACGAGTTGTTCCTCCTCGGTTTTGTATCCTCCCCCTGGGTAGTAGCTGAGTACGTCGGATTAGCCACCCCTGTTGAGTTCATCCCATGATTGTCCAACCGGTTTGACTTGTCTGCAGTGGATGACTTTATACAAGATTTAGATTTTTTTTTCTCTCCCTTGTTTTTGTATGCATTATCCTTATGGCTGTTTTTTTCGGCGATGCACTTTTTACAAATGGGATGAGAAGCTTCTGAGGGTAAGTTCACGTTGAAATTATTTTTAAATGAAAGGGTGTTGGATATTCTAATGTCCGTTTTGCAGATGGAGGTAGACTTGGTGGCGGAGTTGGCAAGGCTTCGACTGTTATGATAGTTGCTGTGTTTTGCACATGTTAGTCGACCTGCTCCCCTGCGATTTCGTTTGTCCCTTTTGCCTCGTCGAAGGAGTAACATCTTCGTGTGATTGACTTTATCCTGGTAGGAAGTACCAACGTGGGGGTTGCACTTAGGGTTAGTATCCCTACCGAGAACGGATTGACTCCTTCTATTTAAAAGATTATTAGTGCATGTTAAATCGGAATAAGTTCTGGACTTGCTGCACATGTAAGAATTGAATAAGGATGAGAAAATTTGTTTTTCCACTTGTTTCACCTCCTTGGATGCGACGACATACTTGCATGGGTTCTTCTTCGAAATGACGATTAGAGTGCAAAGCTTGTACATGCGAACGTATAAGATGTTTCCTCCGATAATTTGCACTAGGTAAGATAGCATGTCGAGGAAGAAGAAAGAACTGGAATGCGCACTGAACCCAGTCAAGCTGAAATTATATTGAATCGTCAGTCCTATCAGGATGCAAAAGAAGAAGAGGCTCATCAAATTGTAGTAGGCATAGCCTGTTAAAGCGAACGAAAAAAAGAGCAACTGCATGTTGGAAATTTTGAAAGAGTCAATTATTGTTGACAGTGAACACGTGACGATTATACTCAAACTGAATAGAAACTGCAGGACGTATTTGCTTATGTCTATCTTTGACAACACAAGGGATCTTATGAGAACAAAGCTGATGAGGGAATATATGAAGAGACCGCTCCCAATGCAAAGTGCCCACACGTAGGAGAAGTCAAAGTTTAGATGGTCTTTATTCACGGCTGTGTATCCTATCATGATAAAGGTCTGTAGGTTTTGGAGCGAAATCAGGACGACAAAATCTTCCGATTTTATGTCCACTGAGTGTCTCACGGAGTTCTCCATTTTGGCTAGTGGTGTGAGGGAGGTGTAGTAGCAGCGGTGCAGGTGAGCGTTTCTCCCCCTACTTCCTTACCCTATAGTAGGTAACCATATGACCATCCCCAGGTAAAACACACACAGGGAGGCGCGTAGAATTAGGAGCATATCCACACGGGGGGAATGAATCGTTCTCGTGTCTATTTCTGTACGCACCACATACAAACACGGTATACACATGTATAGATTTAAAAAAAAAATGGATTAACAACATATGCATTAGGAGAGTGGGGTGGAGTCACAGAAGCGCAGACGCGCACATGCGCAGGGAGCAATATCGAGGAAGAGCTCCTGCAATTGCATGGTCTGATTATTGCATCGAATTAAAGAGGCATGATTAAAACTAGGCTACACAACTTCGTAGTCAGATAAGGAAGAGAAAAAATATTGAAGCGAAAAGAACTCGGCATTGAACTCGAATAACGATGTGACAGGGAATAAAAATGAGGAGAAGCAGTTTGTGCACTTTTTCTCTTTAACGATTTGGAAGATGTTGAAAAAAGTGCCTCTGAAATGTTTAAAGTGTCGACGAAAAGTTAAACACTCAGTGGTACACGCCCCATTACTCGCAGGGAATAGCCTCCCCAGACACCCAGATGTGGGAGCCCAGTTAAGTGATGCGGAAGGCAAAAATAGCCCTTTCCCACTATGTGAAAGGGAAAAATGACATGCACATGTATGGACTCCTAAGGAAGACAGCAAGGAAGATGACATTTTATAAAAAAAATGATCACCATTGTGCATATGTTGAAAGCGAATTGTATGATAATGTGCATACGGAGGCGTGTACACACATGCGCTTTGGAATAATCGTCCAACTAGAAAAATTAGAAGTGAGCAGAGATGAAGCAAACAGGAATTTTAATTAGTATGTACAGCTCCAAATAAAATAGAGGCATTTAGTTGGTCTCCTCCTTGGTATCATTACTAAATTGGTGAGAAGATGAAAGGGAAAAAAAAAAAATGCGTGTGTGAATTAGGGCACCAGCATGTTTCCTTAAAATGTGTATGCCAATGTGTAAAAAAAAAAAAAAAAAAAAAAAAAAGCGAAAAAATGGCAGAACGAATCGCCGAAATGTTTTAAATGTGCTAATTCGTGTATACACCTATGCGTAAGGTTATGAGGGGCCACCTTGGCGTATATACTTTGCCAGAGTTCATTCATCCCGCTAAAGACAATTGCGAGGGTTAAAACGCGACGGGTTTTTGTCACACGTATTCGCCATCTCGCCTTTTTTAAATTAAGCACGAATTACCTTTTCCTGGACTTAATTCGATCTGCTAGCAGGGTGGAAGACTACATTCAAGACAAAACTGCAGATGCAAGGAAACTCCTTTGACTAACAATAACGCTTTAATTTGTGTACGAGAAAGCTTTTTCCCTCCACCCGAAGTGTGTGCCTTATATGCAAAAGCGTCTTTCCCGGTTAAACAATGATGGGGAAAAAGAAGCGGAAAAGAGGAACAAAATATATAATTAAAAAAAAATGCATCACCGTGGAAGGCCCAAATAAGAGGCGCATCGAGTGGCCAACACTTTCAGTGTGAAACATATGTAGTGGATTGAATTGGGAAGAATCTGCATTTCGCATGTTTTCCTTGTCTCTCAGATCATTTCGAAAGAGGTAAATTGTTTGCGCCTAGACAGCATTATGATGGTGACGCATTGAGGATTTCCAGCCCACGCGGTGGAGTGGTGCTATTATGCTTCGCTGGAAGACTCACTTGGTTGATTTCGTTAATTTTTTTTCTTACCACATTGTTGAGTCCAACATGTTCAGTGAGAAACAAATTAAACGAAAGTTGTACCCCCATGTGCCTGCTCTCTTCATTTTTGCTATTCGCAACTCATTAAACAGTCGGCATATTTTCCGTCCGTACACACAAGTGTCAACAGGAGACAACGTCGAATAGGATTCAAAATGATACAATTTTTACGTAAAGGGTTTTGTTACATGTTATAAAAACGTGGGGACATGAAACAGGTTGGGTTCTGTAACTCCAAAAAAAAAGGGGAGAAAATAGAAGGGGGAGGAAGAAGAAAAAAAAAAAAAAAAAAAACACGCATACATATAGATAAGCACATAAGACATACACGTTGCAGTTTTGGGGTGTTAGAAAAAACAAGGGGCGATTTACGCCATCTCGTATAATCATGGGTGCATCAGAAAATTGAAAAGAATATCAGGAGACTCAATAGGACGAATATAACGGGCGCCATTAGCCTGAGACGAAACAAAAAAAAAGAAAAAAAAAGGGGGTAAGGTCAGCAATGAAGGAAGGAGAAGTCTATTAACAATGTGTGAATTTCCGCTTCTAATACGAAGTGCCCAGGTTGGCATTTGTCTCTCCCCCCTATGGTTAACTACTCTTCGATGCAGTGTGCTGTAAGCTTGTGCCTTACGTGGTGTTGAGGAAGAACTTGATAATGTCATGCTCATCTACCACGATCCGATCACAAATGAAATTCGTGTTTCGCTTTCTCAAATTCTAGAAAAGAGAAGAGAAAAAAATAAAAGGGGGGGTGGTTGGTGGTCGATGCAGGCCACTTTCTATTTGTGCCATTGCTTAGGGATGGGGTGATGGAGTGCTGGTAAGTGCCATCGAATTATACCTGGTCGCCGGACTCGCCTTCGAATTCCCTGGGAAGAGTGGAGAAAAAAGGGAAAAAAAAACATACACATATGTAACACTAAACGGGGAAAGGAATGGTATACTGAAAGACCAGCTCCTTTGGTACGTATGGGCCAAAATTCAATCAATTATCGCTCCTCTCCAATGCTGCCTTTGCCCAGAGTTCCCCGTACGTATAATGCGTGAATGCGCTGTAGGCCACGTCTTAACTCTTGAGAGACAACCATGCGTAGTATTTCTACCTACGCATAGTTGCAAGCATGAAAAATCATTCAAGCGTGCACGCATACAGACATGTACACCTCCCCAAATGGAGGTGTCCATAAGAACCTCTGCAGAGCTACTTACATGGGCGTGACGGTGTATTTTCCGATTCCGTCTAGGTGCTTCTTTTCTATGCCCGCCTTGAATGCCACTATGGCTGTTTCACTGTAAAGGGAGGAGGAGGGAAGAAAAAAGGAAGAAATGAGATGGTACAAAGGAGTGAAATTTGTGCGTTCGAGAGGGTTCTACTCCGTATAATCATGCAACTAGTATGTTGTGGTGGATCTTTTGTTAATGGGTACATAGGTACACATGTGACTGTTGCTGGTAAGGATAAGCGCAGGGGACAGCCGCGGGAATGTACAAACATGTACATAGATATATAGGCATATGTTGTGATGCGTCCTGAGAGCACTGAAGGCAGTATCTACATAGAGGCTTACTCTTTTTCCGTGTACTTCTCCACTATAGCGTTAAAGGGAATCAAGGAACTCTTAAATACCTGCAGGTGGGCGCCCTTTATGCCTTCTATCCTGGCCTTGGTAATTTTTTTACTTGATTCACTCATATTTGAAACAAAAAAAAAAGAAAAAAAAACTGCTAAATATGTGTTAGAGGTTGTTAACAAAACAGGGTTAAACAATTTTCATTATAAAGTTATTTTTATTATCTGTTGCGTTGAGGGGTTGATGTTTGTTCGTTGGCGCATCAGGGGTTTTTTCCTAATGACATAAGAATCGGCAGTCATGAGGCAGCAAAGATGTTTTGAATATGCGTAATTTGTACAAGTGAAGAAAAATGCTTTCTCCCCTGCGTTTTGGAAAGCCTTTCGTTTGGCATTTTATGTCATCTGTGTCACCTCCGTATTCCTTACAATAATGTTTGTTTATTTTTTTTCCGTTTGTGATTTGTCATTCTGCCTTTTGCTCTCTGCATTGGTGATTTCTTCCTTTTTTTTTGCCACGTTTTAGTTTTTCTATTTCATTCACAAATTTTCCTTTCTTGGTCTTCTTGCTGTACAACAATTTGACAATGTTGACAATGACGATTTTTTATTTTCATTTTTGCGTATTTGCCTTTTTCTTTACCTTTTCCCATTGCATTTAGTTTGGGGACTACTTTGGGGAACTGGTTTTGCCTTTCCTCCCCCCTGCGGTCAGTATCCCGGTTAGTTTTACCCCTAGGCTTGGGGTTAGCCCTATGTGTTCCCTTCTCTTCTAGGCCTCGAAATTTTAGAAAGAATGGCATACGAAGAGCATAAGCATAGAACATACGTGAATATATCCCGGTAAATGATAAAGCGTCTCTTTGGGGGGGAGGAAAGTGTTACAGCCAGTGCGTCCAAGAGGGATAAAAGGAACATACTGAACAAGCGAATGGAAATGTGTTGGATTTTGTATAATGGTGTGAGGAGATGATTCCCTGAATGAGGAAAAGGAAATGCGTTTCTCGCATCCTATTTAAGCTCCGGGCAAATGTATAGGCAAAGTTGTGATAAGTTTCTTCGCTGATGAGTAATGCAGTTGTCCCTTGCGAGAAGGATGTTTTTGTCTGTTACTTGATGGGTGTATGTATTAGTAACTTCCATCCTTCTCCTTGCGGACGGAATAAGATGAGGAACACGCCAAAATGGATGATGTATCGGTCAGATGGTACAAGTTAAAGGTTTGGTTTCGTGTCCGTGAGCCCAAACGTGGAGCCGGTTTGAGAGGCTGTGTGGATAGGCGGACGAAACCGTAACACGTGTACATTGGGAGGTGAAGCAGAATGGATGCGGTGAAAAAACCTGGTGAATCACACAAAACAGTATTACACTATGCCACTGTTTTTAAGTTGTTTTGGGGAACGCGCAATAGATACGTTCATGGGAGGGAACCTTCGAAATTGTAATTTTTTTGGCAAAGGTTAAAAATGGTGATAGGTGGCAGCTTTGCGTTGCTGACCTGTGCTAGACTGAACCTGGAGGGGTAACACAAATGAGCGTGTAAAACGTCATGGCATTCGTTTTTGCACTATCATGGTAGAAATACGTTCCCGCCAAGGCATTAAAGAAGTACACGTTGGACATTTGTGCGTCAACATGTGCCTTCAACTGGGGAGTGAATTCCCATGAGGGCAATGACGAAACACTGTATGGCATCATAACACAATAAGTTTTAAGGTTCGCCCGTTTGGCATCATAAAAGAAGGGGAGGATTAGTGAAATGCAAATGATAGCGGGGAAAGGAGCAGGGGTAAAAATAATCAAATAACAAAGTGGTGGATAGCCGTGTTGCCCATCAGGCACGCCACTATTATTCCACATGGTAACAAAAAATGGATAGGCAAATTTTCTCACAATGAAGGTGGGCTGAACAAAGGGACGCACTGCAAGGTGCTCATGACGAAATGTGCAGCAATGTGTATGAAGGGGGGAATTCAATCGGCGGGCAATGATTCTACGCGGCATAGAATATTTTTGGGGAATGCATGGTGTAAACCCGTTTTGTATCCCATTGGCGCGGTGCAAACCCGTTTTATTTGCATCTGCGTGGTGTAACTATGGCGACGAGCAACACATATACTGCTGCACATATTACAGTACTACAAATTAGGTATACGTTCATGCCTACCATTGCGCGGAGGGTATAGGCTTGTTCGACGTCAGCACCAAAATGGAGGACATGTTTACGCGCACGGGTTTCTTACTCTGGTAATCTACCGATGCGTCATTTTCTAACTGCAGAATGATGGAATGCGGAAAGTACTTCAAATACTGCCGCTTATTCTTGATGATGTACTGCTGGAAAAAAATGTAAAAATTTTTTATATCATGGGGGATAGTATTATTGGATTTTTCTTCATGGTGGAAAAACTGTTTGAGTAAATTATACTTGTAATTAAAAAAGGGGAAGGCACACATATACTTATTGACTTTTTTAAAAAAGAAATTAAAAAAGATGAGCGACTGTATGGTGTATACAATCCACCTCATGTGAAAATGCGTTGGTCTGCTTATGCTGTTCTTTTTTATATATATGGGTATGCAATAATGGTCCTTTGTAAAAACATTTCTGTCAAGCAGGTAGAAATCGTTGAGTGGAAGGAATTCATCCTTGTGTGTTGTCAGCAGTAAAATATACTCCATGTCTTTTATGTTCTTTTCTATTTCGTTTTCGAATACGGATATGAGTTTCAAGTTTGACTTTTTCTTAATTTTCTCGATGAGCAGTTTAACTTTTAAAAACCTTTTTATACTTTCTTCTTTTACGAAAAGGACAAATTTGTTTTTCTTCATCATGTTGGTTCCTATATATATGTAATTAAAATCGTGTGTCATGTCTTTAATTTTTTGTTCACTTCTTTTCAGCAAATTGAAGCCATATTTTTCTTCAATATTTAGTGCCAGGTTATTATCTTCCACTTTGGTGCTCATGCTACGCAGGGGGGTTATTTTGTGTGCGTCTTTTTCTCGACATCTATTAGGCTTCTCGCCTTTTTTTTCCGTTTTCCGAGGAGTGGTGTTTGCGCGGCTTGGCGTTGCACGGATTGCCGTTGTTTCTGGATGCGTCTGGAAGTGGCCGCTTCCGCCGCCGTCGCGATGTTTGGTTTTGCCGTTGTTATCATGTGCAAATCTAGCGGGGCTCCCCCAGTTTTGGGCATCGCTATTTACTTGTGCATTCGGGGTGTCAGTACTGCAACGCATCATCTGCCCCAAGGGGCGGGATTTCTCGGCACAGGATTGGAACGTTCTAAATCGCTCCGAATTGATTTCTGCGTTCGAATCGTTACTTCGTGCTGAATGTGTTTCTGACTGTGGCCTGCGGTGAGCAGCGGCGGTGGGTGTGCCCGCTCCTCTCCGCGAATTGGGGGGAATATCACTACAAATGCGTTGATCGCTTTGAATTGCATGGTTAGCTACTTCACTTACAGCTTCATTGGCGGCTTCTCTCTCGGCTTCTTTCGTGGCTTCACTGGCCGCTTGCGCCTCCTCGTGGTGGCTGAAAAATAATTCAAACCACCTGTAAAACTCGGCTATGTGCCTCTCGTCATTTTCCTTTATAATTTTGTACGCAATGGGGGAGGTTTGAATATCCCGGAAAAAATGGGCTCTTTCGTTTCGGCTGCAACCGTTGGGGATGTGTCTCTCCTGGGACGCTTGGCACTGCGCTAGGGGAGTGGCAACATCTTCATCGTAGGGAGACTGTTCGAAGGGGTGGGGTGTATGTTCCTTCACGGGGGTGCAGGTATCATCAACGTTGGCCTTGCCCTCCTCGTGATGGTCTTCCCCAGGATTTACGATTTTAGTCAGGCCTTTTTTGCCATACTTGGAGTTATTAGCTAGTTCTGATTCTTCTATTTTGTACACGATGCATTTTTTGTAGAAGTATTTAAAATCATCGTCGAGCTCGTTAAACAGATTAGTGACATGTTCTATGCTTAGTACATCGTAAATTGAGCATTCCTTTGTTTCGCTGTAATTTGAAGGGGAATCATTTCGAGATGTGGAACTGTCTTCAGAACTGAGCAGCTCCTTCCGTCGGATAAAACAATCAGAGGAGGTGTCCATGCTGCTTGATAATCCCAAATTGGAAATTCTTTCTTTATCTGTCTTTTTTTCAACTTCTTTTCCAACTGCCTCTTTTTCAGCAACCTCTTTTTCAGCAACCTCTTTTCCAACTGCCTTTATTTTATCCGCCTTCCGTTTGTCTGTTTTTTTCTTCCTATAGGGAGGGACAAACGGAGAGTAAGCTGGGAATAAATGGAAGGTGTTCGTAAACATGGGATTCTCATGATGAAAGAAGTGGAAAATTAATTTCTGAAATTCGTTGTACTGATTGCTATCCATTTTTAAATCGTGTAAGTTGTGTAAGTACGATGTGTTGTTGTACTTTTGGACAAACAAGTCGTAGATTTTTACGTTATCATCATCAATTTCGTTTTCACTATTTTCTCCATCCGATGAAGATATCTCATAGTTTTGAAATTTTTCGCTCACTAATAATTCTAATATGCTGTGTCCATACTTGTCATACATTTTTCTCTTTTTATCATTTGTTAGGATGTCATAAGAGAGCTTCAGTTGAAGAAACTTGTTTATGCTTCCTCCTTTGTCTGGGTGATGAACCTTTATTTTTTCCTTGTAAGACTTTTTAATTTCTTCCTTGCTGCCGTTGTAGGGGACGTCCAGATGGTTGTACAGCGATTTTGTCACGTTGCAGTTTTTGCGCACGAAGGAGTCCATGTCTCGCAGGAAGCTGCTACCATCAGGCGGCTCTTCATCGGAGTAGCCTGTGTCGTGATTATGGTGCTCGTCATCTTCGTTGTAATCGTCACGTTCGGCTCTGTTTCCTCTTGCACGGTAATTCTCTCTAATGGAGTTTTCCATCGCGCAGTTTTCCTCCCCGCTGTTAACATAGTCTTCACAATGCGAGGAATTCACTTTTGCAAAAAGGCTGTACTGCAAAGTTTCACCACCTGGGGTTACTTGTTCAGCATTTTCCTTCCATTTGTTGTGTTCATTTTTTCCTTTGTTCCTTCCCCCCTCTGGTGCATCGTAAGGGAGAGGAACGTTCCCACAGTTGCTATGTGGATGACTGCTGGCACGTTTACTATGTGCATCCTTCTCTTTTCGAAAGTGCGTAATGAAAATCTTCTTTTTGTTTATGAAAAAGTTTCTACTAAGTCGGTCAATGGAGTCGTGGCTATCTAGGTCCATCAGTTCATTGTTCAAAGCCCCGTTCTGGGGGGTACTCTCTTGGTCACTTTCGCTGCTTTGGTTTGTGCCATTGTACTGGTCATTTGGGGGGCAATTTTTTGGGAAATTTTTTATGTCACTTTTTGGATCTTCCGCTGTGTCATCGTTAGTGGTTTCGTTTGTGCCAACGCGTTCGCCACACCTTGCACTCCCTTTGGGATGAAAAATTGACTCATTGTGTGGGTCCGTTTTGTGGGTATTTTTTGCATCCCATCTTGGGTCATTTTTCGGGTAACTCTTTGTGACACAAAGAGTGGCACACTTTGCATAAATCTTTGTGTCATTTCTCTGGGTAATGTTTTGGGCATATTTTTTGCCTCCTTTGAGGTCATCTTGGGGGTCAAAATTTTGGTTCGTTCTGAAGTCATTCTGCGGATCTGTTCTTGGATCAAAAAATTGGTCCCAGCTGGAGCAAGTGTTTCGGGTTTCTTTTGAGTTATTCTTTGCCTCATTGTTGTGGGTAACATTTCGGGTATATGTTGCCCCTCTTTTGAAATCATATTGGGGGGCAAATTTTTGTTCCGTCTGGGAGGCATTCTGGTGCTCCCCTGTTGGGTCAAAAGATTGGTCCCCTTTGGTGTAGTTGTTTACGGTTCTTTTGGTGACATTCTCTATATTACTACGCGTGGCAATGTGTTCGCCATAATTTGCTCCTGTTTTGAGATAATTTTGAGGGTTAAAATTTTGGTCGGTTTTGAGTGCATTCTGTTGGTCCCTTTTCGGATAGAAAATATTGTCCCATTGGGAATAATTGTCTACGATTCTCTCGGGGTCATACGTTGGGGCCATGCTAATGGCAGTGTGTTCGCCGCAGTTTCTGTTTCTTTTGCGGTCATATTTGGGGTCATTTCTGGTGGTGCTATTTTTCGCCGGGCTGCACATTTCACTATCACACTTTGCGCTTCTATTATCGGCACTTTTCTTGATCGGAGAACAAACAAATCTAATAAAATCGTATTTGTTCAATGAACCGTCTCTGCTAATCGTCGGTTTGTTAAGGCCTTTTCTGACACTGCTGCTAGGATTAGAGACGTTTGGAGATTCGTCATTTTGTGGGTGAATATGGTTAAAAGAGAAGTGCTTTCTGGGCGTTTGGTCAAAGGAATTGCTGTAAAAACAGTGGGGATCTTCATTCGGCACGTTAAATTTCATTTTTTTCCTTTCGCCTATTCCTACGGGCATTGAGTTTCTCGTGTCATTCTGGTACTGGTCTGCAGCATCGTGGAGGAAGATAGAGTATAAATGAGGGTGTGTTAATTGAGTTAGTGATTTCCCCATTGGGGGGAGGGGGGGGATTTTTTTTCACTCATTCGATTCATTTTGTTTATTTGGTTTATTTTGTTCGTTTTGTCGTTACCACTTTGGAATGAATGGATTGCACCTTTGCTGTTGGATATTTCCTTTTTACTTTTTCTCCCTGCCTTTTTATCTTTACGAGGAGGGGAAAAAATCTGTTCATATCCATTGACACTTTGTGGGGTGTATAATTGTTTAAATTGATTTATGTCGAAGTAGCTTGAGCACTTGTTTAGCGCATTGTTGCCATGGTTACATGGAGGTTCCTTAAGGTAATAGTTTTCCGTGGCCTTGTTGTTTTTCATGGTCCATTTGCTCGGCGACCTTAACGCTGTTTGGATTTATCGCGTGTGTTCCTTTTTTCCGCGCAACTTGGTACAATTTGGCGCATTTTCCTCAGCTTCGTTCTCTTTTTCCTTCTTTTAACGGATGTGCTGATATGCAGTACCGGCGAACGCAAATTTCGAAAAAGTTCACTTCCGCAAGCCGGGCGCGCCCCTGCGCTTTTCACTTTTCACTGGGGAATGCATACGCAAACTGGTCGCCTCGACGGGAAAATGATGCTACGTTGAAATTAAGTTAAAGAGTAAATTTTTTCTTATCATCTGTGTGTTTTGTTTTAAAAGAGCACTTTGCATATCTTTTATTTCGTGTTTGTTTTATTTAATTCTTTTCCTTCTTCATTTTTGTGTATTTTTCTTTTTTTTTCTTTCCGGGCTTAAGAAAGTTAACATACTACGTACCACGCTGTTTAACGCGTGAACCAATTGGAAAATGAAAAATTTCAAAATGCGTTCACGTATGCGTTTATGTACAAACATATGTAGAGTTGTGTTTTTTTTTTTTTTTTCTTTTGGTAAGATCAAAGTGAGGGATACTTAGTGGGAATTTTATCGCGATTGTTCCTTTGTGACAGTCTGTTTTAAGGAGCATTGTGGCATAATCATTAAAAGTGAGGAAACCTTTCTTGCAATTTTGTACACCCCCTCTGTTAACTTTTTGTGCTTGTATATTTTCGGAACTTTTGGCATGTGTTCCGTCATTTTGGCTACATATTTCGCCGGTTGCATGTTGGTGTAAATTTGACCGCGCAAGGGTTCGCAGTTGGGGACTCTGCTGTTTGGCTACTTTACCACCATGGTGCTATACCCCCCACAGACCTCGTTTACGCGCCATATATCGAATGGAGTAATCAAATGGGGGTTCATCTGCTGGAACTTAAAGTTCACTTCTTGGTAAAGGACTAGTCGTAAAAAAAAAAAAAAAAATATACTGGGGAGTATTCGCACTCTTTGGAAAAGAAGGGTACCACGTAGTGGAACGTATATGCATCATGCTTTGCGTTCGTTTGTTCAATTTTCCCGACGGTGTGGTGTCGTATACGTGTAGATGATATTCCCTCAAAGGAATATAGATGGATCAAGTAAGAAAAAAGAGAAGAATTACGCAAAAAAATGGGCGTGAATGAAAGGGTGTGAATAAAAGGGTGTGATGTGGAAAAAAAAGAAATTACGTAAAAAAAGGGGGAAATAAATCAGGTACCAACGGGGAATAAAGTATACCCATGTATACACATACACGTCACACACGGAGAAGCATCTGGCCTACAGGAATGTACCACGACCCCCGGTTTGGCGCCACCTCAGATTTCGCGAATCATGAGATTGACGAAATGATGGGGCCATTTTGCATGATAAACCGCTTGCTGTAATTGTATAGGTCGTTAATCTGCTGATACGTGGCATCGGCCGGGCAGTCACCATCAGCATCGTCTATGTTCTCTTTATTGAGATCGTAAAATTCTTGTATAGCAACCCAAACTTTGCTTATTTGCTCTATAATTTTGAAGTAGCTTTTTTTATACTTGATCAGTTTTAGTTTTTTTGCCTTCTCTTGATGGTTTAATGAGGGGAAGAAGTTGGGGTTGTCTCCCATGGTGTTACTTTCCGTGTCTCTCGCGGAGAGGCTCATTGTATCGCTCATATCGCACCCTTCCGCAGGAGTGTACTCAGCGGTATGCTGCCCTTGGGTTGCTCCTTCCTTGGCGTGCTGTTGCCCCTGGAGGAACTTGACCCGATGCACGTAAAATTTTAATAATGTATTTAATAAGCAAAGTTTATCTTTCAGGTAAGTTAAATGGTTAGTAATAACTTTATTTATCGGCTTCTTCATTTTCATCGTTTTGGACACTAACTCATCTGTACTTATGTAGGTCGAATTTGCATACTCTCTTAAAATTTCATCCGAGATGTTGTCCAAATTGGATATATATAATTTTCTCTCCTGGTGCATATGCTTGGCTTTATTTGTGTTTGAGAGTTTGTTTAAATATTCCACTTCGGCTTGATTTAATTCCTTTTTGTAATTCGTCAAGCTGGACAAGATTGTGGATAATTTTTTATTCATTATGTTTATTTCATTGCATATAAGTTGATACTCATTGAATAGGTTCTTTTTCTTTTTTAATAGCTCTTCTATGTCTCTCTTCATTTGATCTACTTTTTCTTGTGTCTGGTTGATACTGTTCGTTCTTAAGTCTAGCTCCTTTACGTATACATTTTCTAGGTGTACTTTTGAATCTTCCGTGTCGTGCAGCGTTATTTCGCAATCCTTTTTGCAGACCTCCATGATTTTTTTCAGCTCTTCTAACTTTATTTTGATTTCTACCTTCCTCTTTTGTCTATTTTCTGTGGCTACTTGGAGGATCCTTTGTAACATTTTGTGTAATTCTATAAGTTTAGCTGAAGCCAATATTTTTATCTGCTGCATTTTGTTCGATTCTATAATTTCTTTTTCGTCTGCAGGGGACTCCGTTCTGCAGTCTTCTTTGTAGAGCTCCCTTCGGGGGGTGTCATTTTCCCATGCGGCTTCCGTTTCGAATGTATTTTCAGCATTCGGTTGGTCAGCTGAATCTTCTCTGTTTGCTGTCCCGAGTGAGTGTGGCTCGTCAGGCAACTGCGCAGCAGAGCTGTGTTCTTCTTCGTAAAGCGGTTGGCTGTCCAAACTTTCGAAATTGAATGCGGGGGGTGGAACCTGGAGGTGTGACTTCTCCGTGTGGTGAGACGTATACTTCTGGGAGTGCCCCTCCTCCTTGTCCAAGTCGATGGAGGAGATGCTTGTCCTCGGGCTGATGATGTCCAAGGAGGAAAGCTTACTAATGTTGATGAGTTTCGAGTCGTACAGCTGGATTTTACTCTTTAGGGAAAGAACCTCAGCTGATACGATTTTCCTGATGTTCATCAAGTACACATCTAAGTAGTCATACTTGAGAACAGCTAGTAGTTCTAAAAATAATTCTTTGTGACTGTCAAATAGCTTATCCGTTGTTAATATAATGAAGAGTATATCTTTATGGAGCTTTTGATTTCCAATTAGGCAGTGACTGAACATGGTGAGAATGGTGGTTCTTGGATTTTCTAGGTCGTCTTTTTCTATGGGTCCAACTAGCGATAATCTAATTTCTCTTTTTTCTAAAATAAGGCTTATAGATTTTTCCAGTATGTTACTTTTTAAAAAAAATTCCTTAAAATTGTATCCGTAGTGATCATCATAGATGTAGCTACCTAGGGGTTCTTTGTTTGTGTTCTGGCTGGGTTCGTATTTGCTTGTCGAGTTGGTTTTATTCTTGTCCGTGCTGATCGTTCCGTGTACTGTGTTGCTTTCAACACTTGGCAGACTCTCCTGGCTGTCTACCTTTACGTGGCGCTTCGGCTCCGCATCAATGATATCGTTTAACTTAGCTGGAGTTGCTATTCCTTCACCATTTTGATCTTGTATATCCAGATTTGTCTCCCTTTTTGCAGGTTCATCCTCGCTATTGCAGTAGGAGTCATACGCATCGATAATGTCACTGTTACACGCACTAGTGATGTTGCTATTTGATAGGGTAATTTCGCTTCTTCTTTTCACTTGGAAGGTCTTATCCTTTTGTTCTTCGTTGCTTTTGGTGAAGGGGCGAATGGTCAAGGTTCCCGACTCCCTCTTTTCGTTGCCCTGATTAACAGTTTTGTAGTACCTTATACAGTCACTTTTTTCTGATTGAGATAAATTGTATATCCATTTTTTATATGTTCCTATTAAGGCTTCCGCTGTGTCTATTTGCTGCAGCTCATAGTTTAGTAAAACCTCCAGTTGCTCCACAGTTGTTGGTTTGACCAGTCCGAAAACTTCCTTCGCCTTTATTGCCTGAACGCTTACGTGTAATCTCACTTCATCGGCTTTGTTCTTCACTTTGTTGTACGTTTCGGAGATGAATTTTCCCAGCATTTTTTCTCCACTGCTTTTCTCATGTGATGAGACGAGTTGGTGAGATGGGGTATGTATATATATATATACACGCGCAATGTTACTTGGATAGGAAGTAGGAAGAATAAGAAGAATAATGGAATGACGCACCTAATCGCAAGACGTAATTCTTAACTAGATTGAAAAACACATGCTGAATGACCTGTTGAGCAGCGAGAAGGGGTGCCTAGTTTTAACCTGTCTTTCTCAGATTTAGGTTCAGAAGCAGAATGCTCAAAAGTGCAGGGGTCAGCAAGCACATGTGAATGTTCATACGTACAAGAGGGACAACCCACGTGTGTGTATTCAGACGGTGGTAATCGAATATGACACAAGGAGGCCACAGAAAGGATGAAATGTTTCCACGTAATGTGCTAATTCGTCGTGTTTTTAAAAGGGAAACCAATTGGGGGACGGTGGAAAAAAAAAAAAAAAAGAAAAAAAATCACACGTTTCTGTTGATTTTGCCCATTTTGAGACATTTCTGTTAGTGGCAAGGGGGAAGAATATACAGAAGCGTAAAGTCATACAAAATTGTTCACATGGGGGGGGGGATGTAGCACTTCTTACCAACTACTTGTTTCGTGCTTCAGCACATCGAGGAACCCTTAAAATGAATTCGTATTATGCGCTATGCGGAGATGTCCGCATACAGGGTTGAGAAAGTGCGAAGAAAAAAGTCCACTCATTAGAATTTTTTTTTTTTTCTCATTTTGGAAGCGGCTTGTGTCCTTTACTCTTACCAATGCGTAAGATGGCCAGAAAAAAGAAAAAAAAAAAAAAAAAAAATTCCCCCTATGTTAGTCCGACGCGTATGCTACCTACGAGTTAACGCGGTAAAACGTTTATCCTCCCTCGGAAGTTGAAAAGGTTTCGTTTTTAGTTCAATGCCAACGAGGAACAGACATTTTCTACTTCACTTAGCGCGGATTTGTTCCTTAATTGGGGTTAATGCTTTGGTGCGTTTGTTTATTATAGACATAAACAAGGGCGATAAACGTGAGCATTAGCGTGAAGTGTACACATTGGTGTTTCATACGAACATACAGCTTTTATGGCCATATGGACAAGGGAATGGTGTTTGCGGGAAATGGTATCACTGTTTAGGTGAAGAAGAAACAAACAAACAAATGGCGTCAGAGGTGCGTTTTTTTTTTTTTTTTCTGCACTATGGCTGTATTGAAAAAAAATCCGAACTTGGCGAAAGGGGCTCAGGATGACTCTTTCGAGAGGCCCCTCTGGTGAGGAACTTCCAAAACGGGGGGCGACAAACTGTAGTGCAGATGCAACTTCTACAAATGAGATAACGCAATTATCAAATTTGCAGAGCAGTTTAAAAAAAAAAGATGGAAAAATAAAGCGGACGCACATGCAAGAAATGAGCGCAGCGGCATATCAATGCACCGTTGTGAAGTTCTAACGTGTGTACCTGTGGGTGTATTGATAAATTGAAGGAGCTTCGACGAAACGTGCAGGTATCTCCCCATGTTGCTGTATAGCATTCCTTGGTGCGATGACGGGTGAACGAAGGAGCTGCCACAAATGGGGCAGGAAAGAAAGCCATTTTTGCACTTACCCATTAGAAGCCATTTTTCTTATGCTGTTGACGATGTAGTTAAATAGCCGAATAACTTTGCTCTTGAGGTTGGTACCCACGGTTTGGGAATTGGTCCGCATGCCATCAGTGTGCATTTTTTTACCTTCCTTTGCATTTTCTTCGGTGTCCAAAGTGGGAGGAATTATAAAATTTGCCTGTCGAGTATCCAGATCTTCCAGTTGGTGCAACTGGTCTTCATTTTCAAGATTACACTGTGTGCCATTAAAGTGGTTGTTGATGGCATCATGTTGTATGATAAGCGAATTCTGTTTCCTTCTTTTTTTGCCACTCTCTGTTACACTGTTATTTCTGTGTTGGATAGGTTTCGTCTTGTTTCTTTGCGCAGTTAGGCTCTTCCTTGGGTCGTTACTGTAATCCCTTTTCGCTTTTGCAATTTTTGGAGGACACGTTTTTTTTTTTTTCAGGTTAATAGAGTTTTTTTTAAATTCATTTTTCATGAGAAAAAAAAAGTGATCAAAGTGAATGCTGGAATTGTTCTTGCAGGTGAAGAGCTCAATTTTTTTGCCTAGCCTGTTGAGGGAGGTTAGAAAGTGTTCATACGAAAATTCTTCTACATTTGATTGAAAAAGTAGATGAAGGAATAAATCGGTTGTTTTTCTGGATGGATATTCTTTGTTAAAAATTTCGTTAACGAGCAGTCTTGTGTAGGATCTGTTGTGTTGCTTAAAAATATCGTTTAGGTGCAAGTTTTCCAATTTTTCCAGGATTTGCTTCCTACGCCTGTCTCTTTCGAGGGGGTCCCCTTCCTGGCCCGCATTCCGTCGCACTCCACGCTCGGCGTCTTCATTTTCGCTGAAGAATTCTTTCTCCAGTGCGTCGTACAAATGATGGAGGAAGAGTCTCCTCTGTTCCTCGGCTGGGGTACCCTGTTTGACGCCTCTTCCTGCAGGTTCCTTCTTACTTTCTATGGCTTTGGTGAGAAGGAGTTTCAAATGCTGGATATTATTTTTTACAATGTTGATATTGTTCAGGCATTTTTCTATAACGAAATTGTAGAAGTTATTTTCTGCAATATTTTCATCTTCATTAATTGGCCATTTAAATCTAAGTTGGCAAATTTTTTCATGGAAAATGTCTTTATTAATTTTTTTGTGATCCTTAAAAAGGTCTTTCCATTTTGTGCAACTTGGATTTTCAGCTGTATGGATATATTTACTGTAGGGTTCTTTGTAAAAATTAAACTGTTCAGCTGTCTTGGGGTAATACGGCTCGGCAATTCTCCCGAACAGAAGGATGATGTTCCTCAAGTCATCATTCAGTTTATGTTCTTTTTCTATGGCGTCTATCTTTTTGTATGGACTGTTAAAATGGATAAAGGTTGCACATTTGGGAAGCTTTTTCTCAGCTCGGGCGAGGTCTACTTGGAAGATTCTTTTGCTCTTATGGCGGAAAAGTTTGCTACTGCGTAGGGTACTGTTATGTTTACATAAAATGCAAATTACTATTTTTGTAAAGAAAAAGAATAGGGTGAAATTCACAGCATATCTGATCCTGGCACTTGCGTTTACTAAAAGCATTGTGTGATAACTATGATCGTTTTCTCAGTTCGTTTGTGAAGTGGGCATAATGCGTCGCTGGGGGGGTGGGATTAGCGAAGGGGTCAAGGTATCTGTTTGCAATAATAAGCCTCTTCTGATTCAGTCGTTCCTCTTTCACCATTTCGCTTAGTCATCACTCACTTCTGCTTCAAATGTGGAATGTTTTCTACCCCAATACATTTTTGTGTACATAGTGAAGCTCCCTTCGTTTCTTTCTTTGCCTCCTTTGAAAGTGGGTTAAGCGAGGATTTTTTTTTATACACAACGCCCGCAAGTGGTTCATGCGTGTTAAACGAGCAAATTTTATCAATTTAGGGCATGCTTATTTGTATCACTTTCTTTTGGGTCAACTGAATTTTTCCTACGTGGTCGTATGCACAATTGTCAGTTGGAGGGAGCTGAAAAGTCGGTTCCCTTTTTTTTTTTTTGTCCTTGTGGGAAGAAGAAATTGCCCGGCTTGTTCCTAAACAGTAATGTTTAGGGGCCTCCCACTTTTTCGTGTTTTGTTTACCTAGCTGATTTCCTTCAGATACGGTTACGAAAAATTTTAGTTCATTTTGGCAACTTGGCATTCTGCCCAACCGCCACACTCCAATCCGAATGACTCGTAATTGTGAGGCCATTCCAACTGCTTGTTACCGAAAGGTTGATTTACTTTCTTTCCAGTGTGCTACTTTTCTCTATAGGGAGAGCACGCAGAGGATCATCCCATTTTTGATACTGCCATTGTACACCCGGGGGAGCTCGCAGTGAGGAGTGTGAGAAATTCGTAGTTCCCTCTACAATTTGTGGAGTTAGAAATATGCCCCTTTTGTTCACACGCCCAGAAGATAACACGCAAAATTTTACGCAGAAGGAATTTCATGATATAGTGTAAAGCCTAATTAACGGTCTTTTTTGAGAAAAGAGAGGAGGGGAAGTAAGTGAGCCCATCGTTCATCCATAAAATGAATAGCGGGGCGAGGTCTGACGAGGTGAACACGAGAGAAGTCCATCAAAGTGAGAGGCGAAAATATATATATCACCATACATGCGTATAATGTATACGAAAGGTCGCGCAGCAGCTGATGGTTTCTCTACAACACTACAATGGTTGATGCAACAAATTCCACTTGGTACATTCACAGTGTATATAGTGACAGCCATTTGCCTACTGCACACACGACACCACAGCCTGCGTGTCTCTTCGTCATTCCTCATCCTTTTTTTTGACTGGTGATATTGTTTAATCACCAATGGGATTAAGATGTCAGTACGGTATTATGGGTAACCAAGTAGCATCGAAGGTGTTTTACAAAAATAACGATACAAAAAAAAATGTTGCGGAGGAGATAAAGAATCACGAAGAAGAAAACAAGAAAAGGGAAAATAAGCGGTTCCCTCTTAGCAGACTCTCAAAAGAGGAGAAGTGGCAACAGACAAATGAGAAAGCCAAGCAGAGGTTGCCACAGACAGATGAGCACGCAAGGCACAGTTTGCCACAGATAGCTCCGCAAAATAGCTCGGGAGAAGATTTAAAAAATAACGAAATAGAAAAAATAAAGCAAGAGAATTTTTACATGTTTGATGAAAGCTTGAATTCAAATGACGTTAAACATCCATGCCACGCGCAGTGGTTTTTATTTTGGGTATTCGCGTCTTACTTAAACGAAAAATTCTCGGACATTGAGCGGGCATATGTCCATTCGTTTTATTCAAATTTCCCTGAGCAGTGTATAAAAGGAAAGGGGAAAAACTGCTTCCTTGAATTTTCTAAAATATACCCCGTCAGGTAACGAATTATATGCTGCTTCGTGATGGTGACGGTGGCGCTGCTTTTCCATGCGCTTCATAGTTTATGCGTTTGACTCTGTGCGGTCACTCGTTCGGTCACCCATGCGAGAGTTGCCATTTTCTCGTTTCGTATTCTGCGCTTAAATGCTTTATTGTTAAGAGCCTCATTTTGTACACATCATTTTATTTCTCCTTTATCGGCTGACGCACACGCGTGAACAAATATACAGAGCAGAGACTAGGGAAGAACTCATGACATGGTTGCAAATGTGCGAGAATTATTGCAGACAAAAAGCTGACTTACCTGTAAAAATATTTAGGTAAATATGGAAAAAATGAAGAAGTAATCGATCGGCTGGGGCGTTTAAGCGTTGTTCTGTTTTGCTTTGGGCTCATCTTTCGATCGTCTTGTCTTCTGTTTGCGCTATTTTGATTTTCATTTTTTAGGGTACATTCGTTGTGGCGAATGCACTGCAATGTCCTGGGCCTTTTGTGCACTCATTTTAGGAAGTGCCCATGGAGTATTGGCGTCTTTTGTGCAATTTTTGATTGATGTGTTGTTTCGACGTGCATATTCCGTTGTCACATTGATCTGGCACGCTCTACCACATTGTATGCCTTTTTTTTCTCTCTTTTCTTTAGTTACAAGAAGTTGTTAAAAAGGTGGAGGTACGATGATGATTACATTTAGCGACCAAGTTGATTTTGATTTTTTTTTTTTAAACCAAGCTGTGACTGTGGAAGTGGTTCATTTTTATGATTATGTTTTTTTTAAAATTTTGGTAGTTTACGACATATGCGTGGGAATTAAAAAATGAAAAAAATGCTATTCATTCGTTCAGCTATGTACATAATATGTATATGTGTGTTTTTTTTTTTTTGTGCGTGTTTTTGTGGGTACTTAAATTTAAAAATTTTAAAATTTTAATTTTTACGTACATTCAAATATATTGATTTATTCGTTTTGGAAAAAAAATTGTCATGGGATTAAAATATACAAAAATATGAAACCCTCTCTCTTATTTCGGGAAACATAATCTGGATGTCTGCTTTTAGTGTACAAATATTTTGGCATGACGTCCACAATTTGTTTCTGTTCTGATTTTACTTTCTTCTGTGGTGTTGGTGTCTACAAAGGGGTGCGTGGGGGAAAAAATATATATGACGTGCGTGTGCAGGTAATAACAAATATAAATGAGAAAACCATTTAGAAAAATTGCGTGTGAAGATAAAAACAAATATAAATGAGAAAACCATTTAGAAAAACTGCGTGTGCATTCATTTGTCCACGTTTCTACTCACTGGAAGGTGGCACCCCCCTGCCCTTCCGCCCCGCGCGAGAAAAACTCTCATACTAATGGTCTTACCTTTCCATCGGAGAATTATTCCTGTAGTGTCTCCTCTCGCTATTCGAAATACTGGACGACTTTCTGCTTCTTTCAAATCGTTTCTTTCTTCTACTGTCATCCCTGGAGTACTCCCTTTCATCGTCACTGTTCCTCGCAGTTCTTCTGTAATAATCATTCCTCCTGTAGTACTTATCGTCTATGGACCTTCGATCGTAATGTCGATGCTCATCATATCCATTCCTTCCGTATCTGTCGTAATGTCTGTACGAGTTGTTGCGATGGTAGCCGAAACTTTGTACGTGCTCTCTGTAGTATGGGTAGGGCCTACACATAGGGGGTAGGAGAAAGAAGGAGCAGTCATCAAAGTGTGGGTATATACATAGCCCCCTCATGAGGTGAGTGTACAAAACGGAAGAGTGATAACAAAGCAGGTTTCAAAAAAGCGATTGCTAAACGGAATGAAGTTTTCCCCAATTATGGACCAGTTGGACAAGCGGATCTTATAATACGTGCGAGACAAAAAGTGGTACCACGACGGGGTACACATAAACGTGCCCGTACAGAAACGTCATCGGAGTGTGGCGTCTGATGTAGGCAAGGCTTTTCTCCCCCTGTGGAAGACTCCACTCAGTAACTCGAATTACCTTCTTGTGTCGTATCTTCTTCTGTCAAATGGTCTCTCGTATCTTCTGCCATAAAAATCGTACCTCATTCCGTTCCTTTTCATCATATCTTTGGGAGGAGAAAAGGAAAAAAAAAAAAAAAAAAAAAGATCCATGTTGGGGGGAGGGGACATTTTTCAAAGGTTTTTTGACGTGGTTACAAACGAATTCATTTATAAATAAATCGGGCATTTCCAAGAAGAAGTAGACACAGGGTAGCCATGACAGCCACGGCAGAAAAGGTAGCAATTCGTATGCTAATGATAACATGCCTGGTGTGTCCCGTGAACGCTGTACTTACTTTGAACTCCCTTGTACTCTCCCGGGGTTGGATCATGCGGCTCGTTTCGCTTGGCTACTTCTACGTTAATAATACGCCCTATGGTTAGAAAAATTCGATAATTATTGTTTTTATTTCATTCGTTTGCTGATAATTTTTTTGATATCATTTATAAATACGTCCAGCATTTGGCGTGCTATGTATGCATGTTTGTAACGGATATTGTGAAGGACAAGAATTTTTCATTTTTTTTTTCTTTCTTTTTTTTTTTTTTTTTTTTTTTTTTTTTTGGGGGGTGTGCAGATAGGAGTAACATTTCGAAGTTGCAACTTTTCCACATATTCACAATTATGCAATGGGAGCATACATGGTGGAGGCAAAACTCGGAAACACTTTGTCGGCATTTTTTGTACGTAATCTGTTTGCATGACAATGTTTTACGGAGGAAAAACGATACGTTTTATGTTCGAATTTGATTTTCTGTTAGCAGATTGGTTAATCGTATTGGGAATGGCAACGGGGTTAAATTTGTTTAAATTGATATACATTTGTATAGCCGAAGGGCTGTAATGCTTATTGTGTTCCAAGAGTATTCACCCAAATGTGTAGACACACATATGTGTGCATCGCGTAGATATTGCACTTATGCTGGAAAGGGTTCGAACGACGGCAAATTGTTTATATTGGGCAAAGAAAAGAAATGTTAACAACATTGGTACGGTAGTAATTTCTGCGAGTGTGTATAATGTATGTATGCTTATGGACTTCTGCAAATTGGCAAAGGTTTTAGCAATCACGTTTTTGGGGAGCACGTCTCTCCAGGGAGTTTATTTCCTTTGTAGAACAGCGATACCGATTCATGCATATCTTTTTGGTTGTTCCGACGTACATTGAGCTGACATTCCTTTATTGGATTTTTTTTCTTTTCAAGACGAGTACTACAGCACAGCGTTGTTCCTATGTTTTAATACATTATGATGCACTATTTTTTATTTTATTTTGCTTATTTTTTCCCTGTTTGCCTAACTCTGATCATAATAATACGAAGAAAGGAAGCATGCAAAGTGCAGGCATATGTATTCGTTTTGTTAATAACCTTCAATGTCCATTTTGTTGGCCTTGAGCATGGCGTTATTCGCATCATCGGGATTGTTGAAAGTGACAAATCCGAAGTTACGGGATTCTCTGCGGGGTGGGAAGGAACATTTAGGGGTCAGTTACTTAAGATTCGAGTTACCTGTTGCATGTACTACAAAATGGAGGAGACATTATCTACAGGGAGCGCACATAGAAGGGGCGAACTGCAACATGGGACGAGGTGTCGGACATTCCCTACCTCGTGATTGGGTTGCTGATGACGTAACACTTTTCTATGGCCCCGTACTCTTCAAATATGTCCTGCAGTTTCGCCGTCGTTATTTTTGAGCTTAAGTTTGACACATAAAGGGTTGTTCCTTCAGGGAGACGGAGTGGTGAGAGTTATGTTGGACGTGTAAATTGGGCAAAAGGTTTAGACGTGCATCCCGTTACAGGTGTAAGGCGTGAAACTGTAGCAATGTAAATGTGGTACTTAAGAACATAGAGACGGTTTTATGGGCCTATGCAGGAGGAGCAGAAACAATTGCACGCTACACATGCTGGCATGGCTCATATCTAATGGTGCAGAACACTGAGCGGTGCACCATCGTGTTATTCTTGTTAGTTTGCTCGGTTTACCATCGTTCTTGTGATCCCTGTCTTGGTCCCGATCGTGGTGGCGCTCCCAGTCCCGTTCTCGATCACGTTCGTAATCGCGCTCTTGAGAGTTGTTTTTATCATCTTTATAACTCATTTTTTTTAATTTACTTAAAAAATGTGTATGCACTTTTTACAATTAAAGGGAAAAATTATACACAAGAAGAAGGGACGCTTGTTAGATGGGGCTATACATATATATGATAGCGAATGATGGGTGCAGGTGGGAAAATAAGAAAAAAAAAAATAAAAAAAAGAACTAACAGGAGGCAAATAAAACAGTGTAGTTCATTCAAAATGGATAAGTGAATTTCCTCTTTAAAAAAAGGTGGAAGCAGTGGAGGGGGGTATGGATTAAAAGCATGTTTAAATTAAGTTGGATATGCGCACAAGCAGGTAAGTACTTATACATACCTCCGATAGGGGTAAGCAGTTACCAGGATTTCAATGGGCCCGCCCTTATCCGTTTACACTATTGCATAGGCAATCTGATGTACACGCATATTGCAATGTTATATATTTTGTCCTACTGCCCACGAATTATATATATCATTTGACATAAATCTTTTGCAGGATGGTGCTATATGTACTGTTTTTTTCTCCTTGTTTTTTTTTTTTCTTCCTTTTTTTTCAAATATTTCAGAAGTTGTTAATTTTATAAGAGCGTAATTAATTACTGGTGACGATGAATGATGGATGAAGGGAAAGGGGAAGGAGAAGTTACGTATAACTGCAAATGATACGTTTGTATATATGTACGCATATGCAAACGCAAATTCAAATGCACGTGTAATGAAAAGCCCTTCTTGCGCACAAAACGAGCGCATTGGTTGCTTTCGTTAACGTTAAAGGTTGAATTTTATTCATTCTTCCGTTTGGGGCAAATGAGCCTTTTCTGTTTTTCCGCAAAAACAGAATTATATCTCCCTCTCTGGCTATCTAAATACGTTTTTAGTTTTTTTCTTTCTATTGACAATATTTTTTGTAGATGTTTTTTTTTTTTTCTTTTTTTTTTTTTTTTTTCTTACTGCATACGTGAAAACGGAAGAGCTATACGCATAAGGCGTCCCATACCCATATTTGTATGCGTTCTTATGAGCATATGTTTAAGCTGCATAATGATAAGGTAAGCAACACGCTTCCGCATTTGTTTGGCAGTTTTTCTACATTTCCATCACCGTAGTTTAGGGTCACATAAACATATATGCATCCCTGCCAAGAAGAATGGGTGTTCGCCAAATTCTCCCCCTTTTTTTTTCGTTTTAAAAATTGATGCTGATCAGTTTAGCCATATTTTTGAAGAGAAATTTTGAATCCCATCCTACTTAAAGAATTGAAACCAAATTTATGATTTACACCTACGGGAGTGGAGAACTTTTGCGCCTTTAAAATAGGAAGAAGGTTGCCGTTCCCGTTTCGCTCGAGCATGCGACTGAGCATGTACGTACGTTCGTTTCATGTAAAACTTATTTTAAATAGGAAAAGAGAAAACAAAATGTACCATTTGTTCTTCGCAAGTGAGCAGCACCTGTGCCAACATATATTTCTTAAGGGCATCGGGATAAATAACGCTTGGACCATTTCCCTTTTTCGTGCGTGTCATGACGCGGGTACCATCGCCACAGGGATTACTACCATACGGGGGACCCATTTTTAACATTGCCTATTTGAACGCCCCTCTTTGATAAATTAGAAGGCAGAACAGAACACATGAGGGAGGTATTATTCATTTTTTGACTCGATCACCATCTGCGTCGGATTTCTGTTGATAAGCGGCACGCACATATACCATGCGGCTCCTGTGGTCGTTTTAATGTGGGTTAAAGCGAGTGGAGAAAACACGGTGAACATACAAAAAGGTCGAAAGGTTAAAGGTGGAAAAGAACATTTATTCCACGATTAGCATGGCTCATGTAGCGTATCTTATGAGCAGGCGCAGAAACGTATCCATATATATTTCTTATATAGTTTCCATGCGGAGAAATTAATGAATATCTTTTAGGGGTGCCCACCTCGTCCCATTTAAGAGCCACGTTGAGGCTTTAGGCTATGTTATTCTATAGGGAGTTATTATGACCCCGTTGCTGCGTTGTCGCCACGGGTAAAAAAACACTAAAGATGCGCAGCTTAACGAATAGGGGGAAGCATTAAGAGTGCTAGCAGAGAACGTTGGTAGACAAAAAGAACAGGTAAAACCGTTGCAACCATTTCTTATTCGTTGAGGAAACGTTTTTATAGAAGCGGTTAAATGTTTAGGCTATTTACTGTCCCTTGATGGAGT
>NW_008481841.1:956045-981161 GCF_000524495.1 Plasmodium inui San Antonio 1
GTGGATACCCTTCCTGGGTGAAACGTAGCTCCATGTGAATTATTTAATTGGGTTGTTTGATGTGTGGAAAAGGAAGGGATAGAGAGCCCATGTATTTAACTCTTTTCTTCACCTCACAGCGCAGTTGCAATTATGCCGAACTGTGCGATGATGAGGATCCAACTGAGAAGGCGTGTTGCGGCGTAACCAATGCATACCTTCAAAGAGCTGTTATATTTATACTTCTTGTTGCAAATACATGCAAGTTCCCCCTTTTTTGGCGAGTTATTGCATGTTCCGTAGTCACAGTTTATGTTGTTGAGGGTGCACACTGTTATGTGGGAAACGTCGAAGATAGCTTTTTCTATTTTTTGCCCATTTTTATCTATACATGCGCATTCTGATGGGTCTGAATTGACGAAACATTCTATTCTGAGGCAAATATTCTCGGCTGAGTTGCTTTCCTTTTTTTGGCACTCCCCCTGTTTATTTCTTACGTGATTTATTGGACACTCATCAGTGAACGCATTGTTTGGGTTTCTGTTTTCGTGGTTATTTGGGCTTCCCTGAGCGGTATGAGAATGTGTGTCGCTGCCTTTATCTTGGTTAGCACCAACTCTCTGTGTATGTTCCCCATTTTTCTGATCGTCGTATATTTCGTTTCCGTTCGATTCGCTTTCATATGTTAGAGGGCGCGGTTTCCGCATGACCGACTGACTTGCCTCATTCGTCTGATTCGCCCCTGCGTTCACCTCATCTTGATGCCTTATGCACGCATTAGTTCTTTTGTCGAAATAATGGTTCTCCTCGCAGGAGCAGAAGGGTTCTCCATCCATCCGCAATGTGCACATCCCACTATTACAGATGAAGTTTTTACATTTATCGGCATTTAAGGCGTGTTCATTGTCTACTTCATATTTTAGAATACATTTGCAGTCACCGAAGGGGTACACACCATTTTTGGTTGTTTGCCCTGGGGTTAACTCGCCATTTATTTTTTCCGTTTCACTGCTTTCCATCTCTTTGATGCAGCACATGCATTTGATTTTTTCATTTAGCTGCACTTCTTTGTTGCATTTTTCTTTTCTCTCAACTTTTGCGTTAAGTGGCGGACTTAAATTTGAGAAATCTGCTTCTGGGACGTTTTCTATGCCGAGACTTTGGAACACATAATTTGTGAGATACTCACATTTGTTTTTGTTTTTACACAAGAGAGCATTTTTATCATCGATTTTTTCGAGAGAGTGAATTATTTCGCACTGCTGATTTATGTAGTAGTTGTAGTTGTTGCACTTTTCCTGGTTAAGGCTGCCAACGTGCAGTTGCCTGCCATTCGGTTCGTAGGTAATTTCAAAATCTGCATCTTTTATTGTTTGCGGATCCGCCGTCTTGGCGCTGTGAGGCGGTAAGGAAAGAGTTAAGCGGATTAATAAGAGGAAAAGCAGAGTGGCAGACATTTACAGAAATGGGGGAGCAGAATGGAGGTCGTGTCAAAACGGAGGTAGCATCAAAATGGGAATATGTTGCTTTCTCTGTGCATATATAGCATGGACGCAGAGGTGGGGGGAAACTACAAAGAAACAGAAATGCTGTGAGGGATAAAGTACAAAAACTATTCTTTTAAACATCGTAGAACCAATCTGGGCCTTTTCCACAAATCTGATGCACATACCGGGAATAGGAGGGACACTAAAGCGATGCTGAACTAGGCGATTAAATTAAAAATGGAGAAAAAGATGCAAAATTTGGTGACCTGAACAAGTGGCTAACATAGGTAGCGAAAAAGAGAAAAAAAAAAGAAAAAAAAAAGCCAAAATATACAGCCAAAATATACAGCCAAAATACAGGCTAAGAAAGCTAATATTCCTTCTGTCTAGCTACTTTTTTTTTTTTTTTTTTATATGCCTCAATTTATATGAACCACAGAACGATTGGAACGATTCCATACAGAATTGCAAGATGTAATCCATACATAGATGTGATGGTCATCTCTGATACTTGACACGAAATTAAGCAGAGAGGAGGACCAAAATGTACGTATAGACGGGCCAAGGGTAAAAATGCCACTCTCTTTCAAAGTGCATAAAAGCGTAGGTAAAAGCATCGACGAAGTGACTGCGAAGGGGATTGAAAAGAAACAAATGATCCAGTTGAAAATTACAAAATCAGTAGCTACCTGGTTTGGTTTTATCATTTTTTTTTTCACAAATGTTTATACGCCTTATGCATGGTATGTACATAATTGCCGCTGCACAACTGCTGCCACCCCACTAAAGGAGAGACATCGCCCCACACTTTGATATGTTTTGCCCCATGTTGCCTACATCACCGTTTCATGCTTTTTTATTTCCTTCTTTTTCTGATGTGTCTTTTGTTTCGAAATGTCATGACGACATTTCTCAAAAAAGCAGCATTTCGATGCTTTTTTAACGATATAGTGTGCTGTTATTTTAGCCATGATGATTAATTTTTTTTTCTTTCTTCATTTTTATCATTCGTTTTTTAGCACGTTGATTACTTTTACAAAATTCTGCATTACGGCTATAGCGCCCTTTTTGCAGCTAGGCGGTGGGTTTACGTTTAACAGGGGAGGAAGTAAAATATTTGCAAAATTTTCACGTTGACGTATGCAACAACATTAAATGACATGTTCTTGGTCTTCTATTGGAGGCACATTGTCGCGATTGCGCGTTTTTTTCTCTTTTTTGTGGCAGTAAAGGTTTTAACGTTTTATTTATTTATTATATATCCATTCATTCATGTGCCATTACTTTGTGAAGCATATGATGATCGCCTTTCCTCGAAGTTGGGGTTTTCCCTTTGCTTCCATTTGTGGAGTATGCATCACCTCGTAGGTACCCATAGTGAGCAAACCTGTGTCACGCATTTTGCATTTCGCGCCCCCCCCTCTTGATCACATACTCTTCCGTTAAATGTTGCGTTTCATCCTATATTATTCACCGAAGCTTACATATTTTACTTAGCTCAAACACGAATGGCGCATTAGATGAAGGCACTGAAGCGAAATGGCAGTGAAAAATGCCCTTTCAGTACATGTAGAAACCTATATTGACGAAATGCTTCATTTGTCCTGGTGAGTCTTCTATTGCATTTTGGAAGAGACAAATGAGCCATGAGAGTGACCTGCATGTCTCTGCAGTTGCACACAAAATTGTACATATTCGATCACTTTTAATGTTCGCTCATTTTTCTTTAATTCGTGTATCCTGGGGACCTGAAACATGTTTTTTAAGACTTCCCTTTCTGTTTTGGCTGGTGCGTAATTCTCCGCAGAGTTACGCCGTTGGCCGGGGGAGCGACAAATCGCCATGCTTGCGCGCGTAAATGTATAGTCACAGAGGTACACAGGAACATTTATCTATGCAAGGACCGATAAGGAAACATGCTTCCCCCCCGCTGCATCAAGATTTTTTTTTGAAGAAGAAAAGGAAAACGCAAGATGTTTCTGCTAACTGTTTGATTAAGATAATTTCGAGATTGGGGGTATCGTGAGGTTACATGCATGTGGACGCATGAGATATACATGATTGTAGATATGACCGTACGAGTGAGGCGAATGTGCTTGAAGCCATGCACTCGCTGACTTGCTCAAGCACATACAGATGTGTGCAATGAGACATCAATGATCGAGCAAACATTCGGAGGTTCAAATGCTTCGTGCTCAGCTTAACAAGGAAGCGTCAGTTTTTCGCGCATCGGCACCCCCTCCAGAAGTTGTTCCTTGTAGCAAGCTCATATGTCAATGCAAGCGAAAAAAGGAAAAGGAATTATGAACAATACGATGGCTGTAGGGAAGGCACTAATGAAGTATCGCCATTTATGAAAATAATCAATATAAAAGATGTTGGATAGTGCTTGTGGCTAATCAGAGGAAGGGCGGAGAAATATGACCAATGGAGAGAAACTATAGGGTATCTTACAGAGGGCTGGGTTATAAAACATTCCCCCATGCATTAGCGCAGTCAATTGACACATTTATGCAACGTTAATCAATACAAAACATTCTATTATGGCATAACGGGCGAACTGAAAAGTAGTGTAAAAAAAGAAGGCAAATGATTTTATTTTGCACGCCTATTTCTTCCCTTGATCTTTGGATAACACTTTGAGTATTTTTCTTTAGGTTTGAATATTTTGCTTTACATTTGTTTAAGAAAGTTCATTCCTATGTAGATGTATGTGGTTAGTTACATTTTTTTTTTTTTTACTCTTCTCTTTGGTGTATTTTATTCAAAATTTTTCTCTTGTATGATTTTTTTCCCGTGTGTTGTGTTCCGCGTGTAATTTTATGAAGTGTGGTTTGCGGCAAGGATAAATTTATATCTTCCACGAAAAATTTTCCTATGAAGTTACGAAGAATGCAAGTCATTTTTACACAAGGGTGTCAAAGAGGAAATTACAATATGCGCCGAGTAACCTTGTGGAAAATATCATTAAGTGCGGGATGTTTAGCCAACCTTGGAATATAAAGGGATAAAAGGAAAAAGAAATTTTTTTAAGAATTTTTGAAGGCAGAAGAATCTACGGTCAATTTTTGGATAGGCATCAACCAGGAACACGTTTTATTAGGACCAACTCGTGCCAATAGGAAATTCACTAAGCATGTCCGATGGTGATCTGAAATAAATGACCAATTATGGGACATTTTCATACCTTTGGGGGAGGAAAATGGGAAGAAAATTTAAAAAAATGAAAAAAAAATTTAAAAAAACGTAAAAAAATTCTTAGCAATTTTAGAGGCTTCAAAATTTTATTCGAAAAATTTGGTAAGGAATATACACCCAAATATAGATGCTCATGAAGTTAGTAACACTCTTCTGTAAGTAAACACACTACGAGGGATTAGTACATTTTGTGCGCCTTTTGAAGCTCCCCCCGGATGATATAATTTTCTAGTCTGTAGTACCAGCGGATGATATATTTTTCCGAATTTACTATACAAGGGTTTAATCAGTTTTTACCCGTATGTAACTACCCAGGGATGACTATTTTTCCTGTCCATAATAAGGAGGTTTTTTCCTTGTGCTGCCTATAATAAGAAGGGATGATTTTTTCCTTGAACCTTTATAATACTAGGGGATGATTTTTTCCCCGAACCTTTATAATACCAGGGGATGTTTTTTTTTAATTTTTGAACGCAGAGGGACTTACCATGAATTTTTCGATTTGTACTGACCAGGAACACGTTTTATTCCAACCAACTCGTGCCAATAGGAAATTCACTAAGCATGTCCTATGGCGTTTTGTAATAGATGTGTAATTGTGGGACATTTTCATACGTTTGGGGAAGGAAATTGAGAAGAAAAATTAAAAAAATGAAAAAGGAACTTCTAAATTTGAATTGGCCATGAATGGAGCTCATGCCTTTGAAGTGGCCAATCGTTGCAAGTGGATTATGGCTTAGAGGCGCTAATGCCTGCTTTATTACACCCAATTGGTGCTTTAAAAATTCGCATTGCTTTTTCCAAGCAGTAAAATGTATTTGTACGTCGGGATCCGAATGGAATATATATATACGTATATATGTATATTTTAGTACCCAGCAGATAGGCGGAAGTGTTTATGACCATATATATGAGATGGAGGAAACACCTCTAAAAGTGTAGAAGGCACATAAAGAAAGGAACGGAAGGGAACGATTTTACTTAAGGCACATCGTGGTGTGCAGCCTGCGAATATAGTTTTTATATATGTGGTAATTACACCACGATGATTGTTTTCCGCTCCTCATGTGTTTTCCCTTTAAGAGAACTGGAGTAGCAGCTAGAGAATGCAGTAGTAATTGCACGGGCTATATATTTGTACAATACATAAAGGAAACTGTATATAGGGAAAAAATGAGTATTACCCTTCCCCCCTGCGCGCCTAATCCAGGTAGTGAACCCAGGTAGATGTCTCTGGGCGCGCAGTGAACTATTATATTATTACATTAGGTTATTTGCGTTTACCCTAATTAATATATAACATGGCCGCTTTCTCCAGTTAAAAACCTGTTGAGGGAAGGCCTGTGCCAATTATATGCTGGGCTGCGTAATATTACGGCGTGTGAATCATTTGCAGGTCGCTTCGCCGCACCAGAGGAATATAAGCATATGAATATATGAATGTATAAATCTATGTACATAGGGACGGTTATATGTGGAGGACGACAAGGCCCACTCTAGATATTTACGCCGTTATTGTAGCGCTCATTTTTGAGACGCTGGTCAATTTCGAAAGAACGAATAGAAAAATGAGCTAGTTGTTACCTAGCGGAATGTGAAAACCTCGCGGGGTGCACTATGTGAAGTATAATAGTATTCTAATAGGTATATATATATACTTCACATAATGCACAGATTGTAATGCTCCGTAGTTAGCAATCATCACTCATAACTCATCATAATCTGAAGCATAGTTAAGAATCAATTTTTTCCATATATTAAATCGTGGCACATATAGTGCATATATGTTACAGTGTATAACTACTAATTTTGGACGAGCACGGGGGCGGCACAGAGTGAGCAGAAGTATATGTGCATATTTGCAGGTATATGTTATATTATACCTAAATAGAGCATTATGGCTATGCTCGCTTTGCGGCGTATTTCCTAAGTGTGAAGTTTAAAGTTAGAACAGCCTTAACGATGGATGTCTTGGTTCCTACAGCGATGAAGGCCGTAGCAAAATACGATAGGCAATGAAACTTGCATTCTTGCTTGTATCTCTGCAAATCATCATCAGAATGCTGAATGTAAACTACACTCCAAAGAGGCCTTTTTACCCAAAAAAGGGTCCTCTAAATTTTGGTAGTACTTCTATTATTTTTAAGAAATTTATTTATAAATTTCGCCTACTGAAGTATGGATTCACGGCAACTGTGCAAAATGAGGCTCCTTCAGTGTATATATATACATGTATATATTGGTGGAGCGGATTGCGCGGGAAACGAGGGAGGATCTCTACATTTGCCCATAAACGATCGGATAGATTTCGAGACGCTAAAAATGTTCCTTGTCACAGAGCATGATAGAAACCTTACTTGATAAGTCTTCATGTTTCGGTTCAATATTGCATACCACTTGTAGAGATATACACGTGCAGAATATACTTTGTGCGTATGAATCAACAGTAGGGTTTTACCCGAGGAAGGGGAAGAAAGGGTGCCTTGCGATAAATTTTATTGTAAGGTATGCGTATTTTCCTTCTTTCATATTATCCGAAGAGGATTTCCTTCGTGTGTCGTGAATTGGCCAGGAAATAGCCCGAGGGTCGGTGCGTTAGAAGGATGTGCTGCATATGTATGTCTCCTTATGCGAGTCGGTTTCTTCGGGCTATGAATTTTTCTTAACCGTGTGTCCATTACTTCGGTATAAATGGATGGACAGTTATAAAAATTCATCATGGGTGGAGGAGGATATTAAGATGTTAAAGTAATACTTGCCCGCAGAGTTTCTTTTCTATTCAGGTGTGTTTTACACTTGAGTAGAAGAATCTCTCTGTACGGTAGGGCTAGTAAATATTACTATATATATATGGATACTCATGTATATATATTTATTTTACAGTGTATTATTTTGGGTCTATATATTTTCCCCCCTCGTGATATAGGTTTTGCGTGTGGGTATTTGTGGCAGCCTGTGTGCACTACCTATAAAACATATTTCAGTATTGAAGGATAAAGGACATAATAGAAGGGCAGATCCGCCGAATTTAAGCATATAATTAAGCGGAAGAAAAGAAAATAACAATGATTCCTTTAGTAACGGCGAGTGAACAAGGATTAGCTCAAAAGGAAAATCCCTTAGTTTGTGCAAGCTTACTTTGGGAATTGTCATGTTGAGTAATTTTCCAGATGAATGATTTAGCATTTAAGCGAAGTGAGCAGGAAAGCTCCCCCTAAGAGGGTGAAAGGCCCGTAGTTTTTTGCTTTTTATTTTTTTGGAATTTTACTTGTGGAGTCGTGTTCTTTGAGATTGGAGCACAAATGTGTGTGATACATTTCACATAAAGCTAAATATGTGTAGGAGACCGATAGCAAACAAGTACCGTGAGGGAAAGATGAAATAGTACTCAGGAATGAGCCATTAAATAGTACCTGAAATCGTTAAGGTGGAACGGATTAAGAGAGGAAGAATAGTAAAGTGGGGAAATGGTTCTTCCGAATTATTTTTTCCTCTTTATTATAAAAAGGATTATCAGTGAATTGGGATAGCAGAAACGAAACCATATATGTTTTTTGTATATATGAAGACAGGGACGTAATGGATATTGCGATCTTCTGTGCTTTAAAATTATTGCCTCTAGATTTTCGGATTTAGGTCAAGGCAATATAACGGTTTACTTGATTTTCCCCCCAGGAAAATTATATATCCTATTTACTGAGGAACCATTTAAATAGTAAAAAATTAAGTCTTTTGTTTTCTTTTTTTTACCTTTTATGATAATCCTAACAACTTTAGTGAACTTTCTTAACCCACCCGTTTTGAGACACGGACCAAGGAATCTACCAAACATGCGAGTGTATATGTATAGAGCTAAACAAGTTTATCACTTTTTTTGTACGCGACGGCATATTTTGTATATATGTAATTTGTAGAATGAGGGAGTCTTTATAATTTTCTCCTGGGCATACAATACCGGTGGGCAGCCATGTATAATGCTGTACCGAGTAAGAGCATATTTGATAGGACCCGAAAGGCTTTGAACTAAGTGTGGTGAGACTGAAGTCAGTCGAAAGTCTGATGGAGGGTCCAATTGATACCGATGTAACAATCGTTCATTTCAACTGCATTTAGGGGTGAAAGACCAAACGAAAAGCCTAATAACTGGTTATTTTCGAAGGATCTCTCAAGATCGCTGGAGTTTGCAGCATACGCAGTTATTCAAATGGAAAGGTGAGTATTTTGTAATCTGTTTGTATGCAAATGCGTGTACAGGATTACAATATATATACTTTTGGCATGAGACCAATGGATCGTATCCGGTTGCGGGTGTCACTTTCGTTCGCGGGGTGATATTTCGTTTGCTGGGACGAATTCTCTCTCGATTTTCCGAAATGTACTATAAGGAAAATGTGAACATAGTTTAACACTAAGTTGTACGTCATTCCAATTTTTGGCGCCTTCTCTGAATTTAATGATAACTCCAAGTGGACCATTTCCGGTGAGAGGAAATGGCTGTGAGGGTTCGACCTAACGCCTGGATAAGGTGCCTAAATATTCGCTAATTAGATCCCATAAAAAAAGGTGTTGGTTTGTACTGACAGCAGGACGGTACTCATAGAAGTCGAGATCCGCCAAGGAGTGTGTTCCAACTCACCTGCCGAATGAACTTGCCCTGAAAATGGATGGCGCTAAAGCGGATTACCGATACCGGGCCATAGAAGGAATGAGATGTAACATTGTGACATTTTCATGTTGTCACCCTTTTATGAGTAGAAAATCGTGGGGTTTTGTGTCGAAGCGAAATGCGTGAGCTTTCGTGGAACATTTCCCTAGTGCAGATCTTGGTGGAAGTAGCAAATATTCAAATGAGAACTTTGAAGACTGAAGTGGAGAAGGGTTTTTTGTCAACTGTGTTTGTACAAAAGTTAGCCGCTCCTAAGAGGCAACCGAAGGGTTGGAAAATGGCCGGGAAAAGAGATTACACAGTGTATGCATATATATTGTGTGCATACATATATATATACGTATATCTATGTATGCCACACATGTATAGGCATACGTTGTGTAGTTCTGGCCCCCCCGCCTCCTCAAAAGGGAAACAGGTTAACATTCCTGTGCCATACGAATGGTATATAAAACATAACGTTCAGGGTTTTTTTTTCCAGAAAAAAACAGAAAGGTGGTAACATAAATAGCAAATGAACTCCTTAACATAGGCCTTACATTCGAGGTGCGTTATCTTTGCACTTAACTTTGCGGCAAACCTCGGAGTAGCAATTTACTTGGAGAAGAGGTATGCTGAACCTGCATATCGGAGAAAAACCTGCACATTGGAATGGGAATCCCTGTTCTTCTATGCAGTTCTTCTCCGACCTTTGTAGTAATAGTAATTCTTTTTTTTACGGAATTATTCGAAAGCGTAAGGACTATCCTTGAAAAAAGGAGGGAACAAGTAAATTTTGAAAATAGAGGAGAAATTCCTGTTCCAGCGGGGAATTTTGTTCCTCTTCACATTTTCATATATGCTGAATACCATTGTTGTGCGTACCGAATAACCGCATCAGGTCTCTAAGGTTAGCAGCCTCTGGTTAAATAGAACAATGTAAGTAAGGGAAGTAAGACAAATTGGATCCGTAACTTCGGGATAAGGATATGGCTCTGATGATACTAAGCGAAGATCCATGATGGGGTGGTTAGTTATTCTTATAGGTCTGGGGGTGAACGGAGGCGTATATATATGAAGGCTGTTCTGGATGATTTTTCATCCGTTCATACTTTTTATATGCTCGTTCTGTTCCCCCCTGCTATATATATTTCTTTACACCCTTTCTTTCGTACTGCGAATGTTATCGTATTTCCTATTTAAGTGCACTGCACCAGCGTGTCTTAAAATGGGGCAGGCCATGACTGACGTAGATATATAAAGTGTCGAATCAGAACTGAAACTGACAAGAGGAATTTGACTGTTTGAGACATAGCACTGTGAACGCCCTCAGAGAGTAGGTAACATGTACGTGTATGCGTATAATGTATATATGTTTATGTATAGGTACTCTATTGGAGCACACTTGACGCAGTGTGATTTCTGCCCAGTGCTTTTGAGTAACCAGAGTGGCTGTAATTCAATAAACGCACAGGCAAATGGCGGAAGTAGTTGCTACAGCTTCTAATATTAGCCAAGTGTTTCGTCATTATGCACGCCCTCTGATTCTTGCTAGGGGCTTATAATACTATGAAGCATAGGGCCTGTGAGACGGGTGTTCTATCTGTCCCTGCATGCCTTATGTGGTAATATATTATATACCTATGGTTTAGATGACGGCCTGGCGATTTTAATAATGCAGATCACTTAGAGCAGATAAACAAAATTCCTGCTGTCCCTACTTGCAATCTAGCGAAACCACAACCAAGGAATACAGGCTTGGTTAAATCAGTTGGGTCATAGAAGACCTTATTGAACTCGACTCCAGGTAGGTTCTGTAAAAAGGCTCCCGATTGTGTAGCATAAGTGGGAGCGGAATTCTGAAAGATGTTTCCGCGCAAGTGAAATACCACTCCATCCAAAGTCTTTTTACTCATCCTTTAGTGTGGGGATCAAAGGAGCAGATACGTATGTAAAAACGTATGTATTATGCTCTTCCCCTTAATAGCATTTTATGGAGACACAGCCTAGTGGGGAGTTAATTTACAGCGCCACTATATTTGCCTTTCATCTTTTATTTCGATAAAGGGTGGAAGGTATAATATGTGAATGCAGTTAGCAGACTCAGAGAGAACAGAAATCTCTTGTGGACTTTGCGATATAAGAAATGTCTGTTAAGGTAGTACTTCTTCTTATGGGGGAGTTGTATGGCCTGTAATTATCACGTCCTTATTCCTGCGAGGACGTCATGGTATGGGCATCGCGGAGATGCGTTTGCGCACACGTATATATGTATGTATGTGCATATGTACATACGTACATATGTACGTAATGCAATTGCGTATATCTGCGTATGCCCCCTTCCATATGATGTGCAAATAAGGGGTGATAGGAAAAGGGTTATAATAGGGATAACTTTCTTGCGGCCGCCGAGCGACTTTAGCGACGTAGCTTTTTGACCATTTTGTAATATCAGCATTTCCTATCATTGGGACGAAGAAGTCCCAAAGTGTCGGATTGTTCAACCGCTAACAGGGAACGTGAGCTGAGTTTCGGGCAGTCATGAGACTTGCCTAGTTTTTAACCTACTGATGAAAATTGTTAATTTAATAACGCATTGATAATGTGACGGTAATCCAACTCAGTACGAGAGGATAAGTTGGTTCAGACATTTGGTACAGGAATTGGTTGACAAACCAGAGTTCCGAAGCTACGTCTGTTGGATGATAATGGCTGAATACATCTGAAGCCAGAATCCATGCTGAATAAACATTACTGTAAGCGTGTTCTGTATAATTTGGCTTTTCGAATGTTTTGCTTTATAAGCAAACTGGAAAAAGAATAGATATATTTGCTTTCTTACTTTTGTAGGATAACAGTATATTAGTAACCCATCTGCCAAAGTATTTCTCAAAGTTGAAAGAAGAGAGGGGGTAGCATTGCGTTACAGAGATTGTGGCTATCTATGGTAGAAGCAGCTATGTTCTATTTTTTCCAAACTGTAGAGTGACATTACGCTTCCTTTTGCAGTGTGGTAGAATGAGCGGTTTGTTGTTATACCTATGCTCCCGTATTACTTTTTAAGTTACGGTCGAGGGTGGGAAACAACCGGGTTGCCCTTTTTTCCATTTTTCAGTTGCTTGAACCTGGGATGCTATGCGGCCTCTTCCCTTGTGAAGACTGCGAAGAATACTTTTCACCATAAATTTTATAATACAGAATACAATTAGAAAATTGCCTGTAGACGACTCGAATTCCCCCTGGTGCTGTAAACATGAAAGTAAATCTCATTTTACGATCTGTTGAGGCTCATCCGTGGGTGTTTAATTTTTTACAACCAAGTATTAGCGCACTTTTACTATTTGCGTATGCGCATATGTAAGTTCCTATGGACTACGTATGGATGCATAAATAATACACCCTACAAGTTTAAGTAAATCAACCTTTTGCTCATATGTCTTTCCTTTCGCGGGAACGGCCGTTCGGCGGGCGGCCGCCAAGCCTTCGTGCGTCGTGTGCATTATTGGCTCAGGATGTACTTTGGTATATGCGTGGCATGTACGTGGCATGTCCTTAGTACGTATGTGGGCTATTGCCTTATATACGTGCTTTGTATATTGTATATGTATCTATGTGCTTAGGTATATTGCCTTATGAAGGTACTTATGCATGTACTTGGTATTTGCTTTTATATGTGCTTGTATGCAATTATGTATGTATTTGAATATATGGCTGTGTGCGAACTCTTATTACTTATGAATGGGCGTATGAATGTAGTCATTATTTATGTCGTGTGTTTGGTCATATGGGTATATGCCCATATATATCCCTTAACTATATGTGCTTTATATGGACTGAAGCATGGGCGTTTCTTTGTGTCATTGCATGTGAACTTACGTATTCATCTGAGAACACATTTACCCTTACGGATGAAATTATGTATGCAGTTGTATATGCCCCTATATCTGTGCTTATGCATGGACGTATTTATTCACCAGTGTATATTATATGCCCCCATGCGCATTCCTCCATGGGCGTATTTAAGCAAATGCCTTAATACTTATAAATTGCCGCATGCGTATGCCCTGTGTGCAACATTTTATTGCCCTAATAAAATTAAAATCGCATATTGAACCGTCAGGCAAGCTTGCGCTCTTTACAAACGCATTGGTCTAATGTAGGAGGTGGAAGAAGAGGAAAAACTAAAATGGTTGTGTATGCCGGTTAATGTTTCTGGCATTTTGGTGGCGCGGTGATGTTTTGGGGTGGGGGGATTCTTCACTCAAGAAGTACAAAACTTATTGAATGAAAACATTTCCACATGTAATGGAGCAAAAAAGGAGTCATATTACGTATGATATGTTTCTGTCCCTCTAGCATTCCCTTTCAGAGTCAAGTCATAGCACTCACTCCATGGGTTCGATTTCGAAGGATTTTTGCGCAATACATATTTTTTATGGAATTTGAAGATGTAAGCATTTTTTTACGTCATATGTACATTTATATACGTTCATCTGATATGGATATATACAAGAGTTATGCATTCGCCCTATGGCGGGAAAAAGAAAGTGTAAAGATGGGGGGGAGCATTAATCAATTTTTTCCTATGTTCCTTAGGTATTCAAATGTTTAAAAAAAAATTCGCTTTTTAAGTCCCTTCCTTTGTAAATTTCATCATTTTGATGGTACTTCATTTAAAAATTTATCGCGGAAAAATTTCATCCTTTGCTCCCGACCTAGTATACCGAGTTAACGTGAAGTGTATTTAAGCCCCTATATTTGACATTTATTTTTATTTTATTTTTTCATATGCGCTGGGGGTTGCAAGAAATTATTTTATGAACTAAGGGAATGACTTATATGTTGTGTTATATGCACTCAAGTGAAGAAGTGTTATGTCTGCTACCTAATTTTTACGTTATCTACAAAAATGTACATAGATTATGTACGTGGGTGTTATCATGGGGAGTGTCATTTTAAGAAGCAATTTGTGAAGGCATTTCCTTTCTTTTTTTTTTTTGTCCTTGTCTATGCAAAATGGCCTTCTCTAAAATCACACTGAAGTGAACTGAGTTCCCAATAAATATAACAGATTGACGGGGGGAGGAAAAATCACCTCATTTTTTTTTCGCAATGTAAACTTTTTTTCCTTTTTTTTTTCTTGCTTTAAAGAGAGTCCTTTTAAATGTATTTGACGTGTGTGTGTGAAGAAGGGGCGTAATTTCCTCTAAATTCCTCGAAAAAAAATGTAAAAGTTTACTCCTATATGTAACTTTAAGATGAAGATATTGGCTTCTTTAACATATCGGATGAAAAATGTCGCGCTGTTTTACGAAGTATACTTGGAGAAAGAAAATATTCATTAAGGATTATAAGGTGAGCTGTGCCTTCTGAGAGAATAGCATATCAGCCCTGCCGTTTATGGGTGACACTTTTTTTGTATCGCGCAACTAGTTTCAAGGAAAAGAACAATTATTTTTTACACCAAAATTTTCTAACCTTTGGTCACTTCTTTATATGTAAATATAACAAAAAATATATGTTCGTACATGCGGAAAAATGATGTAGGAGTGGTTAGCAAATTCTTTCTTATATTTTCACTTTAAAGGAAGCAAAAAAAAAGAAAGAAGAAAAAAAAAGCCATCCTTTGTTATTCATATGTAAGCGAAAGTGCCAAATGGAAAATATAAAATATCTCTGTATAGCAACAGAATTTTGAAAATTATGATGTGTACTGCACAGTGCACACAAGTGGTAACTTATAATGTGCGCGTATGTTCAGTTGTCATTTTGGTTACTATTTAGGAGCATAAGAAATTCCGCCAAAAAGTTAAAAAAATAACTGTGTACGATAGTTTTCCCCATTTTATCATCTTATTTGTTTCTGGAATTAAGTGAAATCCTTCGAGTAAGAGTATTTTTTTGTTTTTTAATGCATAGGTTAACCAAAAAAATTGTGAAGTCAACGTGTGTGAGAAACCTTTTACAATAAACTCATATGTTAGTGCGTAAAAAATTCTTCGTTCCATATTTTTTTGCTGCGCACTTTGTCAAGACATGTTAAGCTAATACATTACCTTTTTTTCGCTGCTACGGAGAAGCTATTACAAATGCGAATCATCGTAAGTAAATGTGACGAAGCACGTTGAAAGGTGAAAAAGAAAGAGACTCGGCAATTTTTGCCGCGGTGTTTAAATTGTATACGTGCACATTGTTTTTTATTAGCCCACATATATGCACAGAAATATATGCATATTTAGCAGTTTAGCACGTATGTGCGTCTTTTTAAAAAATTCCAAAATTTAAAACTTACATTTTGACGAAAACAAAACAGAAAAAAAGGGGGTTGGGGGCGCAGAGGAAGTGGTATACTATACCCTTTCCGCACATACGAATCAAACCATAAAGGAATTTTAAACAAATTATAAGGGTGAACAAATAAATAAAAGTAGCCATGAGCATATGGAGATACGCGTACCAAAAAAAATATATATTAAGTTAAAAGCTAACTTAAGTTAACGATTTAGCATCACGCTTTGATACATGGGATGATGCATAATTTACAAAGAAAGGGCGATTTCCGCGATCACCACGGTTCCAATGGATGCGTCTACGCCGTAACATGTGTTAAATGCTACCTGTTACCTCTGTCCATGCTCATGGGAATCCACTGAACGTGAATCCCCATGCACTATTTTTAGACTGACATTCTTCGTTTTAAATATTATATGACAAAGTGGAACGTTTCAAAATATCTATCTAATACGATCTAGAAACCATCATTTTGTGCATTCCCTTTTTTTGACATCAAACGGGTAGGGGTATTATGTTAGCTCCCTTTCGAATTTTCCATTACATGTATGCACAATTACAGCGGCTGTGTGAGGGAAATCCGCATACATGTCGATTAAGTAACAAAGTGCTGGGACTTATAAGAACTTATTTAAATTTCCTAATTCACTTCGTCAGTTTGATCGTCAGCTTTATCCCTATTTTTCTGTGCATTTTTTACAGCCGCTTTTTCCCCTCCTGGGGCGGCCCGCTCTCCAGCCTGCTCCCGTTCCTTGGACGCATTCGTCAAGATCAACCACTTCTTCTCCGCTAGCCAGTGGTTTTTCAGCGAATCCAAATATTCGTCCAGAATTTGGAACTTTTCCTCCTTCCACTTATCCCAATTTAAGGAGTCATCGCCTTGCAAAAGCATATTCCCTTTTTCCCTTTGCCAGCTCCTTATCGTCGTGATTTCCATTTCATTTCTTTTAATCCATTTGATCCATTTCTTTTTTTCTTTGCGTTCAAAATATTTTGCCCATTTCCGACTTTCCCATTGTTGCCACTTTTCGTCTTCGTGAATTTTCCATTCTTGTGATGTCCATTCTGTCATTTTTTTCTCTCTCCATTTATTCCACTCAGTACGTATCCAATGATAATACAATTTTTCATACGAATCTGTGAGGTCAATCCAGATTCGCTTATTATAAGATTTCCAATTTGTGTCCAACCACTTACTCCACTGTTCTTCAATGTCCAAATCTTTTAACCTGATTTTCCCCTCATTGATATCTTTCAGAGTGTCTGTATTCCAGAATATCCATCTTTCCTTTATTCTATTGAGGATATTTTGAAATACTACATTTTTCTCAAGAAACCACTGGTTATCATTCCCTAGTGAAACCTTCCAGGTATTGTATTCTTTGTCCAAATTGTCTATCCAATTTCGAAATTGTTGTATTTTCCATTCCTCCGAGTGTTCTTCTCTTTCTGGTTTCTCCGAGTCATCTGTTCTGTCACCTGCTTTTCTTGCTTCAGATGGTTGCGTCTTAACTCCTAATAATTTTTTCTTAATCGTATTCATTTGTGAGAGTATTTTTTCCTTCAACCAGAATATAGCATTGTTCAGAAAATTTTGGAAGTGAGACTTTGCAGCTGGTTCCGTCTGATGTGCGATGGGTGTCGATTCCTTTTCGATTGTCGCATTGGTAGTTTTCTTGTCGGATTCCGCGAGAGGTTTTCTTATTGTTTGTGCTGGAGATTTGTTGTTTCCTAAGTTGGGATCCCCTTTAATTGTTACCTTAGTCACTTTTTTTGCTTCTAATACAGGGGTGTTCCTTGCTTCTACAGCAGGGGATTTCTTTTCTTCTACAGCAGTGAACAACTTATTTGCTTCTACAGCAGGGGTCTTCTTTTCTTCTACAGCAGGGAATAACTTATTTGCTTCTACAGCAGGGGTCTTCTTTTCTTCTACAGCAGGGAATAACTTATTTGCTTCTACATCAGAGATATTCTTTTCTTCTACAGCAGAGGTCCTCTTTGCTTCTACATCAGAGATATTCTTTTGTTCTACTGCAGGGGTCCTCTTTGCTTGTATGCTAAATGATTTATTTGCTGCCACGTTAGGCAAATTTTCTGTTGATGCGTTTAGAGATTGTTTGGACTCTAGATTAAGAGGATTTTTGAATTCATCGCTTGGATAGTTCTTCGTTATTGTGTTTGGTGATTTTTTAGATTCAACGATTTGTGATTTTTTTTTCATAATATTAAATAAGCTCTCATTGGTTATGTCGGGGCAGGTTTCTCTATCTATGTTACCTTTACTAGGTATAACTGCCTTAGAAAATTTGGATCTACGTCTCCGCATTGCAACTTCCAATTTTGGAAGTATGAAAAATTTATGTTTTCTTATATGTGTCAGATTTTCGCCTTCCAATTCGGAGAAGCTATCTCCCGGAATATTTGAAAATGTATGGCCATCTCTTTTCGCAAAATTTTCCTTCGTTATGTTTGGAAAATATTCGCCCCTTACGTGACAAACAGATTGGTCCGTTAGATTCGAATTGGTTCCAATTTCTACGTTTGGAAAGTTTGGATTTACAATTTGATCGACAATTTTGTCTGTTCGGTTGTAATCTTTATCTTTGGATGAGTGTGCACTCGTATCATTTTTTTTAATTTCCTCAAAATGGGTGTATGACAAGTCATGGTATCTGCGAAGTTCCCTTCTTTTGATGGGGTTCTACAAAGGGGGAATTTTAAGGAAAATCGTCAGATGGGTTGCTATGGTTGCTCCATCGATGGAATAGTTTTTATTATTGCAGTTTTTCAATTTAAATGTATAGGCTATCTAGAGAGAGTCATATATATGTGAGCGGGGGTATAGCTACAGCTTGCGGAATAAATCGATATATAGCAAGGATATGTGGCATCCGTGTACGTATGGACAGATAAGCGCTCTTGTGCAGACTATCATTACCAAGTTAGTGAGGCACGTTAACCCATAGTGTAAAACAATAGACATAGCAATATAGATATAGCATAATGAAGAATTCGGGTTACTTCCTTCAGGTATGTTCAGATACTTGGAGAAAAGTAAGCTATAACGAGCAACTTCCTCTTTTATAAAATCATCATTTTTGCAAAAAGGAAGCCACTTTTCTTCTAGACGCTCAAACATGGTGTAAACAAAAAAAAAAGAAAAAAACAATTCCAATGGAAATGCAATATTTTTATTATTTCTACTAAAAAATCATTTCTGGTGATGACATTTCGGGAGACTAAAAAATGGGGGCCTTCATTGTTATGCCAAGAACAAAAAGAGGAAGAATAGGCGAGGGGGACAGAAGTAACATCGGATAAGAGTGAAATTAACGGACGGATACACTGCAAAAATAGACCATCATAAGAACGGGGAGGCAAAAGGACGCACAGGTGAGAACGGATAAAGCCATAAAAGCTAAAAATAATAAATCGAGGAGAATAAAACGAATGGTATTCAAAAAAAAGTACAAAGCGGGAAAGACATAATGCGGAAAAGGCAAAAAACTAAAAAAGTAAAAAACACAAAAGAAAAAATTGGAAGAACCCCAAAAAGGGTAAAAAAAAAAGTTATATGGAGAGGTACCATCAATACTGTTGCTCTCGTACACGCTGAATTTTGATTTACTGTACTTTTTATTTTTGTTATATTTTCTTCAGGAAAAAATTATATATATAAAATTAACAAAAATCGGGCTTCCTTCTATTGGAACCTATAAATGCCTCTTTTTTATGTTTTTATATTTATACCAGGAATTTATATAATATAAAATGCATATAGTATTAGCCATTGTAAACAAATTTGTTGTGCTATAACCACACAAATGAAGAGAGAGCGCTCGGAGTTCTTTTTGCGGAGGAGCAATTATATGTGTTTGCTAATAATTTGTAATAAAGAAATGAATTGAAAACATCTTACCTATTAGCCTCTATGCACAATATATAAGGCTTAATCTATTTTTTTTGAATAACCCCATTGTTGTGTACTTTAAATTTTTTCTTTTGTTAAAATACAAAAGTTCTAATTATTTCGTAGTAATTTTTTTCTTTCGATAGCTTATCTTTACGAACATCTTTTTCACAAGTTAAAGGTTTCGCCATTTTCTAGCAATGCTTTTTTTTCGTTTTTTTGCCAATAAGGTACAACTGTAAGGCAAAGAGAAAAATTAGGATTAATAATGTTGCCTATTGTAATATATATACCTCCTCATATGTGAATATTTTTTACAAGTAAGGAGGTGACACTTTGTTATGAGGATTATATTCCTAGCAGAAAACAATTAACATGAGTGTTTTCTTTTTCCCCTTTTTTGTGACTAATGCGTAAGTTAAAATTTTCAAATGGTTAAACTTTCCAATTAGTTAAACTTTTCAAATATTTAAACTTTTCAAATTGAGGTGTGTGTTTTGTCTGTTATTATTGTCGCCTATGCGTCAGTTGTAATGGGTGGGGTGGGTTCTTTGCTTTCTTCATGTCCACTGTATTAAGTAGAATTTGTTATTTTCTTGTTGGAACGACTATGTTTTATGCGTACTACGAAGTTAACTTTCCTATGGTAGCGTTTTGAAGTTGCTACCGAGTTTCTCTTAAAGCTTCGTTTTTGTTCCGTCTGGCTGGAGTTATATTTTTCTCTTTGCAGTGATCCTGATGGTGAGAACGATGGCAACTTGTAGGTACTTCTGTGTGGCTTACAAGGGTTGCGCTTTAATGACCGCTGCGTTTAATGATTTCAACAGCTATTATGGTATCTGTGTGTGTACTGTTATGAGGTGTGTCATGCTTGTTGGTGTATATACATTTTCGCCATGCTCAGGGCTTTAATTAACGTTTTGCAATTGTAGAAATACAAAGGCAATGCGGGATGTTGCATATAGGCCGTTAAATTAAATGCATGCAGCAAGGGGAAGGTATTCTTTGCGGCTTTCTTCATGTTACGTACGAGCGAACTAACAACATCGTGAGTGACTAGATGAATGGTTGTCCTTCCTACTGATATGCATAAGTGGAAAGGTGGATGTTGTTAAGTCCAGATGGTCCCACTGCGAAATGTGTATAACAATTTCAGGAACTTCTTCTTTCTGCGCAATTTGGCAGTAAGACTTCAAATGTGTTATTCGAATTGGCTACTGTACTTTCGCAGGGGCACTTAAGAAACAGAGTGCAAACCAAAGCGCTTGAACGTAAATGTAAGTAGAAATGTTTGCTGTTAAGACCATTTAAAGGAAAAACTAATTGTGTTATTTCTCCCTAGGTATGCATTCAAAACGCGCTTTTGCGTTTATACATTATTGTAGAATCGGGTAGAATGTGGATGAATGGGGTGGATTGTTAGCAAGTGCAAACAAGTTACATCGAATGACATGAAGATAAAGCAGATTTTATGAAAAAACAGAAAGGCAGGAAAAGGAAGGGCGAACGAAAGGCACTCCGTCCAATATATTTACATAAAGAATTTAAGCTGTCCATCGTGTAACGCTTGATAAATGAGATAACGCTTGTTAAAGAATCAGTTTTCACATTTTAAGAGAAAGAGGGGGTGGGGTATGCTAATATGATTATCATGATTTTATAAATGTAAATTTGTGGTTCGTTTGGTTCCCCTTTGCAAAAGCGAGCATCTTGTTGTAAGAAAAAGTAATTAAACAAAAGAGGGTTGTGAAAATTTTCAACTTAAGCTAATCATAGAAGGTGAAAAAAAGAAAGAAATAATAAATATATATATATATAGAACTAATTGACTTAATTGGGAATGATGCATTTTAACTGTGGATGTTTGTGCAGCATAAATTAATAGGACAAAAATGAAAAGTGTTGTAAACAAGTTTGTTGGTAATATCAAAATAATGATCATAAACAAAATGAGAGTTTCGTTTAGGGCTGCTCCCCGGATACAATTCTCCCTTTTTTTTTTTTAAATGTATAAAGTTTATTTATTTATTTTTTTTTTTTCCTCCAAAAAATGTGTTATCAGCTTGGTACAACATTTTCGTTTTGGCGAAATAACATTATGTATTTTTTTCCTTTTCGCGTTGAGCGGCATAGCAATTTGACCTTGCTAGAAGGGTTATAAATTAATTACTTCTCCTGGATGAGTTGTAAAAAGGGTTGTTATTATTTATTATTTACTACATAAATGTTGTATTTTCCCCTCGTCTCCATTTGCGCCACTCTTCTCGTGCCTATCAAAGGGTGATTACAGAACAACGTATTTCTTTCCGTTCTTGACTAATTCTTTATCCTCATCTGACATTGTTTTTTGAACTTTTCTATTTCTAAATAGCTCCCTGCAGACATCCAAAACTTCTTCCTTGGTCAACTCCATCACTTCCTCGCCATTGTTGTGTAATGGGACGTATATATCAATGATGGTCAGTCCATCGTTGTGTTCATTTGGGAATACGTAGGTATGTTTTTTCGTCAAATTTTCCACATCGATTTCGTCTGGTAAATTTTCTTTTTTTAATTTTGCTAGTTCCTTTTTACTTAATCCTTTCGCTTTATGTCGTGACGACCTAGCCCCATTATCATGGACATTCTTCTCCTTTTTTTCGTTAGTATCCTTTCCCTTGTTTGGTTTCACAGGGTAAAAAGCGTAGTATTCATTTTTTGATTTATTTCCTCTTCCAAGTACAGCAGGGTTTATGGTGCCGTCCGGGTTATAGAGTTCCTCGCCATCAGGGGATAGCTCTCTTCTGGGGTATCTTCCGTCTACGTCGAAGTCATCAGAGAAGTTCTGTGGTAAGGAAAATGGGGAATGGCGAGTGTGTACATAATATGATTAAGCAGATGACGGGAGCAGAGTGAACATACAAACAGAGGTGTATTATGTATACAAGAACAAATTTGCAACAGGTGGAGCTCATTCCATTCGTCTTCATCGAAAGGATGGGCCTCATGGGGTATATCATTACGACTTGACATAAGGTCCCTTGTTTGCGCTTCACTTACCTTTTGCAGAAGGAAATAGAACAAAAAGAATTGCATGACAATGATACCGACAGTTATAATCGGATTTAAATGGATCAGGCTTTCGGGAAGATTGGCCCAGAAACTTTTAGGGACAATGGCAGTAACGTCTTTATTTAGAATGGGAGGTTCATACGTTTTCACGAGATTTCCATTGTTTGGTAAATTCCTATGTGACGTACCAGCTCTGCAGTAGGACTCAGGTTTGAATACGTTGTTCAAGTCGAACCTTGACTTGAGTGCGGGTGGAATGTCTTTTTCATTTTTTTCTACCAAGTGCCAATCGACGTGGTTTGTCAAATAATCTTTCTTTCTGTTAATCCAGTCTTTGAAAAGTAAATACTCGTCAGATGTACAATCCATGTCCAGTTCCTGAATGTATATATCTCTTTCGTCTAGAAACTCTTCTACTTCCCCGAGGACATCTCTTAAATTTTTTGGATATTTATAAGGGGCTCTTTTAAATAGTGATAAATAATCTAAGGACTCGATTTTTTCCACCAGGGGGTTCTCTATAGATGTTAGCCATGCATCTTCCGGAGATGTGATGCCAAATAATTTAGCCTTGTTCAGGATAAACTCGTCACGATTATCATCCAACCAGTGGTTTAAGCTTCTGTAAATTCCTTGGCATCTTGGATTACTTACACTATTTAAATCATTGAAGTTACTAATGAAGTCGGAAATAATTGACGTTCTCCATTTGTTGTATTCTTCGGACATTTGGGCCAGTGGGCTCATTTCAGTTAGGCTCTCTATTACATGGGCCTCCATTTTGTGTTAGTTGTGCTTTTGTATTTTCTTCTTTTTATATGTGTGAATGGAACTTTTTAATTATCAAGGACGTTTACAAATGCGAAGAAGTGGAGAGCACGTTTTGTCTTTGAAATGTGAATAAACAGGGGTTGGGGGGACTACTTTGGGGGTGAATATTCCCTTGTTCTACTTAGCTGAACGCGGCGTCCAGGGGGAGAGGACCCCTTGCGAGAGAAACAAGCTAACAGCGGAACAAGTAGAATATACAGGCACTATGCAATGCGACTGGTTCTCTAGTTATGCAGGTTTGCAATGTTCCTCCCAGAATTAGGAATGCACGTATGTGGTCTTTACATTCACATGAGTTATGAAAAAGGCACCACTAAAAAAACCTGTTCACATGTACATTTATATTTATACTTAAATGTCTGTCCCCCTTTTCCGTTTATTATGGCAGGAGACACGTATAACATCTTATAGTTCAGATGCATACTCGCAGAGTCTAAATCTTGAGGCGGAAGATCTGTACAAAAAAGTAATCGAAGACGAATGCAGCATTTCTTGAGAGTTAAAATTGATGTTTATTTATAATTTATGAAAAAAACAGAATGGTTACTGATTATGCATAACTGTGGACAAAATGGCGACGCAGAAAGCGACATTGCAGGGCTTTGGCAGAATACGTGCATTGTCGTACATATATACATGTATATATTTATATATGTATATATATGCGTATACGTATATATATGTATATATATATATTTTTGCAAAGATGCGTATCGTACAAATAAATTGGGGCAGAAGCTCGCGGATGCAGGTCTATAGAACTGCTACTCATGTATTCGTAATATTATTTTTTACTCTCAAAATAATTTTGCTTGGCCAGAGGCATAGGCATTTATAGATGCAAAAATATCTATATATATGTACCAATGAGAAGAAAAAGGGAGTTTTTTTTCTTTTCTTTTTTTTCATTATTTTCAAAGAAAGCACGTTGCGCATAAAAATGATAATTAATAAATACTTGATACGGTAGAATTTTTTTTTTATTAAATTTTTACCTATAACAAACGTTTATATTGTAAAAATTAATTTATGATTTTATTTATTGTCGTATCAACGATAGCATACTAGGAAAAAAAAGAATGTTCACGCTACGGGACCAGGATAAATGTACCATAAGTTTTCTCTTGCTAATATTTATTTTTCTGCTTTTTTTTTTCCTCTTTTTTTCTTTTTGTACCCTACGTTTTGTTAAGACATAATTCCCCTTACTATTTATCTTTATTATTTCCTAATTCGTTTTGAGGGATTATTATGGGCTGGTTACTGCATACCGCCTCGATTTTTCGCCTCCATTAATTGGTGGTAGACATAAAATGGGATATACGTAGTATATGTATGTGCTATTTAGGTATATATACAGTAATACCTGTAATGTACACGTTGTAAAAGCATCTATGACACAGTACGATATACTGATGGGGCGCATTAAGCATTCATGCAACACGCATTGTATAGATATGCTCTCCACGCTGTTATTATTTTTTTCCCGTGAATTAAGCACAAATCATACCAATTAGAATAATGCAAAAATGCAGATTCATTGTGATGTGTACAATGCGAAGAGTATTTTTTTAGAAGGAGAAGAATTAAGCAAATTAAACTATGTGAGGGGATAGGTTTAATAAATTTATTTAGAATAGGTATTACCCCCCCTCTGTATGGAAATACTAGTATTCCAGGGCTGCTTTTATATTGGATAAGTTAACAAAGGGTTTACCTTTACT
>NW_008481841.1:983496-1016601 GCF_000524495.1 Plasmodium inui San Antonio 1
ACGAATAGGTTCATATATAAATAACTATACGACGTGTTTGCCTAATTTTTTCGTAAGGAACTTTTCCCCATAGGAGTCATCCATGTTTTGATCCTTTTTCGCACTCGGTGCTAAGCTTGAGAAAAAATAAATCTACTAGCTTGTGAAGAGAGTTAGGGTGGAAAAGTGGGGTGTTTTCTTAGGGAAGACGCCCCATTAAGCTTCGCCTCTTATTTATGTGTAATGGGAATGTATAAAAAATGCGCACATTTGTTAATATTTACAATATTATTATGGGCATTGTTACTCTCCCATGTGATAAGGGAATAACTGCGCTTTTCACAGATTGGCCAATTTTGTGAAGCCCCTCTAGGAGTAAACAGATGATAGATATGCTGGCAAATCTGTTTTAATTAAATTACTACGCTGCTGTACTTAAAGGCCGTTTATAGAAAGTGCATGTTTTTTTCAATCACGTTATGAATTAAAACAAGATATTGTTACCCTTTAAATTTGGAATCTTCCTTTTTATGTGCAAGAAATTTTGGTTAAATAGGACATCTTTCTGTACATATTCCTCAGAATAAAAGATGCTATATATCTTTTTGTCAAAGACCTTAGAGATGATTAACCGAGAATCGATGGTTACTCTCCTTCTCATTGCATAGCACTTTTAAATTACAACAATAATGGGCTAGAATAATTTGTTATAAAGATTACATATATTCTTTTAAGCACTAAATGAGAACATGTGTGGTGCCCCATATTCACTTTTTCTTAAGTAGGCATATGAAAAGATGAGGTTTGCCATATTTTTTATCACTGACTTTTTTTTATATTGTAATTTAATGACATATTTTTTGAGCTTTTCTGCCTCTTCTCCCCTGTTCGTGTTTATGGCAGAAGGCGAGGAATTTTGTTCTTGGTGGGGTAGTAGTATAAAGAGCCCGTTTTGGTATTCATGCATTTCGGGGGTATCGACTCAGATATGAAAATGAATATGGGATCTAAAAAAATGGTGCCAACAAAGAAGGTATACATAAATATTTGTATACTATTTTTTGCATGTACATTTTTTAAATCAAAATAGGTACGTAACGTATGTTTTGAATTTTTTTTTTTTTCAATCTTTAAAAATGGACTATATGTTTACTTCGATAAAATGCAACAGGGGAGCGGGAGCACGTTTTATAAGTAAAAATACATGCAAGAGAAATTATTTATATGTAATATAATGCATACAACATAATGCAAGATAATAGCAGCATTATATGGGCAGCTTAAAGCTCGTATGCTTCTTCGGCTTGTTGTGGAAACCAGCGTGGTATAATCTATTTAATATATGTTGCTTCCGCTACGTATATGCAGTTATGGAATGCAGGATTATTATATGATTATGTCTTGCTTGAAGGTATATTATATATCTTTTAACTAGCGCTGCGCATTGCTTTTGGGCGAGACCTCGCAAAAGAAATATAACGGACTCCTTTTTTCTGACACTGATTCCGCGCGGTCGTAAAAAAAAAAAAATAAGAAAAAAGAAAAGTAATCCGTTATGGGTACAACAAGATTTATTAAAATAATATCTAATGAGGAAGCCACATTTATTTTTACATGCTCAAGCGACAATTTTGTTTAAGCTTATAAGAAGAAACCATCATCTTGTGCTTTTTGTATGATGCCGCACGATAACTAACTGGAATTGGTGCTTTGCAGATATTATACTGTGCACTGATTTTATTGATGCATTTTTCGCATTATTTATTGTCACTACGTTTTATTAATATTATGAAAAAGAACGAGCTGTAATATAGTGAGCTGCGCATATAAATTTTTATTAATTTGTGGTATCCATATTTTATTTGCCTCCTACAAAATTAAATAAAAGATACGGCATCGCATACGTCTTGTAACGCAGTAATGGGAATTGAATTATTAACAAAAAAAATATCTTCTTGTAGTTCATCCTATTTTATGAATGACTCTAAAATTAAAAATAAATTTTTATTTTTTTAAATAAATAAAATGTCCATGTCTTTGTACGTATAAATTTATATTAAACATTTTCAGCAACATTATATTTTTTTTTAGGAATTGATTTATGCAAAAAATAAATAAATAAAAAATAATATATATATATATACATACATACGTATAATTTATTAGTTACGTACATGTTCTATAAGTGTTCATTTCGCATGTTTAATAGTTTTTTAGTAGCCACTTCATGATTTGCAGAAGCGTTGTTCAATTATAAATTTGTTATTACCATATTCACGAATCTTAATTAAGGAGGCTGTTATACTTACGTTGTATAGAAGACGTGAAGGCATTAGAAAATATAATAATAGGGTGAAAAGAAACCGTCTGATTTTTTTATTGTACTTATATTCTGAGGTATACTATTAGGTATATATATATAAGCGTATAAATTTTGTACACTTGACAGCGTATATATAGATATATTATGTTACCTACTTGATTTACCCCCCATTTCCGCTGACCTTTTTAGCTCGAAGTTTCTACATCAGCTACAGACATGGGAGAAGCAAAAAGAAAGAATACAAAGGAAAAAAAAAGTGGTCTTAGCCCCATTTTAAAAATTTCTTTATTTACCTTCTTAGTATGGATAGCTAAAAGTTCCAACAATGTAAGTCTTTTAGAAGCATACCTGAGCAACGGGCACACATAAGCGTTACGATGATGTGACAGCCCATGTGGTGCATATACGTATGCATACTAGATAGATGAATGGGTAGCTAGTGCATATTTTCTTACTTTGTTGAACCCGTTTCCATTCTGCTCAGGATGGACACTATGGAGGCGCAAATGGGGCGCCGAACTTGGAAAAGTCAGTGACCTTAAGAAATGGTAGATTGTTATCAGAGCAACCCCAAATAGAATTCGAATCCGTGTTTAACACATTCAAAGATGGTTTCTTAGATAAAATGGGATTAGGAGATCAGGAACAGAACCAAATTAAAGATATTATGCATTCATATTTTAAAAATTTAGATTTATCGGCTTTAGAACGACAGATTCAACAAAATCCAGAAATGTTCCAACAATTTGCACCAAATCCAAATATGCCTGATCAGATTCAGATACCATCCAATTTTCTCCAACAGTTCCCACCCCTCCCTGGTATGCTGAATCCGTTTAATTTCCCACCAAATTTCCTGGAAACCTCCCCCCCCCCACCCAATATGCTTGAGGAGTTTCAAAAAGATCTGAACAAGTTGGGTCCCTTCGGTCCACTCCCTCCAAACATGTCCTTGCCTTCCGGAGCTGGCACAGGTGCTAGCTCAGACCGAGAATCTCAGCCGGAAACTATCCCAAGCTTTGATGCAGAATCTCAGCCGGAAACTAGCCCAAGTTTTGATGCAGAATCCCAACCAGAAACTAGCGAAGGGTTAGATTTAGAACATCAACTTGGTACAGGTTCGAAGGAAGATGATGATGAGAAGGAAACCTCCAGTTCCAAGGAAGATGATGGTAAAAGGCCAGGTCCAGACTCAAAAGCAGATGCTGGTGAAAACCCAGGTCCAAGTTTAGGAATGTCAGGACCATTGCCTTCATTCCAAGCTTTGCATGAACTTTTCAGACCGCCAATACCGGGTGCATGCGGAAATGGGCAACCATCTATCCCAAATTTTGACTTCTTAGAAGAGTTACAGAAAAATGCGAACTTATATGGAGAAATTCAAAAGGGAGCAAATGGAGTTCCAGGAAATCTTCGTGGAGTTGATCCAAACAAGGATAACAACAAAGAAGGTGGAGAACAGAAGGGTACTAATGTGGCTCAGGGAACCGGAGATGCGGTTGAGAAAATAAAGGAAGAGAAGAATGAAGAAGCTACCGTAGGGGGAAATAAAAAGGAAAAAAAGAAACAAGTAGTTGTGGAGGAAGTTGAGGAAGAAAGAAACAGTGAAGTAAATGTTAATGAGTCCAACAATAAAGATGAAGTATTTGAGGATGCAGTGGAGGAAGTTGAGGATATACAGCAGCCACATTCACTACCAAAACTCCCACCACAGAAGCCGGAAATGAGTCAAATTCCGCTACCCCCAGAACAAGCAAATTTTCAACCCTTCGCAAACATTGCCTTTCCAGGTATGCCTAATCTGGATTTGTTACTTGGTCCACAATTAGCAAACAGACAAGGAACTAGCGCACTAGCAAGTTTTGTTAATAAATTGAATTTTCTTGGTATCGATGCTAGATTCGCTGTAAATACAACTTTTCTAGCTGGACTTGCTTACTATAAGATTAAATATTTCGTATATACCATGATGTTTATTATAGGGCTGAATTTATTTAGGGAATTAGGCAACATCTTTAGTAATCTGCGTAGATAGGTGATGATGATGGAGGAGATGTTGATGATGGAGATGATGATGATGAGCGACTTTTTTGGGGCACATTTTTTTCCTTCTACCGAATAAGGTGAACGAAGAACATACATACATAATATATGTATAGAAAGTGATTATATGTAGCATGCATATATAACCATATCAGTGGAAATACAAGGTTGTTGACATGCTGGACAAGTCTTTGTATGAATTAAGAATAAGACTATGACTTGATGACTATATTTTCACATTAAGAGTTGCGAGACGGAGGATGACTCCATTTACATGATGAATGCTCGCACAAAACTTGTTTGGGCGCCTCTATGTCACATTCCTTCCTACATAGGGATAAGCCCAATAATATGGGTGTCCTACATTGTGAAGATTTTTTAAAATATGACCTGTTCCGTCCAACTATTATACAATATATATATATGTAGTACATCTTTCATATATGTGTATGTTTTTTTTTTCTTTTCAGTTGTTTTGTGTAACAATTTGAATACCAATTATATACTTTTTTGCAAGTTTTTTTTTTTTTAATTAGTACGTATCTGTAACTTCTAAAGTTGCTAAATGATATAACGCCTATTTTTTAAATACTTTTCTTATATATATATATCCCTGTCGTAGATATTATGTAATACTATATACGCATATATTTTCATAATTTATAAATAAGTGGTTTATTTGCCGTGTGCAAATGTAGTATTTATTTACATATATATCTTCACACTTGGAGTAAATATAAAGACGTAAGATTTTCCATTTTATATGGACGAAACAAATTAATTTTTATTGTATATGAGCCTTCTCTAATTAACCTTAATATTAAAAACTTCTTCCATAAAAGATTTGTTAAATTCTACCCCGCATTGTTATATTACGGATATGTAGGCAAATAGATATACTTACGTATACATATGTACTCGTGGGGATGTTCAAATGGCTTAGTACTTGATGAATTATTTTTTATTTGCCCTTTTTATCTGCCTTTTTATGCTTCCTTGATAAAGGGACATTTAATCAAATTTGCATTCATGACAGTAACTTTTTGCCACAATGCGGACAATAAAAAATCTCTCATTTTTATTTTTTTTTTTTGTCATGTCCTTATGGTACACATTCTATTTTATGCATAAGAAGTGGTGAACCTGAATAGAAGGGTATTTTGTTCTAACGATTTTGTGTACCGAACGTTTGTCATGCTTATGTATAGGCGGTGTGAATAAATAGTTAAGAGAAGAAGAGAAAAGAAAAAAACAGGTGTTTTGCCGATTCAGGTGGCCTTGAAAAAGGGCGAGATTAGCAAAGTTAAATTGATTATTTGGGTGAACCTCCTTTAGCACAATTTTAAGGACTCTGCTCCATCAGAAAAAATGAACTAACTTTAATTAGGGTGCTACTTTAAACATCAATGACAAGTGCAACCAAACGAAAGGGAAATGTTACGATATATAATGTAACAATACAGGTATAATGGCATGTGGAGGAAAAACAACAAATATATTTTCTACTTCCCGATTGCCACATTCAGTCGGTATAGTCATCCCACTATATCGGCACTCATAATGTGATAGCACTCATAAAGGTGAGAACAATAAGTTAACGCATGATGTAGCATGTTTAGCGCGCTTTTAAATTAAAAATTCTTAAATAGTAAGAAATGGATTGTTGATATTACCTGTGGAACGCTGTACAGTATTGTATACCATTTCGTTTTCTTACCCTTATTATTCTTAATTGCAATTTATAAGAATTGTTCGAATGGTAACAGGTTAGTTCTTTCGTTCTTTACAGTCGCATATATATATATATATACATTGTGCGTCTACGCGTAATTGGCTTATACGTATAGGCATAGAAGGTAAATACTGTGCGGCTGGCTCGCGTTAATTTTACAATAGTAAATGCATAGAGTAATGAAAATAGGAATGCGCTCCAATAGGCACCAGTGTATGGCAGGGCGTAGTATAGAAGGGATTGATTTTCTTAGAAAAGTACATTTATGAGATAAAATATGCATATATTGTTTTCTGCAATTCCGTTTGTCCCTTACCGGTGAACGGTTTCATCGCTCCATTGGTAATATATAAAAAAAATGATAACCATACCATTTTTCCTTTTCGTAGTTTTTTTTTTTATTGCATATTGGTGAAGCACTAACAATTGGTTTACTACTAAATAAAACATGTCATATTCTTTATATTTCATCATTTCGCAATATATATATATAGATATATATATTCTGGTACGTACATTTAGCATAGCGTTAAAGAAGAGAAAAAAGGGACCTGAGTTGCCTTGGTTTCAGGGCCCTAAAATAGCTCATGGTAGAATATACTTTTTTTCATAATGAAATAAAAAGATATACATGTACAGGAGATGCAGATATATAAAATTATACAGGAGGCAAGATGAATTGAATCCGTTTCTCTTTGGTATAATAGGATATATGATAGTTTATCCGTTTATATATCTTCGTATATATAATATGGCGCTTTAAAATATAGCAAACTTTTTCTATAATTTTTAAAATTGTGACCAAAACTTTTGCCTGTGCAGTATATTTTTATATTTATTTAGACGCTTTTTCTTATGTGTTCTTTATTGTAATAATTTTTTCCCTATCATTGTATTGTCATATACATTTGGCTACATGTATATATGCTTATAGAATTGCAAAACAAATCACGACCCGCATATATTTTTTTAAAAATAATAATTAATATATTTTTTTCATAGTGACAACAGAAAATATATTCTTTATTATTCTCATAGAATTTTTTTGTTAGCAGAGCGTATCGAACTTTTTTTGATATATTATTCCTTTTTTTTTTTTCTGTTGTTGTTAATTTTGAATTTTATACTACTATTTTGCGTATAAATATTGTTGCTTTGTATCGAAGGTACAAAACATATGTATGAGAGCTCTTCAAGAATAGATTAAAAAGTAGCAGGTTTTTACGTTCATTGAAACATTCTTTTCGAAAAGTTCGTATCTTCACTTATCTATAAGATCCCCTGACGTAGCAGCATGGGTAGCATTTGCGCCGTAGGAGACATTTAAGTTTATATGTACACAATTCGTACTTAAAAGTGGGGAGTGCGAAGTACCTTCCAGCCTCCCCTTTACATCTCTGTTCTATATATACGTAGCAGTTGTTCGTTACAGTGAAAGGTACTGTTTCCCAACATAAGGCTTCCTTGTGCCTCTTTTTTACGTATTCGCAAAGTTTATAGAAGATAAGACGAAGAAGATGATTTTTGGAAAAACAAAAAAGATTGCTTATTCTGGTGAGGAGCCAACAGACCATCTAGCAGACAGCTCAAATAATGATGGGGCAGACACAACGAACAACAGCGGCAGAGCCAAAATAGTGAGTGTATTTTCCGCTTCTAAAGTTTTGACATTTGCTCTTCTTTTGTGGCTAGTACAGTGTTCCATCATGGTAAGTTAATAAGTCACAGGAATTAGGCATTTTGTACTGTGGATTAATTGGGGGCCCTACGTACATATATAGATAAATACGTGTTAAATGGGAATGGCCACAGGAGAGCTGTGTACGCATAATGGCGACCACCCTGGCACAGGAGTAAGAAAGGAAAAATGATTACGTCTTAATATGAATCCGTTTTGAACTTATTTTCCAATTTCTGCAGTGCTCGGGAGGGTTCATGGGGGATCACTACAACAGGGGCAGGACAGCTGCTGTGAGATCCAGTAGACTATTAGGACAACCATTCGTCCAATTCGACGATGTGTTCGATCTCTATCAGAAAAGCTTTTTAGACAAAATGGGATGCGATAGCAATCAGCAGGATCAAATTAGGACTATGATGAAATCATATTTCGATAAAATAGATTTTGAAGCCTTAGCTCATCAATTTCAACAAAACCCTTGTAGCATCCTACAGTGTCCACCCGGAATACCCACAATGGCTGGAATGACTGGAACGCCAGGAATACCTGGAATGTCGGGAATGCCTGGAGCTGGAGGGTTCTTACCTGAATTCCCCGGAATGTGCGAACCTTCCAATCTTTACATGCCACCGTCATCAGATCCAGAGGCGAGTAAGGAAGCACAACCGAAGAAGAAGGAGGGTGAACAGGGTACTTCAAATGATGGTGATGAACAGGAAACAGGAGAAGAACAAAATGAAAAAAGACAGGATCAAGGAAAAAAACAGATAACAACCCCAACTGATAATAGTAAGCCTAAGAACCTTTCACAGTATTTGAACTTTTTCAATTTCTTGTCGTCCCCTTCCTTCCTTATCTCGAGCTCAGTTATATCAGCATATTTCGGACAGTTTCATGTTACTATGGCTGCATTATTCATATTATTTTTGAAAACATTGAATTTTTTCTGGAACCTCAAAATGATGCACGATATGTTATTCCCAAAACCAAAATAAATGGTTTATTGTGGCAATTCGGATATTCCTTCTAAGCATGAGCAGTTTAGACGAAAGGAAGCCCCGGAAGCGCACAAGATTGGGGTGGCGCAGAGTTATGTAGAAATTTAACCATGACACAGCGACGATGGTGATGTCATGACAATGATTATATTAATAAGGAAAACGAGAAAAAGAGAAGAAGAATATATTATAGATCACATAACATGCGTAATTTAATATGGAGTAATTCTTTTCATCTGTAAAATTCCCCCCCTATGAAATTCGAGATTTAGTGGGCATATTTGATTACCCTCCTTAGGAAGGTGGGATGCTATGTTATATTGCATCATATCATACTATACGATATGGTACCTTATCAGATCACATCATATTTTTTTTTTTTTTTTTTTATCAATATATTCCTTTCCTCAGTATGGAACGTTAACAACTCTTCATATATGAATACGTATATTCTCCATACATGTTAGATACCATTTTATTTTTTTTGTTTTGTTTGGTTTTTTCTGTGCTACACAATAGTTTGCATGTATATAAATAGTTAGACAAACATTCTTCAGAGAATTTTTTGTTTTTAATAATTAAGTATAATATGTGCAATGCAGTTGCCCTTCGAGTTGATGAATAAGGCATGTAAAAGAAAACGAAGCTATGTGTCCCGCCTTTATATCTTAGAAGATATGTGATGGTATGTATAAAGCGTCAACAGTGCATTTGTATATTATATACCTTCCAACATTTGCATATTTTACTGTTTATAAAAAAATTGATTCTTAAAGAACTCCATTTTTCTATACCTGTTATTAACTAAACTTTAAAATAAAATCTCTGTTATGACAAAAATGTGGATAAGGCGAGTTCTTTTTATTTGCATCTGTGCTGTATTCCTACCAACCTGGGTGCCAGAAAAAATTGCTTATTAAATCTCCAAAATCTATGGCAGAAGCTTATTTTGGGAAGCATAAGATATTTAAAGCGTTCTTGCGTGGTGGATTGTACAATGTATAGATAACCCTCCTTTTATAAGAGGAACGATCCCGTCGTTATGCCCCTCAAAAGGTTTATTTTACATTTCGCCTAAATTAGTAGTCTTAATTGTTGTCCCACGGAGTTCCTTTAAGCTTTTTCCTAATTTTTATGAAGAGGAGAATTACACAGACTTTAAGTGACCCATTAGGGGCGGAAGGGACAATTTCGAAACCGCTATCCCCCGAAATTGGGTAAAAATGGCGGAGGCGAGAAAGATTATATAATAGAACGGAACAGGGAGAAATAGTTTTTGCATCAAGAGGATTTTATCTTTCCATTCTATGTAAGCCTATCAAAGGTGATGAAACTTGACAACTAATGCCTAACGATTAAAATACTAAACTGTGTTTACTTTAAAGTCACCCCCCCCTCTGTCGAAGTGCGTATGCATATATATAGGTATAGACATACAACTGTCTGTCAATGGCGTGTCAATGGTGTGTCAATGGTGTATCAATGGTGTGTCAATCTGTCTGGATGTGGAGTCTATTTCGCCCGTTTTCAGTGATAAGAAAAAATAGATGCGCGTTTAGGAATATTTGGGATGCAAATTTTTCCACACTATTTATGGCATTTTGTTCGTCATTTTTAAGAGATGAGCAAGTATTCGTGCCTAAACTCTCCCTGTACATGCCTACAATTCCCTTGTTGAGAACAGACAAAAAGCCGCGCTCCGTGCCTTAACATCGCATATAAAATGTAGCTCGCCATATCTTTTCAACTTTATCGAAGATTTAGGAATCGTGAGAAGTATATGAATTGTATTTATACTGACATGGGAGGGAATATGAGGCACATGCATTGGGGCACTGCAATCACAGACACTGCATTCTCTTCACTGCAGGAAAAATATAGCGTTACAATTTGAAGAGAATTGGAACATATATCATCTGCGCATTGATATGCTATTTTTTTTTTCTTTAATTCTATTTGGTACTACTTAAATTTTAAGATATTACGAAATTGCAAAATGCAAATGGAACCATGTCCTGTTTATGTAATCAATTCGGAACGGGGAAGGGAGAAATATACGTAGTAGCGCAGTTCAACGCTTTTTTGGTGAAATTTTACTTCTTTTTCTCTTTTATTTTAAGAATTATTAGTAAGTCTGTAGACGATTAGAATTTTTTTTTTTTTTTTCTAAAAAGAGGAATAAATAATTCTGATTTGAAATTCATAATGCAATTAAATATGATGAGAAGTTAATATGCTAAAAATGCCGCTTTTTATCTGACCTTTCTCGTGTTGACATTTTTTCCATTTTTAGTATACCTCTCACCTGACGGTTTGAATAAATGTGCTTGCCATTTTTCTCTTAAGTAAACATAAAATAAATTTATTTTGCTGTTGTAGAAATGTCCATAAGATAAGTTACGTATGTTAATATTTTTTTTATCATGATACTAATTGAAGATTTTATTTGTTTTTATAAAACTGTGAAAACATAGAAAACGATGAAGATTAGTTATGGTGGAGCAAATGTAAGAACTGCCTCTGGAAGGGGGGGAGCAGAAAATATAGCTAACGGTGATGGGTATGGCGACGTTGAAGGGTTAGCAGGAGAATGTCCTCCAAGAAGGGTAAAGTATGCTGCCTTTTTAAAACTTTTGATGTTCTCCCTGTTCATAGGGATAGCACAGGGTTCACACGAAGTAAGCCAATAACAGCGCTTTTAGTGTGGCGTTGCCATCAGACCCTGTCCAGATGTAGGGATTGCAGGCGTAAGGATTACTCACGTACGGATGCATCTGCTCTGTACGCACGTGTGAATGTAAACGCTTCATATATTTCTTCCTTTTTCTTCCTATTTAAATATCCACAACGATGTTTAGAGCACAAACCGTAGTGTCATGAAAGGGACCCCCCTCCAGCGAGGACAAGCGACCGTGCACGAATACGCAGACAGATTATTAGGAGAGCCGCCAATGGATTACGAAGAAGTGTATGGGACATTCAAAAAAGAAGTTTTGGAAAAATTGGCATGTGATGAGGAACAATGCCAGACAATAAAAAGTTCTGTGAAGTCCTATTTCGATAGGATAAAATGGAATATGACAGATCAACAGAATGGAAAAGAATCTGAGATGGGAGATGACAGATCCAATAATGCCTTGGATACGGGAAATGAAGAAAGAAAGAGTTATAAATATGCAGGAATTTTCGGTTCGCTCATAGATTTAGTTTTAAATTACAATCTTACATCTGTCACCATCCTTATCATAGTTCTCGCATACTTTAAGTCTGGATACTTACCCGTCGCTATGGGAGTAATTATACTACTAAATATATTTTGGGAATTGGAAAGCTTAAATAAGAAATTGAAAATTTTGTAACTCTTTGCAATGTTTATTTTTGCCCAAATTATTTTCTAAGCCATCAGACACATATAGAATGACAAGCCTATCGGAGTTTAGCTAACAATGGTATATTAGGAGAGAGAGAAGAAGGTATTTATAACGTGTTGGTTATATGAGGGGGAAACCTTTGTGGGTAGTTAAGTGGTCTACTGTGAGACTGTCTATTGGTGCTCAAACGAACAGCCCTTTCAACCTTTTCAAAAAAGAAAAAAAACTAATACTTTCGATCTGTCCGTATACCCATGAAGCATAAGTGTGTCAAAATGATGCTAAACGGTACACATGCGCGGAGATACAAATATATGTCTACATCGTACATAAGCTTACTTGGTGTGACTGGGAGAAGCATTCTCATTTGTGAATTATTATTTTAAAGGAGGTGGACGCATATCACTAGAAAATTCTAAAACCTCGCATATCGTGCTTCAATACAGTGCTTCATGTTTACATTTAGGACGAATAGCTCATTTGTTCCCCATTTGGGTATAGCCCATTTATTTTAATCAACCTCTTTAACATGAATGCGTATAAATATGTGTGCTTTTCTTTTTTTTCGTTTGTTTCTTTGTTTCGCTAGGGAACAATTGCGACTGTGCTCCAATGTGCGTTTTCAAAGCTTACAACCATATTCCATTTTTTGGCGTCCTTTGTCTGATCGTATTTAAGCCAAAACGGATTCGCGAAGGATGCCCATGGAGCGTATCATATGATAGAAATGGCATTCTTTTGGAAAGAATAGTTAGCTTATATTAAGGTCTCTGTGTATGTTAAGACCAAGGGTGAGATTAAAAATTTGGACAAAAATAATCTGCCACAGAATGTGCTGTAATAAATTATTTTTTTTTCGGCAGTTTATTAAATTCGTTATTATTAGGATGGACTATGAAGAAAATGTTATTTTAGACATACCAATAGTGTTATCCTATAAGAGGTGATAGATTTGCAATTTAAGATTGCAACAAAGAAGTAAAACGATCAAAGACGGAAAATGAAAAGAAGAATTATATTGCGGGAATGTTGTTCATTTGTATATTTCTTATAGCTACAAAATTGAAATACAACACCTCTGATTTAGCGTAAGCTACATTGGAAAAGTGAACTGCCCGTCGCATTTACATCTCTGTGTGCAGTGGGGGCCATTTTGCCAATATATTTCCGCACATTCTTCTTTAGAGGTAAAATAAAAGATGCAGGACTCCACAGTAATAGATTTTTAAGTGCTACATTTCTTTTCCCCTGTGGAACACCAGCGGGGGGATTTGATGTTACCACCAGAAGAAATTTAGCGGAAGCTCCAGGATAGCATAACACTTAGGCTGCGATATTGTGGGGGAGGTGTGGACAAAACGAAAGCCCCGGTTTATGCCCTTCGTTTAGAACTACCAGACGACCAGTAAGGTAAGAGATGAGGTAGAATTGGGCTCATTTTAAAACTAAAACTTTTACTTAGGATTTATGTTTTACATATTATGCGCCTTTATTTCGTTGAAATGATGAAAAAGGAGAATAATCCTATCCCCAGGCGTAGCAAAATTGCTATAATAATTTTATGCTTATTTGGTTTTCTCATTTTGTTGCTTAAGCTATAGAATAAGGAGGAACTTCCTTTCCATGACGGTCTTCCTAATGGCTTTATCGATGTTATTAAAAATATGCAGTGAATCTTTCACCTAATGTGCTTTAAAGCATGGAAGAAATCTGTTTATACGAAATTAGTTTTAGGGAACGTTTCTGGGGACAGTAGAAATATTTTAATACATCAATGGACCAAAAAGAAACTATTTTTGGGCGCATTAAAATTTTTAATTAAATTTTTTAGAAGCCACAAGTTTGCTCAAGAGAAGAATATATACATATATCTATTAAATCATAACGATTCACTGCGATGACTAGGGGACAAAATTAACGCGCATACATTTGTCGGCAATTTTTATTTTCTCATCCTATTCTAATAATGTATAGCGTGTTATTGAAGCACAAATACAATTTTTCTTATAATGAGGGAATTTAATCAAAGTACTTTCTTCTGGTATTTTGCCTCTTAAATTTCTTCCTCGTTTGTAATTCCCTTTATGTATACTTCATTTGGTTTCAAATTTCAACTACTAGACTTGTATCCGTATGGAAAATGGTAGAGGTGACTTTTAGGGAGTCGTTTGAGGGTACAGATGTCGAATCGGCAAGAAATGGAGTTCTAAGTTTTAGGAAGAAAAATGATAATGCCTCAAGTAGAGAGCGAATCATATGTGACAAGATAGCCACCTTTACTCTCCCTAAAGTTCTTATGTTTCTCCTTCTAATATGGATAATACGGTATTCCGGCGAGGTAAGGTTGTAGGAATATATGGCAGCCCGGTCGCTGTGGCATTAGGAGTTTACCTGTATGCACAAGGCAAACGTGCATCAGTGAACATGTTGATGAGGGCACACATATGTGCGTCCTTAGACGTATTTATATTTCCAGCAGTGTGAAAATTAACCTCTTATTTTTTCTATTTGGAACTATGACCCTTCGTAGCCCGCCATTCATGAAGTCATGAGTGATAGGGGAATCCCCCGACGTTTATACGTCCACAGATTATTAGCAGAATCGGAAGTGCAATTGGATGCGATGTTCGATTTATATAAGAGAAACTTTTTAAATAAAATGGGATATAGTGATGAGGATGCGGAAAGAATAAAAGCGGCTGTGAAGTCACATTTAGATCAAGCAGAAGGTATGAACATTGATGAACAGCACAGGAAAAAATTAGAAAGTTGCGAGCATATTATAAAACAGGGTAGTGACAATAACATTTCGAAGTTTTCCAACAATTTCAGAGTATTATCTTCTCCCTATTTTCTTTCCCTATGTTCATTCATATTGTTTTCTAATGGATATTACAGGTTTGCTTTAGCTGTAATGGCCATACTGTTTCTTAAATTTGTAAACTTCTTTTGGGATTTAAAATATGTCTATGCAAGAATGGCGGGAAGTATGTAATGTAATGAAGATTTTTCAGAGGAGTTTATTTTTCTTATTTTGAAATTGTAGTGAGATGGGTTAACTATTATCTAGGTGGAAAAGCGCATCATAAAGTCTAACAGAGAAACCAGGAAAAAAAAGAAAAGAAGAAAGAAATTAGCACCATTCCGTTCATGTGTTTAGTGTACCGATAGAAGTATCTCATTTGTTTTTCGAAATCGCCGATTGGACTTCACGAGAGAAATGAATATTTGATTAATTTTTTTATGTGTTTTTCAAAAATGTTATATTTTGTTATCATGCATTATATGTGGGGATTTGCGATTTGATAATCCTTTTAACTATTGTCGAGCTTGATAAATATTTTCATTATTTTTGCCATGGTTGCGTTGTTATGATATTTTTTTAATTTGGAATTTCCCCTAATGTATTCCATGAGTATAATTTTTATGGATTTGTTTTAATACACACAGGTAGGTATCTACGTGTACACCTGCCTATGTGTGGACATACCGGTGTGGTTATGCCCTTTTATTGTAGCTAAATTTTTAGTCAGTCTCTATGGACATAAACACTATGTTTTATTTTCCATTTTAATAAGCATATAATAATACGCTTTCTTGATTTATTGGGTGAAAAATTAGTTACATAGACATCTGATTCATTCGTTCGGGTCTATACACATCATTTTTGTGTCGAACTTTTCATATAATGGGGGCTCCCTCTGTGTACATTTTTTTTCCTTTTTTAATAATATTTAAATTAGAAAGATTCTATAAGAATTAGGTAAAAATTTTTTATAATCAAATCTTTGTTAAAAACAAAACAAATGGGACATTTTATACTTTATCCGCTATTATTACCCCCAGACAGGAAAATGTAAAGACTGCAGGATGAAGTACTGTCATGAATCATATAGATAAAGTAGGGTTATTGCTTTACGCTTTCAGTGTACAGTTTCATGCAACTTCATGGAAGGAAGGGAAAGGAGGTAGATTCTACAAAACGATAGCGTATTCTTGTATTTGCAGAGTTTTGATTACAGAAAAGCCCAATTCCTTCCAAATAAAAACAAAAGGAAAGGAAACCAGATAAAAGAAAATGAATAAAAACAACATTTAGAAGTACCTATTTTTCAATCTCCCTGTACACTTCAGCATAGGTGTTCACAGGATATAAGCTAATTGCTTATCTGTAACACATACCATGGGGTGAAGTTCTGTGATACGCTAAAAAATGGCCGAATAAAAGGAGCGATCTGTGCAAGCTGTCTCCCTTGTCCGTAATGTGCACCGGTGATAATTGAAGTCGAACAAGTGAAAATACGCCCAAACGTACATATTTACATGCATATATATGTATATATAGGTACACATAGAGGGAGAGACATTTTATGGCCCTGAACGAATTAAAAGCAAAGGGAATGGCACTCATGCAGAGGATCAAACCCATTTTTTCAGTGACACCATTTATGATATAATAAGGGGACACCTTTATTTCTTCTGTGAGCTAATATAACTGAGGTTTGCCCTAAAAGGTGTAAAAATATGTCTCATTATTACTAGCGAAGATGTTTAATCTTTGTTCAGAAAAAATTTTATTTCATTTATATGTTCGGGAAGGCGCCAACCAATTTGGAATGCATTTCAAGCTTTAATTGGTTTTAGAAAATATACAGGGACACACTGCACTTTATGACATATGTAACGACGTAATTATTTTCAATATTTCAAAAGTCGAATTGTATTGCTAAAATTTAAGATGATTACCGCAACTAAGTGCTTCCTCATGACATGGGCAGAAAATTCCCTAAAAGTGTCGAGGCTAATAGGATTACTACTGCCACTCCTGTTACTATTAATTATATGTGCATGGGTAGGTAACCTTTTACTCTTAAGAGGAGTAGCAATATATATGTCACACAATTTGTGTAATTAACATATAAATGAAATTTGTTCAAATGAGCTGACTCCCGGAAGTAGGTAAAAAGTGTATGTCTTTTTTTTAGAATTTCATATGGTTCGTATTGTGATGGAAGAACAACTACTAATGAGAAATCACTTTACCATAACGAAGACACTCAATTGAATAATCCTTTTTGGAAGTAACAGGAAGAATTTCCTTCTTCCTTAATTGTTTCTTTATGTCCTCTTTTTTTACTCCTATAAGGTGCAATGACGTGACAGAGATAATTTTATGCTGAATGGATTGAGATGGTGTGTATGCAGAGAAGAACAACCATATGTGTTTGCTTCTTAAGAGTTAGAAAATGTGCGTAAAGGTTTCCAACAAAGGTAACTACGTAAGTATAAGGGAAAATAAAGAATTTTACGAGAAAGAAAGAATCAGAGTGTAAAGAGTTATGCCTTCGTATGCTAAAACACAATTATTTGTGCTAAATTAAAGAATAGGAAAAACAAAACGTGGTAATAAGGAGGATGAATCACGTTTCCGTCATATCATTCTCAGCAAATTTTCAAAATCAGATATTTTCCAGTTCCTCAAGAATAAGTGATACAAAGGATGATAAAAAAAAAGTTTCAAGAAAAAAACAAAGAGGAAGCAAACAGGAGTGTGCAAAATGATTAACTTTGGAAAAAAAAGGAAGAAAAGAAAAAAAAGTAGTGTAAATGTAGTAACATATTATGTATACCGAATAGTGAAGGGGAGTGAAATACTGTTATGATATTTTTTTCCATTTATTTATATGCCCTTTTGCTTTTCGAACTATAAGGAGATATTAATAATTTAAATAAATAAATATTTACTAAATGATCTAAATTTATAGGACGACGCAGGGAGGTTGTTGGCAAACGCCCAATGCAATAAGAAAATGATATTGCGTCCTTTCTAATATATCACTCTGAGCATAGTTGTAATGTGTGGCGGCTTAGCAGGAAGAAAAAATGAAAAGAGGAATTTCATTTGAATTAAGATTACGGCTAAAATATATATGTCTTGGCATTAGGCTGAAAGGATTAGAAGGAAAAAAATGCACCTGGTATTATAAATATTTGTAATAATATGGGATTCCTTTTTTTTTTTTTATCATATAATGAACAAATATAATTGGATAGAGAAATATATCATTATTGAGTGAGTTATGCTTTTCGAAGTTCGATGGATTTTATAAATCTGATTAGGAACAGGTAGCAGATCCTAAACCCTTTTTTTATTAATAAGAATTGTTAAAACAATTTGATCATTTTATGTAAATTTTTTCTTCGCAAACACAGTTTTTATAAGAGAACGGCACGAGAAAAGGTAAATGCACTAGTACACATGATATGATGATAACGGTTTGATATTTTTACTTTATAGAATTTACTGTACTCTATTTCGTGAACTGATTATTCAGGACACTTTCCTTTTCATTTCCCTATTTCCTAAATTTCCAACAGAATGAAGCTCATTCATCTGTACGTAATGCATATATTATTTATATTTATGATATTTTCCTGTATTATGCACTTTTTTGTTACGTAATTAGGACTATTTCTAAGCGTGCAATAATGAATATGATAATATGGTAAACCCTGAACAAAAAAAAATAGTAAAAAAAAATAAAAGAGAAGATATATAGTGGAAAAGTGCATATAATGCTATTAAAATTTTATCATATAAACGTTTTCTGCTGAAATTTAAAAAACAGCATAATAAAAAATATACTGCTGTTAAAACAAATTATGCGATTTCTTATCTGGATATCGTTGTCAAATGATGCATTATTTTTACTATGATGACAATAAGAATTATTTAATTTAATTTTTGGTATGGATATATTTATAAATGCAATGAAAATATAGTATTGATTTGTTTTTATAATTTATCATCTATGTTGTACATAATCTTCAAAAAAAAAAAAAAGAACGAATTGTTTAAAATTTCGATTATTAACGAAAAGAATGCATATATAATATATTATATGTATATATAATGAAACATTTATTATTTGTTGTTTTTTTTATGTTTAAAATATTATATATGTCTATATGTTATAGCTTTAATTCAATTATTTGTTTTGTGCCTCTGTAACATGCTGCGACACATGCAACTCTTTGGTAACTTGTATTCCTTCATTTATAAATTGTTACAAGCATATGTCATAATACGAGTATGTGATGCTATTGGAGGTACTATTATTAGGGTACCACTTTTGAATACTGTTATTTAACATTACCATTTTGAACATTTGAATATACCAATATTTGGGCACATAAGCTTTTGAATATCTCAATATTTTGTTATAATAATAAAATTCTCCTTATTTTACTTCTACTTTTTTTTTTCTCTTTTTATTTTTTTTTAAAGTCTGGAGAAGATTATTTCAAATTGAACAGCTGCACTATTTGTTTGAAAGAAGAACCTAGCAAAAAAGGAAAGAAAAGAATTACGAATTTATTGACTCTTCCGAGAAAGAGTTATCAAAGTGTTGTACACCTATATATGTATGTAATGAGAGCATCATATTTAAATTTATCGCAGTGGAACATTGTTAATTACAGTAGATTAGAAGTAATATAAATTTTAATATTTACATTTTACTTGATCTGATTTACTCCATCATTTAATATTTTTATGTTTTAACCCCCCTGGAATCAGAAGCTATTTATTCGAATCAGTTTTTACGCACAATGCTAAAATTTAAAGTGATTTTAATAAAATATAATATGACTTACGGCAAATCGAAATCAGGCCGTTAATCATTATTATATTTTATTAAAGAGCAGAGTTTAATTCTTCGTTTTTTTTCTCTTTTTCTTTTTTTTTTTTTTGTGGGGCCACATGTTTACATTGAGGAATCAAGTAGGAGAGCTGGAAAAATAAATATGTTAAATATTTTTATTACACACTTATTATTACTTATTATTTCAATATGGACACTAGAACGTTTTAACATTGTTGAGGTAAGGGGCTTCTCTACATAGCTTTAATGTATTTTGCGACCATGTGTTTTTTTTTACCCTTTGTATTATTTTGCATTCTTCATCTTAAGAGGTGTAGCACACGAAATGAGCAATAGAGGGAATAGAAAATATATATCTTTTTTATTTTCCCTACACATTTTTATGTGCGGCCTATTTTAACCCTTTTATAGTGCACTTGCCATTCCGTCTGGGAAAAGAAATTTAAGATACAGGACAAGGCTAATGCAGATACAAACAGAACATTGACAGAAAATCAGAACAAGTATCATAAAGCAGGTGATTGGTCATATTCATATTCTTCTGTCAGATGGCAAAGTAGAACAAGTTATGCAGAAAAAAGGAATGCAAGAAGGTTCTTGAATTCGGATAATGGCAATACGCGTTATCTTCCAACCTTTGGTCATGCTAATTATGTGATTTTGCAAGACCATAATTATCCTTCCTATGAACATAGTTATAATTATTCAAGATACCGGAATTGGAATGGTGCAACCCGTGCGAGGATTAGGCGCCAAAATGTGGGAACTCGCAAAAGACGAAAATTTAAAAGTGCTAATAGGCGAAATTTTGAAAACATCAGTGGACAAAAATTTGAGAATCCACTTCGTCAACATTTTGAAAGCCCATATCGGCTACATTTTAAGGAACCAAACCGTCGATATCTTGAGGGGCTACCTCGGCGATATATTGAAGGATCAGGTCACCACATTTTTCAAAGGACAAACCGTCTAGACGTGGATTATGATGATATCAAATCTTTTAGCAATTCTGATCGAAATTATGAGGATATTCGATATGCACTTATAGACGACGATGATGATGAGGGCTCAAGCTCTGAAGAAGATAATCTTTCAAATTATTCATTTAATGATTGCCTGTCGCGTCGTTGTAGAATTCCCTACGAATATAAAAGATACAGTGGACACCACAAATCATATGGAAGGGATGATTATTCAGTGTACGATGATACATATGATACTCATACTTTAGGAGGCACTAGATATGTAATTTCCGAGCATGGTAGCCATAATGCATTGGAAGATGATGATGGCGACGACTACGATGATTTGGCATTTCTTGACAAGCACTACACACTTCCTTTAAAAAACAGACACGATACATATAGAAGTAGTGAATATGTTGTAAATCAAGGGGAAGGTAAAGATTACGAAAGTTATAACTTAGCCACCGTACCTCCTAGGAAGAGGCGTTCTAGGAATAAAAGTCGTATAAAACATTATATAAAAAAATATAATGCAGAAGTTGTGAAGTTATTACCTTCCCTTTCTACCGGTTCTTTCGTTGCAGGTGTCGTGTTTTCCTTGTTTAATTATGTAGCGATACCCATAATATGTAGTACTTTATCCTATATATTCTCGTGCTTTTATATTAAAGAGCTAAGGAAGAAAATGAAGAAGCAAAAACGAATAAAACGTCAATATCTTATGGACACATAAGACTTCGTTTTTTTCTCGTTTTCTCATTAAGCTGCATATATTTTATTTTGCTTTTACTTTTTTTTACTTTATTCTTACTTTATTCTTACCTTATTTTTCCTTAATTTTTACCTTATTCTTTTATTTCTTTTATTTGTTTTTAAGGTGTAGAAAGTAAATAATTTAAGTACCTTCTTTGTAGTGTATATATATTATTTTACACAAGGAAGAGGGGGGGTTCCTTATCCTCTTTTTCGGGCGCTGTCGAATTGAATGTTTTAACGTTGAATATATTCCCTTAGAATTTGTTACATAGAATATCTTAATAATAAAAAAAGAAAGAAGAGAAGAAGAAGGAAGAAAATGCATAATATCACTTGCAGATGTGTTTGCAAAATGTTATTGTTGCATATTTTTTCTAAGAATCTCTTAGGGAAATGTAATAACATTTCTGGCATGACATACTTGTATATTTTTCCCATGCCTTATGCTTTCTTTTTTTTTCTTCCTTTTTTTTTTTTGATTAATATTTTATAATTCTCTTAGGATATATAAAATATGCCTAACAAGCTTTACATTAAATTTATTTGTAAAAATGGGTACATATTAATTAATTCTAATTTATATTAAATCAGAATTGATTTATTTGTGTCTATTTTTTGATTTGATGTACACGAAGCGGAACTTTTTGAAACAATTTTCACCTATTATAATGCTATATACATATAAGAAACGTATTAATAGAAGGTTTTTCCCTCGCAGGGGTTGTGTGTGTGTAATATGTTGTACCCATAACATATTTGAAACCCCGTGCAACCAGAAGGGAGTTCTAAAGAAATTTCAAATACGTGTACATTCATTTCAGAAAAGATTATTATTAAGAGTGACGCAGCGTTTCTTAAGGGACGAACTACTTCGTTTTTTCGTTTTTTTCATCGAACTTCATATTCCCCAGTTTATAGTTTGCGGAGGAGAAGTTACATTTTATAGAATGAATTTGTTATGCAACAGTCTGTGCAAGGCATGTTCGCAGTGTAGAATAATTAGAGAGTTAGAAATCAAGAGAAGCCGGCATTACGCAAAACTTGCAGTTAGGAGGAATACATTTTAACATTATCTGATCTAAAAGGACTCCGTAATTCATGTGGTATAAAGTGCATAAAGAGCAACTGAACGTTTATAAAGAATTGGCATATCGACTTGGTAAGGGGACGCAATCCTAATGCCGAATCGGATATGTTAGGATGAATGCAGTGAGCGTGAACTGAAGAGTGTGTATTGGCGTGCGACCATTTCAACGGTACTAAATTTTTAAGAAAACTTATGTGCATGTACACATGCATCGATGCATACATAAATACATATTCATGAGGAGCCTCTGTACGCGCAGATAGAGAAGATAGTGCCAAGTGAAACTGTATTTTTTCCTTTATTAACACGTCATTACTAATGCAGACTTATCCCCTAATCTGTAATTTCTCCAGATAACTTTGAAATATTTTAGAAGAGGGCGGAGACGTTTTTGGCCTGCTTGTGTGATTTCGGTGAGTGGCAGAGTAAGCAGCGCTGGTGGGTTACTTGAATGAGGCGAAAAGGCATTATGCACTTCAAGAGAGAGAACATGGTCGGCGGAAATATTTGAATGATCCCAAAAATTGTGGGATTAATTTCGAGATGGTCATCATATAGAGAGTAGTATAAACTAGGAAGAACGCATCAAGACGTATTAGAATTAAATGGAAGACACATGCCAAAAAGGAGAAAAAAACGAGAGAGAAAAATATAAGATGTATGAATCTGCATAATAACGGATACATACAATTCTACCAGATAGGAAAGACAATTAAATGATACAGCGGAATAAGGACTATCATTTCATCTGCAAATATGGGGAGCTATCAATATAGTAATATGCAGGGAATGGGAGAGGACTCTATTGATCAAATGAACATATTTTCAAGATGAAGTATAACAATCCCCACTCAATGCGAAGCAATATGAGAACAATACTTTACATTATTAAGCGAGTCAATAAATGAAATTGGAAATGGATATTTTTATGGATCCTAGATACCATGAAAGGTGTGTTTCAGGAGGTTCATGTGCGAAAAGATCAACGTACAAATTAAAGAAAGCAGAAGAAATTATCCTTTACAAAAAAGAGAAAAGGTGTTATTTCTTTTTTTTCCCTTTTCCTCATTCTTCATAGAAATAGCTTTTCAGGGATTTGTTAGATTGGTTAATGACATTATTTTGAAACGAACATCTTCGATAAGATGAGGTAAATCGCGAGCATGTGTTTAAACTATAAGAGTGTATATTGCAAATTCGGATATGAGATTTATTTAAGACATTGTTGTAACTACGTATGTTAGAAGAGAAGAAAAGGCACATCTCTACATGAGGAAAAACCAATTTATCCATCTGACGCATATGCACATATACTATATATATGTAAATATATATAAGTGATGCGCACTGTACTCTCTTTTACTAACCCACTGCAGCCCCTTCGTCTCATAGAATAACACTGAAAAAGGGGTAATTCAAATATGTCGGCTTTGAAATTTTGCTTTAATTGGAAGGATAATTTACGGCGTCAAAAGGAATGTCTTATCCTGAAATAATAGAATAATAGAATATTAAAATGATATAATACATTTTTTTTTTCTTATTCCATACGTTATTATACTTCAAAGTGTGGATAAAAATGACCACATAAAATGAAGATGCCATATTCCTGATAGAGTTCAAAATCGGCATTTATTATTTTAACACAAGTACGTTATGAATGATAATAGATAAAAAAAATGAAGGAATCTGCACATGATATTTTTTTTAGAACTTCTACCTTCCCATTACGAAATATTTGGAGAAGTCAAAACCTAAATTAAAAACTTTTTTCAAGGGAAAAAAAAAAAAAAAAGAAGCAATTGTGAAAAAAAGAGAAAGGAACAAGTAAATTACGAACTTTTTTCAATAAGGAAAAAAAAAAAAAAAAAAGCAGCAAATATGAAAAAAAAAAAAGAAAATAAGTAAAGAAATAAATATGAGGAATCTTCACCTTTTTATTGGGCACGATTCGATCATCCATTTCACGTCTTTCAGTGTTTAATCCATTACAAAATGTACATTTTTTTCCTTGCCTTCATTGCATAAAAGACTATAGCTATGATGAAACAATTTTCACCGCAACTGAATTGTTTCTTACAACCGATTTTGCGTTAATTTGATTTTATAAATTTCTTTAATGCTCAACTTTTCACTTTTTTCTTCGTGCAAAGGTTAATTATGGGATTATTTGCCGTTGAGGAAAGAATATAAATGCGCCACTTCTGTTTATTATTATAAATTTTCTTAAGGAATGCTTCTTTCTCTTACAATTGATGCAAAAAATTTTTTAAAAATACATGCATATTATGTTTTTATGTGAATATTTGCATGTTATAATTTTATATAGTCATATTATATATGCAAAATAAACGTTGGGCACTTTTGTCGGATTCTATTCAAACGTAACGAAAATATACTTTTTTTGCCGAAAGGAACGTTTTCTTTCTTTTACTTTTTAGTTAAGATAAAGAGAAGAACTTTTAGTAAAGATAATTTATTTATGACGTTAAATTTATCCATTTTAATTTTTTTTCTATGGCTTTAATAGAAAAGTAATACGTTATATACTGCACTTCAATACTTATAGTATAGGACCCGTACCAGTGGGAAGAAACCTATTTCATTTATTGGTATCTTTTTTGTTACATTGCTTCTTGGTGATATATGATTAAACTTGATCGGAAGAGGATTTATTTTGCGCATCGTCCTAAGCTGTAGCGTCTATATTGTTATTATTTTTCTTTTTTTGTGAAAAATATTTATATATGCCGCAATAATTACATATGGTTGAAACAATTGCCACTTTCTTATGATGAAAGGAATCGCGTCATTTCTTAATTAGCTAAGAAATACTTTATCTATTATTCCCAATAGACTATATCTACAAACGAAATACGTGGAAGGGACGATTGCTATTCGCATTTCTTCAATTTGTTATTGACCCATACCTATAATAATAATTTTGCCTGAGCATTTATTTTTAAGCAAATTTCTCTCCAGTGATAATATGTAGGAACTACATTTTTCGTAGTCACTATTCCTTTAGTACTTTTGTCAATTTTTTAGACTCTACGGCCGCATTAGGATATGCTTTCAGTTTTAGACAAACATAAAAAATGATCAAAACTAATGATGACTGCATCGTTTTATCTTACTCTAGAAGAATCCTACAAATACAGTTAAGAAAATTACTGCTACAATTATGAATGTCTCAAAAAAGCCTTACACAAAAGAGAAGCTTGTTTTTCTATGGTTTAAAAATGTTCTTATACTGACGTTGTGCTTCTGGACATATCAATATTACAACAATGTAATTGATACATTAGAATCCTCTTTTTGTCGGATTTTTTTTTTTTTTTCGCCACAAGTGGTCTTAATGTGTATGTGAATGCTTGTCTATATCTTAGCGTAGAAATAGATATTTTAATCAGGAATTTATTTCTCCGTTTCCCCTTTTTCCCCATTTTAGGCCCTCTGTGATGAACTCTTGGAAAGGAACATTAGTGTAGAGAGGCCAATATACCACAGAGATAGAAGAATATTACAGGGATTTGACGATATCCAAAACACAAAGAGTCTGGGACTAAGGGAATTTAGAAGAAATAAAAATGGCCATTCCTATTTATGCCCTAAATCGGTGTTTGGTCCTAATTCCGAGTTGGAGGGTGAAAAAGAAGAATGTGAAAGAAGTCACTTAGGAGAAAAAATTGAAAATTCGCACGAATCCGATGTAATAGGCGAAAATGATGATAATAAGAGTTCAGAAATAGAGAAAACCATTGTAAACAGTGAAGGACCTAAATTGGTACTGGGACACAAGGATTCTGAAAAATGTTATTTGAGACAGAGTTCTAGGAACTGTAATAATTCCTCTAGCACACATTTTGCGTGTGGAGGAAGAAGCTTAGCTCAATATGAAATGTACCATGAAGCACATATTCCAGGAAGAAGTGGACATCTACCCCCTCATAATAATAAATACCAGCCACAGCATGTCGGAGGAGGGCATAATAAACATCCATATCCGAATAATTTTGGGTCCAACTTTGTAGAAAGGAGAAATGCTCCTGGTTTTGGAGAAGCCTATGATAGTCAATTTAATAGCTTGATGAAAATGTTATCAGATTGTAAAGAGACATGTGAATCGCAATTCGAGGGAGTGAAGAAGTTTATTACAGATCAGGCGCAATTGACACAGCTTCCCGTCCCAGGAATAGAAAAGATTATATCAGGTTGCAAAGATTGGGGGCAAATGGCTTTACCTGGAGTGAAGAAAATTATATCCGATTGTAAGGAGGTTTATGATTCTCAGATTACGAACGTCAAACAATTTTTATCAGATTGTAAAGAAACCTACGATTTTCAATTTATTCAAGATGCAGGAAACCACCCTCACTACAGTGGCTACTACGAGAATCAGCAGACGGGAAACGGTAACAATCCGCCACCTTACCCACCCTATTATGGTCCACCCCATACACAGAGGGGGGTGGGAAGAAATGAGCCCCATTATAGTGTTAATCACCAGTATCAAAGTGTAACAAGTGCGTCTAATCAGTCAAATTACGATAGGAATTATCGAGACAAATCCCAGGGCCAAGGGGGAAATACACAAATTCATAGTGAGAAGTATGATTCTCACCATGGAACAAGGAATACGAAATTATCCTCTTACCATGAATACAACAATCAGGATCACTACTCAGAAAGGAGTATACCGAAATGTAATAATTACTACCAGTCCCAATATGGACATAGAAACAGTAACTATCCAAATAGTAGTGGCCCTTACAGGGCACCCCATGCTGGTGGGCATGTTATTCCTCCCAAGAGTAGTAAAAATTACGACGAACCACATGTTGGTGAGAATGCTGATCAACCAAGTAATAGTGATAATTACAAGGCTCCCTATACTGGTGAAAACGCTAATCATCCCAATAATAGTAGCTATTACAAAGCACCCTATGATAGTGAAAGAGCAAATACGGCAAATCATAGAAGCCTTCTTACCTCAGACTATAAGCAGTCAGAAGCCAACTCATCTACATATACTCAAGAGTATGGCCCTCAGGAGGGAAAGGTACAAAATTACACATATGGTGGTGGCAATAATTATCATCCTCCAGAAGAAAAGGCTAAAAGTAACACACCTTACAGGGTAGGGAACCTTGCACCTGACACCGAGCTATCAGGGAACAAAATGGCAAGTGTTGCAAATTCCCCTAACGAGAGGGGACCCAATTTAAGTACCAGGAAGAAGATGCTAGGGAGTAAGGGGGATTTAAAATCAGGGCAGGAACTGCAAGAGAATAACTTAGCTGAAGACAAGAGTGAAACGTGCCCCATGGTATCACCTAATGATCCGGCGTTAAATCCTGGGAGAAATTGCGAATCAGGAGTTACTGAGGAAAAGACAACTATGGCGAAATTTAGAATGAGCATTCATTCCCGGGGAAGTGCAGTAAGACAAGATATATCCAACAATGAAAACATTCTGGGAAAGGAATGTGCAGAATCCAGTAGTAAAACCAATCAACATTTTCCTAGTTCTAGTTTAAAAAGGAATTCGTATAACAGCGAAGTGAATGTTGCAACAAAAATGGAACAGGATAAAAATCTCCCAACCCTAAGTCAACAAAGGCTCAATTTGTCAACCATGTCAAAAGAGAACACCCAAGCACAGGGCAAGAACCATTTTCACTCCCAGATGAATAAGCCAGAAGATAAAGCAACGAAAACAAAAGAAGAATCTGGAGTGAGCAATTCAGGGCTAAGACAAGAAAGTTCCCATAATAAACCCCATCTTAATTGCAAGGGGCATGGCACAAGCAATGTGGAAGAGGGGGAAAGAAACAGGAATCTTTTATCACAACTGTCAGTACACAAAACTGAAGCCGGAAAAGGCAACCCTTTGGACTCCAAAGTGTATAAATCAACAACAACCCCCTCAGGAAGAACCGGGAATCCAGAACTAGACCTGTCCGCTATGACAGGGAAAAATTCAGATAATAAACTACACTCTTATAGCAGCAAGGATGACGGGGAGACTAGCAGCCACCTGAGTACGGGCGAGACCAGTTTATCAGGGATGTCACTAAGGGGGATCCCAGTAAAGGAAACCCCGGATTTTAACACTCAGAAGAGTAAACCAGAGCAAAATACAGGAAAATCTATCGAAGAATATCCCCTGGAAGCTACCGGTAACAACAGGAGTCCTTCTAATAATCACACACATCTTCATGCTAAGGGAAATAACACAGAAAATCTCTCAGGGGCGGAAAAGCACAAAGTCCTTTTGTCACCCCTGTCAAAAGAGGGAATCATACATAAGAAGGAGGAGCCTAATAATTGCAGCAGTTATAGTCCCGAAAATAAGCCAGTAGAAAATAAGAGTTGTTCTAAAATCAGCACTACCAGTCTGAAGGGAATAGCTGCTCAGGATAAAGTGCCAATTGGTTTGGAACCCGCAAGCTCCAGTCCTATGGCAAAAGGAGGTAGGGAACAGCAGGCTATCTCAACCGTGCCATTAAAACATCCCACAAGTACAAGCGGAAGCCGTTTTCATTCTGAAATGTATGAACCGAAAAATAAGAAATCGGAAAGTGCGAACCGTCAGACAAAGGACAATAAGGGGATAGAGCAAATTCCTCGCCCTGATGGACTAAAGCTTGATACCAACCCTAGTCGAGCGGAAATTATACCAGATAGAAGTAGCGGAAGGTTACAACTGGAGAATGCAGAAGAGAGCAAAAATAAGTCCAACCTCAGCGAAGGTGCTAATGTAAAAACTGATAAGGAGGATAGCAGACCAGGGGAATGCAAGGGAAACGAAACTGAGATCAAAGCAGTAGGGAAAACTCCCCTAGAGTGTAGGATCAGTTTCAGAGAACACCCTTATGGCTCAAAACCCAGCGACGGAAGGAGCGAAGCTAGTTTAAGAGTGAATAGTGAATTATTAAAGGACCAATCGAAGGATTCTAAGGAGCCTGTTAAATCTAACCAAGGGGGATCCCGATGTAGTTCAAGTAACAAAGAAGTGAATGAATCAAAAGATGTAAAATTGGACAGTGATAAAGCAGGTACTAAGAATGTGCATAATGATTTAGATGAAAGTTTGAAAGATTCAGATCCGGGCGAAAATACCCAAGAGAAGGGGAAAGGGAAGAAGAGAAACTGCTTTAAGCAATTCACCAAGAAATTCAGGACAGGGCGCCATAAATCTAAGTAACAGTATGATTATACAATGGGGGCTAATATCTCTAAGGGTGTTATTATTACGCCTAATAGCCTTAATAATCCTTAAAAATACCCGTAGGACAAAATAAGCTCTCTTATGGTCAATATTCATATGTCTTTTATTGTAAAGAGTGGCAGAAGAATAAGGGCCTATAAAGATTAGAATAGGCACAGGCAGGCACAGCGAGATATTGAAAGGAAAGAATCAGTTGCGACAGCAGTGGAGGAGAAACCTGGATACTATTGAATTAAAATAAATTCATAAAATTCACCGAGTTTCATGATATTCCGTTAGAATATAGGACACGTGTATAATCGATCAAGGAAATATGTCGTTAGGGTCTATTAAGATGTCTGTATTTTTTTCAATTTTCTGTGTTTGATATCTTAATACCTTTTTAAAGTGATTTGATGATATGTATCTATCTATTGTTTTTGTATTTGTTTTTATTTTTATTTCTTCATAATTCTTTTAAACCAAGGTTTTAGTCTCAGTTTAATTCATAACCAGGATTCCTGAAAAATAGGATGGCACCTCAAATATGTAACTAAGTATTTCTGTGCGCCAACTGGGTGCTCCTCTGTATTGGCCATTGGCAGCCAAAGTCCCCTATTAGGAATTCAATTATGAAAACATATTCAATGTAAATTTGAGAAGAATAGAAGCTATCTGCATACCCATTTTAATTGTTATGATAAGTGATTAATGTTTAGGGTTTCCAATTAATCCATCTAATTAAGAATATACGTAAAGGAAAATATTTCTGTATTCCTTCGAATTTAAAGAGAAAGTAACCCCTTCGTTGAGTCTGCAGTGTGCAAAGATATTACGACAACAAAATTTACCTCAACATAAGGAATAACTATCTCGTTGGAGTATATTAATAAACTCAGGAAATTACCACTCTGGCAAAGATCGGAGGGTGTAGATAGTCTCAGTATATTCTTTTATGTCCTAAAAGTTTAAAGTTCAGAACATCTATAGCGGGGGGCAGGTATTTTAGTTATTGGAGTCTAATTTTTTTATTGTATACGATAACTTTAGTGACCTAAAACACTTGGACCACTCTTGTCTTTTATAGGGTGCACGTGTCATATTTTATGGGGACGAGATAGGATTCATGTCCAGTGCTATTCAATTATTCCGAATCAAACAGGGAAAACCGAGGTAGTGCGGACGATTTCTGAGTATCTTTTGTTAAAAACAAGGAGTACTATAAACTTAGTCACACGACGTTATTATGAGGGGAAAATTATAAACTAGAATGATATATCTTAATATAGTAAAAATAGAAACCGGAACAATTTGTGGATTTATTTGCCAAGACGCTGGAGATATATAATAATGCATTGCTATCTGATATGCTAGGATTAAGAAGGTTAGAGCATGTAAGTGTACATCCCACCTGGAAAGGATGAATGAAGTCTCTAAATATGAGTAATATTGAAGTAAGGAGTACATATGATTTATATCATGATCAAGAAAATCCAAATATTCGATATTAATATAGTGTTGAGATTAATTTTATCCCTTCCGATAAACACGCCCAAGCCTGTCCATTCTAGGAGTTAGTTCTAATAGCCAACCAACAGTAGGAAAGAAGTGAACAAGTAAGAATACTACAAGAACACCGCAGAGACCACAACTCATAGGGGCTAGAACTAAGGATAAGGAGCCCACCTATTATTTCAAGTGTGATATTAAGATATTACCCTGGAGTCAATTGAATAGTAAATGACGGAAATGACCTAGCAGTGAATAAAATATAGAAAATTAGCATCAAACAACCCAACCGATGAATATAGGAAGGAATAAAAAAAGAACGGCAGAACCAATCCCCCGCTTAACACCTAAATCATGAAACTCTAGAAGGTTCGACAGTGTCCACTTCAGCAATCACTGCTTATTCAAGAGAAAGCTCCCGAAGTTTGGTGTTCATAGAACTATAGCAATCACGTCAACCGACACTTCTGTAGAAATATCTATACTACCAACAAACAAATTCACTCACCCTGGAAATCTTCAGAATTTGGCGACCGTAGCATTGACAATACAAATTTGTTCTAAAGCTCAACCACCCAGCCGAAATTTCCACCCCAGGTGCAGCATCAGAAATAATCGACCCCAATTCACCAGTATCCGAACCGCTGAGATGATACACCGTAGACGTAGGAATCCAAAAATCATGTAATTCAACACTGAGAAAACCCAATCAACAGTCTGTGCGAGTAGGAATAGCATTGGTATAACTCCCAGCCCCCCATAACATCCTAATCCTCCCAACAAACACTAAACAGGAGCAGCCCAAGCAACCACAGCGAACTGGTAAATAATATGGACAGGGGAAGTATATCTGAAGAAAATAATACAGCTGAATCCTTATTCACAGATGACAATGAAAAGAGGGCATTAGCCAAAGGGGCGCACGATTTATTAAACCAGCAGCGTTCGCCGAAAAAAGGAGCCAAAGAGCCAGTATTGACCCCAAACATCCTGGACAAACTTGAGGACCCCACAAAAGAAGCAGGCTGGCAAGCGACCTAGACGAAAAAACATATTGCCACCCCTAAAACCGAGCAACAGGGCAGCAAATTCATATTGCCCAGGCGATTACCGCAGAAGACAAAAGGATAAGAAGAAACGAATCAGGGCGGCCCTTAGGGGACGAAGAGAAGGATAGTCTCCCGAAGGGGTATCGAAGAAGAAGGATCTGAATTGCAGGTTCTCACCCCAGAGGAGGTTGAGGGCTGCCAGGGGGAGCAGGCGAAGACATTATAGCAGGGCCCAAGAAAAGAATAAGAGGAGGCCATGCACTGTTAGGGAACAAGTAGCTAACGAAGTTACGAGGGGCGGGGGAAGATTAGGGCAGAAGTAACTTATTGGACCGACATCGGAAGTTGCCAGCAGATCCAAACTCGAAGAGGAAGCTGCGGATGAAGTTATTGAAGAGGAGGAGAAGGAAGAAGTAGAAGAGGCATCCGTCGATATAGAGCACATGCCCGTTGTTGTGGAGGAAGCTACCGTTGTTGTGGAAAAGCCTGTCATTACTGTAGAAGAGCATGTAGACCAGGATAAGGAGGAGTCAGCAGAACAAGACGGCCAGGAATCTAAAGAGGAGGAAACTGAACAATCCTTAGGGGAGCAGTCAAGAGAAGAATTCGCAGAGGAGGAAAAGGAAAGAACAGAAACAGCTGTGGGCTCTGTGGATGATATCTTGAAGGAGGAAATGAAAAAAATAGAAGAGTCTGTGAAGGGGGCCCTTGGAGTTGTGCAAGAAGCAGTAGATA
>NW_008481841.1:1017411-1017977 GCF_000524495.1 Plasmodium inui San Antonio 1
AGACCTACAGGAAAATCTTCCAGATATGTTTTCCGGAAAGGGAGGATTTAATCCAAGTATGTTAGGAAATTTAAAAGATATAGAAGCGTTGCACAGGGGCGTACCTGGCTTATTGGAAGAGGCCAAAGACATTGCTGCAGTTGAAATTGAATCTTTGAAGAGTATGTTCTCTGGTGCCTTCGATGCAAATGGTGTTAAGGGAATGCCACAAATAAAAATGCCACCAGAATTGAAATCGGTTATGATGCCAAAGAAGGAACAAAAAGGAAAACCCCATGATAAGAAGCCAAAAGACAAAGTGCCAAGTAAAGCAGTACAAAAGGAAAAACCGAAGACGAAAGCTATATTGCCCAGAAAGAATATATCGGATCTGTTTCTATTTCCAAAGCATATATTTAGTTCGCTTAAAAACTTTAAGGAAGGTGCATTGAAATTTTCAAACATGATTGGATTAAATCTGGAATCGATTAAAAAGCATTTAACTACAGTTAAGAACTTCCTTTTGAGAGTGGATGGACTAGTGGATAGAGAAATTAATAATATAATGGACCAAGGAAGAAGCACTC
>NW_008481842.1:0-13563 GCF_000524495.1 Plasmodium inui San Antonio 1
CTTTTTGTTCTTACAGAATTAGAGCAATTTATAATCCAGAATAGAAGAGTGCACAAGGAAACTTTGGCGCAAAAGAGAAAAACACCTTTATTCTCTTTCTTATTTTGTCTTGTTCTAACAGCCATTGTTGATATATACTAGAAGTAAGAGAAAAAAAGCCTACTTATATCTACATTAGTTAAAAGAGCGCACAATTTCTGGTATCTAATAATAAATATAGTCTTAAGTATTGTTAAAATTTATGAAACTCTATTATATATTTCTCTAAAAGTACAAAAGTAACAAAAATCTAGAATTAGAAGTAAAAAAAAAAACCTATTAATTACTGAAAAATGTAAAAAACTAAGGTGAAAAAATCACTATATATTAAAGTTTACAAATTATAAAATATAAGTTGTAAAAGTTAACAGAAAATGTGATTACACATAAATGTTATATAAAAATATTGAAATAAAAAAAAAAATTATAATTTATATTTTAAAAAAAATTTTTTTTCAAAAAATTAAAAAGATATGTATATCTACTGAATGGTAAAAAAAAAAAAAAATAGCTAAGAATAAACAAGTTTATAACTAGCCGCCTTTTAAAAAAACTAGAATCAACCTGTTGTCGTACAACCATTTTGGCTAGAAATAAACAGATTTATAAGGATGAAAGGTTGGGAGGGAAGATGAGTGCACTTATGTATTGTATAATAAAATCATAATTGAATAGCTTAATAATAATAATAAAAAAAAATAAAAAAAAATAAAATGAAATAAAACAGTACTCGTTATAATAATTATGGATTGAATAGCAAGATCATTCGTCCCGTATGTCGGTGCAGCATATGTATCCATCTTAACCGTTGTCACTCATGTTCTTTCTTGTTTTTTCTACCGCAATATACAATGACTTCGTTCCTTTCTTGCTAAAGAAATAATACAGATAAATAATAAACAGAAACAATACTCCGAGTAATGTACATTCCACTTTCCGCTTGCAACCAGACCATGACAAAAAACATAACGATTCCAGCGGTTAACATTATAAACTAAGAATGTATGTGGTACTTCATATTCCAAAAAACGGACATTTCCGGTTGAAACTCGCTCTTATCTGCTACTCTCCAGGACCGCTGTATACTTTCTATATTCTACGAACAATGGGACTTCCTGAAACTCCATAACAGGATGCTTTATACTCCGAAAATTAAATACAAAATGCCCCGCGCTTATAGGCACAAAAAACAAAACTCCCCAATCCAAACGTTGGTCTTCTTGACTTGCTCATAGAGGATTACAAGAGCTTATTAACTTTTTCCTTTCACGCGAGCTTTACCCTTTTCCGTCATCAATTTCAATTTTTCACTATTCCGCAACGAATATATGTACCGTAAGCACTATGAGGTGGTGCTAGACTATCCCAATACGTACAGTGAACAAAACATAGCATATCGACACCAAAGTGTATATTACGGTTCCTCATTATCATCATTTTCTATGTGCTCCTCCTTAAAGACTTAAGCAAAAGTTCCCAAACGGTAATACTGCATGGAAGTAATATTACTCCCTTATTTTTTTCTTCTTTCACTTGCAATTTCTAACGGATGAAATAGTCCTAATCTAACTGTTTCAAATTGCAGCCTAGCAGTGTATACTCCCTCATAAGTGAGCCACTTACTTGAGGATGAATTGGAATCTAGACTCAGCTGTCTTTAAAAAGAACATGTTGTGTCCTGCATGTGTCCACATAGACCAAAATAACCGAATTGTGAAATATAACCCCTCTTTCTCTCTGCTTCAGATTTGTCCAGACTACATTCTACTTGGACTGTGTGTGTAAATATAGTGTTTGTCCCAAACAATTTTAATCCATTTCTATGGTGCACAGGATGAAGGTTTCAGGAATCCCACTCTCATGTTTGACTCCTCAGAAGGTAGATAACATTGCTGATATAATCAGATTCCCCAAAGATGTATCTTTTCCTTGGGACAACTCTGTTCTCCACTTAGGCAATCATACAGACCATCTGGAACACAAAATAAACTCTTTAATTCTGCATCAACCATTAAAGAAAATTCAGCACAGCTGCACAAACATCAGGATCCCTTACTGTCCTCAGTGCCTGGCATAGAAAATATGTCCAGCACAGAGGCGCATACAGCTTCATTCTTTTAAAGGATCCATAACACTTTTCCAACATCTCCATCTAATGATGACCGGATGCCGTTACAATTCGTTAGCTCCCTACTTTCCCGTTTATGCCAATTGTACCATCAAAGAAGAAATTATTTACATGAAATATTAATAGATTAATCGGTTTCTCTCATCCATTAAGTCAACCAGTGCGACTGGTAGCCACTTCTACATTATGATGCCCTACTCAAATGGATGATCTGAAAATGGAGATACACCACAGTAGATGCGACCCACACACAGAATCACTTTCTCTTGTTACTTCAAATTTCATATGCGTCTCAACATGCTGTACAGCAAAAGATGCTTCATTGCAGAAACAGAGATTAACTGCCATATCACAATGTTGTTCTGGAGAACCTCAGGCAGGACGAATTTTTGACATCCCTAACACTATGACTTACAAGTCGAGACTACTAAACAGGGGTTCGAATACCAAATCCTAGTTAACATTTGGAACTAACAGCTCAGCACTCTGACTGTGTGCCTCTCATGAGGGTTTCCTTTACACATTTGGTATGCCTCCGAGCTACATCATTTAACACTGCTGGTATAACACCCTCTGTAAGATCCCGCCATTAGTGAAGATACAGAAGGAAGAAAATCTACACATGTGAGACAGCACACCCAACGGTGAATTCTTCTGACGACTTATTCTTCATCCTCGAAATGTGAACTTCAAAGCATAAAATAAATGAGACCCTCAGTATAAGCGTCAATTCCACGCTATTGCTATTTCGCTCCTTCTTTCTTTAAAGGGACTTGTTCCCTTCTGACATTTCTCATGTCAACGAGAAAGTTAGCGTTTCAGGAACATAAAGACCAACAAACATTTTCAAATGACAAATGTGGCAATTGGAAGATTATCCCTTGAATCAATACAAGGAGAGCTTAAAATCAACAAAAAGAGAAAGAATACATACGTGTGCATAGCTACCTATGCATACATATACAGGCATGGCCTCCTTGCCAGGGGGAGGCCCACCTTGCGAAGGTGAAAAAAAAAAAGAAGTGATACGTACACGGTGGGGGGTAGAATTATGAACAAATTAAAAAAAAAGGAAAAAAAAAAAAAAGGTACGCTGGGATGCTTCCAAGGTGGACAACGAACTGGAAAAGCTCACAGAACCGGCTAAGCGCGTATAAAGGCCATAATCAGGTTGGGCAACTGGACTCACTCTACTTTTCTGTTTTCACTTGTGCCTCGAGTTAGCGAAACCTCCGGTGGGGTTCGCATCCGACGTTTTATCCTACGACTCTTCCCGCTTCTTTTCTTCCTGCTTCTTCTCTTTCTGCTTCTTCTCCTTCTCTTCTTCCCACTTCATATCTTCCAGAATGCACGACAGAGCGATGTTCCGCTTGTCTGTCAGAAAACAGTCCAGGTGCGACCACTCAGGCTCCGTGATAATCTTCAGGTCGTTCTTCGTAAACTTCTTCTTCATATACTCAATGGACCTTTCTGCATCCACCGCGCAGTCCTTCATGCCATAGACGACGGTAATGGGGAAGCAGCACTTACCTGCATATTTGTCTATGGCTTCAGACACGGGTCGATTATCGACTGATGACAACCATTTTTTTAGATTCGCCTTCGACGTCGACCCACTGGGAGTATGCTTGTAGTAAATCTTCTTATAATTATGGTCTACGTTACCGGTGTAAAACTTAAGAAACTTGCCAGTGTATAAATCACCTAAAATTCCGATTAGGCTAACACTGATTTTCTCCGGAAACACCATCGATAGGAAGTTTTTAGTACCGAAAATTGCCTCCAGCCAATTCGAAGCCATAATATAAAAGTGTTTCATAGCTTTAGACAATTCGTCATAGTTTTTTGCAATAACCGGCAGGGATATGAGGTAGGTCCTTTTAATGCTGTCGTTTACATAGTCGTTCAGGCAGCAGCTGACTAAAAGTTGCACACTTCCTTGAGAGAATCCTACGTAGACAATTTTTTCCTTCTGTGTTTTTTTTCTGATGTACTTTATAATTGCGGGGATATCCTTCGTTCCCATGTCTTCGAATGTCCAGTCGACTATTTCGGGTTCCTTTACCTCAATCAAGTCATCATCGTCCTCATCGTGGTCGTCCTGCTGCTGCCCCTTTTTCCCACGGCTCATCGTCGTACTGTTCTCATTTCTATATGCGCCCTCGCTCCCTCCTGTTCCCTTAAGAATGTCCACAAGGGTAGCATTGTCAATGTTGCAGGATATATTCTTGCTGTCCTTATGACTATTACTGCTGCTACTACACTCGGTTCGTCCCTGTGGTTTGTCGTTACCATCCGATAGAGTCTTCTTCCGGAATCTGCTTCCTTCCGCAGGGGGGTCATCTACTATAGAGAGTATCGGACCCAGGGATCCACAAGCTGTAGCGATAGTCTTACTTTTATGCTCGTCATCACTTCTTTTGGCTCCTTGCCAGTTCTTTTTTACATGGCTCTCGGCAGCGTTATCATGGGTATTGCCTCCCTGGTGTAAGTTCAGGATTCTCCTTGCCTTCGGGAGGGTTTCTTCATCACGGCTGCCTTCATTTGCTGTGTAGTCCTTCCCGTTGTCACCAGTGCCATTGCTACTTCCGTGTGTGGCAATCTCTTCACTGACATCAAGACCAATGTCCTTAAGATCCTGCAAGCTATACCTTTCCCTTAGCTTTTTCAGGGCGTAGTTTTTTCCAACAAATTTTGTGAAGGCATTTCCCCTGTTGTTGCTTATCCAGACATCATAATCATTAGCGAAAAGCTGTAGAGCTAAAGAGTTGTACCCTCTGCAAATGTAACTAATGGATGACTCCAGAAGCCCATGATTTAAACAAAACACTTCTTTCTTTTTTCGCAGCTTCTCCTTCTCATTGGTACTTACAATTCGATATAAATTTAATCTGTACCCATCCACCGTGTACACATGGTGCTGTTCTGATGTAAGTTTTCCGTTCGTTAATTTTAATAGCACCTGCTGCATGGAGTCCAAGTTATTATTTTTTTTTTTCCTTTTCTCAATTTTGTACGGAGTACACTCCCGTGAGTGTTCTTCATCCTTGACATCATTTTTGTTGTTACTTCGGTTCGCTGCGCTGCACGTGTTACTCCTGGGGCTGCTATTACTGCTGTTTCCTCTTTGAGCCTTATCCCCGTCGACGTTATTGTTATTATTCACATTGGCATTTCGGTAAGCCAGGTGTCCTGGCATCGGATTTAGTTTTAATTCTCTCCATGAGGCCAACATAGGTCCTAATCCAACGGACATTTTTCTGAGGGGGGACCCCGACATGTTCCTAAAGAGGCAGTGCTGTTGCGGCTTCTCCCATTTGTTGCCAGGAGCACTCTTTCTGTTTGTTCTGATATAATACCTTGTTGAGCAAAAAAATATTACCAAAGCTAGAAGTATTAAAAAAATTCCTGAGCGGTTAATATTTTTTGTAATTTCTCTATTGAGAGTTATGGTAGGAAGAAGAAAAAAAGACTTCTCTCCTGAGTGGGGGCAGAAGACGGATAGCCATCGATTCACAGAAAAAGTTCCACAAAAAAGAACAACAAAAATTGGGAAGCAGCGAAGAGTGATTATAAGTAGGCTGATGTCCTTTTGTTTTTTCTTTTTTTTTTTTTTAAAATGCAAGTTCAGAATAAATATCTAATAATCTCCTTCTGATAGGCGTACTTGGTATATAAATGGGTTTCTATATGGTTGTTTTTCTATAAGTGCAATGCATTGCAAAGAACAGAGAGAATAAGAAGAAAAAAAAGTGCACCAATGTATGCATAATACATTCGCCTTCCTATTTATGTAAAACTAGGCGCATGAGGCTTGGCGACACGTCTGAAAAACTATGTATAGTCACATCAAAACTTGGACAACATTTCTATATGGCTTGCGCCACGAAAATAACGAAGCATGACAAAGGTAATCTTAAGCGGAGAGAAGGGAACAACATGCGGAAATTTCAGCAAATGTACAAAAGAAAAAATGAAGAAGTTTTTCGAGTTAAGTAAAAAAAAATACAGAAAGAAACAAAACAAACGCTTCACCATTTCAACGTTAAGAAAGCGTTATTCCGTGCTCTTCCTACGATGGGTGAGTATATAAAAAAAAAAATAAAAATATATACATTCCTGGGGGGTTGCGCGTCTGCATAAGAAATTATATGTATAATTTAAATGTACTACTTTCATGTGACGAGAAAAAATAATCGTGGCTGCAAGGTAGGTGAAAATAACGAATGATCGATAAACCTGGCTCAACGTTTTTAATTCGTCGTGATGCTTGTACGCGTTACGTGTATTGTGGAGAAAAACACTCGCAAAGTTCTAGAAAACAACTCGTAAAAGGCTAAACAGAAAAGAAAAAAACGCTCATGTACTTCTCGTACCGCGTCACCAGGCACGCCGCACATGAAGGCATAACTCTCCATCTGCCGCGCTCCATTTCAGGACCACCGATCTTCTACATGTCAACGCAGCCAGGTGCAAAAATCAGGCGAAATTAAGACGAATGTAGAAGAAAAAAAATCGCGCATATGTACAGTTTCTCCATCTGCTGAACGAACACAACAGCGCTTTTTCGTATAGCGCTTTATTTTCGCGGGAGCAATTTTTTCATTTCTCCAAACATGCTAAATTGAGGAATGCTTAAATGGCCGCTTGAGGCACGTCTTTGCAGCAGCTGGCACGTCCAGTGGCACACCAGCATGTGGTCTGGCAGGCACAGGCGATCAACGTATGGGGCGCGTTTTGTCTGGGGGTGTACATAGCCTGTGTACATAACGTTCGTACCTACCTAACCATGTGCATATGTTTGTGCGAGTCATTGTATTCCCCCGCCCACGGCACAGTTAAATGAGGAAACAGCAAAAAATTGAAAAAGGGAGTTCGAAAAATTAAACGGGGGCCAAAAATCGCGCAAATACAAAGGTAAAATGAGTACAGAGGTGAACCACTGCATCCATGTAAGTTCCTTAAAATAAGCCAAATGAGAAGGCGTAGCCACATAATATACGCATAGAAATGCAGGCAGATATAGACATACACTTAAACTATGGCGGCCGGTGCCCGATAGACGGAAAAACCATCTCTGCAAAGGCAACAGGGGAGGCGTGCGAAATTATCAAGAGGGGGGCATCACCGCATGCACACATGTACATAACATACACGGAAAAATAAATGAAAAAAAAAAGAAAAATTAAAAAAAATGCGATTTATTTTACGAATAAAGAATTTCATTAAAGGATCCGCTATTCGCGCGGATGGAGAGAGAACAAAATTAAAAAAAAATGAACAAAAAGGTTAATTAAATTGTACGTATATCTTCGTTAAAGTAATGTATTCGGTCGCAGCTCCGTTCAAGTTTATCCTGCCTCCCCTATATTTTCTTTTCCATCCTCTTCACCGTCATGTTCATTTTCGACAGATTAACGCATTAGATCAACCCTTGCGCTGCGCCTAAAGGAGGATGTGCGCACTGGTTGGTTGTTTGTCCGCGAAACTTCGTTGCCATCTTGAAGTGAGCATTGAGCAGCAATCCTCCATAAGGTGACTTGTTGATGGCCACACCTCACGTGTACGACATGTACGCAGGGAGGATGCACCAATCGCCATCGAGTGACGTGAACACATTAGAGCTTTGCTCACTACAAACAGTCGTGGACGACGCATCCTGCAAAGAAGAGCAGTAGCCACCCTTCTGCCAATTGGAAAGGAAATGCAGCACATACTCCGAGGCAAATCGCACAGCGTCATGCTCGGCTATCTGCTCATAATTAAAAACTTCGAACAAAATTGCCTCCTCCTTGTTTATACTGAGCACAATGTTGGTATCGTTAAAGTCAGCTGTACTAGCAAGGGGAGCGGCACAATCAGCTGCTGCACTAGGATGCTTTAAAAACGAGTTAACCGAGTTCTTCCCATTCATGGGACACACCGCCGATTTCTCCCTTGTGGCACATTTTGACTCCTCCTCTGTGTCATTCGCGTATTCGTTTTTCAAATGGAAGAGGGGCACGCGGCCGCCATCCGCTGTGCTCGCGCTGTCACCCCCGTCACTGCCTCGGTTAACGTCTCCATGGGTGTTGTCATCGCGTCCGTTGCTACCATTGCTGCCCGGGAGCAGTAGCATCTCCTTGGCGATATTATACCTGTGTAAATTTTCTTCACTCATTTGCTGCTCATTTTTCAGTTGCTTGTTATTGCCCTTCGGGGTGACCCGAGATGGGGACGCCAACTTCGTGTTCTTCTTTCCTACCTCTGTCTTCCCAGTTGCTTTAGTTTCACTTTTATTAGTACTCGCTTCTGCCGCTTTGGGAGCGTGTCCAGGGTTGGATTTATCCCGCTGGTTTTTAACAAGACGCGTTTTGTTCACTCCCTCCAAGGGTTCCTCCCCACTTTCAATCTTGACCTTTTGGTTGGACGTCCTCAAAATGATGTCGCCCTTGGAGCTCTCCTTCTCCTCATTGGTCATGTAATTAATTAGCGTGCTCACAACATTGTTGTATTCGAGGTTGTCCACTCCTGTCTTCTTCTTTTCATTTTCCTGGGGAAGCATATTTTTGTGCAAACCACTAAAATATTTGCCTGTTTGTTTTTCCTTGATCAGGACTATTTTGGTTCCTTTCTTAGTCACGTACATTTCTTCAAACACGTAATTGCATCTCTTTCCCTTGGTCATTTCGAGGTTAACTTTGTTGCTGCATGGGGCAACGCTCTGTCCTTGGAACTTGCTCAGTGGGCCCACGTACACCAGGCTCTTCACCTCGTCTTCATTGACCTGGAAGATTCCCCTCGTTTCGTTTCTGTAGGACAGCAGGCTTCGTCGGGGGTAAGCGAGTGAGCGGATGATCACATGAGTGGATAAAGGGATAAATGGATGACTCGATGTGCAGATACACGGTGAATGGTTCGCTGCGCCACTGCAGCGCTTTTCATTTCTCGGCGTCTCCACCGCGGCTTGGACTTACTACTTCTTCGTGTTGTCCTGCCTCACGTCCAGGAACTGCAATCGGGAGAAAAGAATGCACAAAAGGTTAGTGGATAAGGTTCCAAAGGATAGTGGAAAAGAGTCCAAAGGGTAGTGGAAAAGGCACCAGAAGATAGCTGAATATAAGCGAACCAGATCGGGTGCGTGCTCGTCCCAGCCGGGCTGCCCCCCTCCTTACCAAGTCCGTGTTGTAGGCGCAAATGAAGCGGTGATTTCTGCTTCCGCTGTACAAGTACCCGTCCCTCGTCTTCAGGATGCTCTTGCACATGTCGACGTAGCCGGACCACAGCTTCGGAAAAAACAAACAAAATAGGAAAAAATAAAAAAATAAAATAAAAAAATAAAATAAATAAAACAAAAATAAAGTAACAATGGTGATAACATTACTAAAGATTAGTGTGGCGATGTACAGGCACCACATCCAACCGCACACGTACAATGGTCCCCCCTCACCCTCATCGCCCATTTCGTAGACGACTTGCCGCGCTTACCGTTTTCAGAAGAAATGACTGAGGGTGCCCATCAAAGCGCAGATCGTCCCTATCCCGGATTTTGTTCTTAATAATTAACTTAGATAGCTTCTACAAAAGGATGTCAGAGAAAAGAAAGATGGGGAAGATTACCAACCTGTGGTGGTGAATCCACCTAATGCCCACACGAACAGGCCAAGGACGTGGCAGATGGTCAGACAAAGCAAGGTGATGTCCTACTTGATATAAATCAACTTCTACGTTGTTCATTTCGCTCTTCCTGCTGTCCCATATTTTGCTGAGCTCGTTGTTTTGATTCTTGAGGGATAAATTTTCATTCTGTCGCAGGGGGGAAAGGGTGAAACGGCCACGGGGTGAGAAGAGGGTTTCTTGTGAATCGAAGGGGTAGAGGCAGCAAAGGAGGCACCTTTTTTACAGAGGCGTGTGTCACCCCTTCCCATGAGTGGATGTTCTTACCTGGAATAGTACTAACTCGCTTTCTTTCTCTTTCAGCTTGGTATATAAAACCTGAGTAAAGTTCGCAAAAAGATGAACATGGAGCGGGGTACATCTTAATCATTATTCGCAAGTAGCTCCAAAGACACAGAGAAATAATTGTATGAGCATGAGTGGATGGGAAGGCTTTCTCAAAATTTCAACAGCAAACCTGAATAATAGAGTCCCTCTTGAGAAGCTCTCCAGTTTTATTCACTGTATCTTGCTAAAAATTGAAAAGGCAAATAAAAGAAAAAGAAAAAAAGAAGGGGAAAGATAGAATGGTGAATTAACCAGAAAAAAAGAAAAGAAAAAAAAAGTGTGTGTTGATTAACTAGTGGTATCCCTCCTAAAGACGCACGCTTCGATGGGTGCGTCCTACAACAGCATCTACCTGGAGTTCGCTACTCTTCTGCTTCTCTGTGGCCAGTTCGCTCTGATGGGTTGAAACAAATGGGCAGTTGCAGGTGGTCCATGAAATTGGCATGTGGATATTCCACTGAGTTAATGTACCGATGGACAGAAAAGGGGGGGGTGAAGCCGTCACGCCGATTCTCGGCGAGGATCTTCTGTCCCCCGCGTACCTTTAGCTCCTGCATCTTCTGGTCCAGGTTGGAAATCTTGTTCTGCGGGGAAGAAGTGGCACGGTGGGGGAAAAAAAAATTAGCCGCAACCTTCGCAGTAACCTTCGCAGTAACAGGAACGCTCTTGGTGACGCTAGCCGCACGCGGAGCCTCCATTTTGCACACTCTTAACCTTGCAGAGGGAGGCCTCCTTCTCCAGCGCGCGCACCCTCTGTTCGCTCTCCCGTAAGCAGGACTCCTTCGTCTGCAACGCGTTTGGGATCGTCAAAAAGGGACACATTAAAAAGGGACACGTTAAAAAAGGGGCACGTTAAAAAAGGGGCACGTTAAAAAGGGGATGGCTTGTACTTTCCCCAAATAACCAGTTCGCCCTGCAGTGCTTTATGCACGCGAGTGTACTAACTAACGTTCGTGCACAGCACCAGTGCGTCGCGCTCCTTACCGAATTTTCCGACGCAAGATCATCAAGCTCCTTCTGCAAGTCGGTAAATTTTATGATTATACTTTTCATGTTGTTTTCCTGTCTGTGTTTTTCCTTTCCCAGTTCGTCTCTATCGATCTGTATCAGTTCTTTCTCTTGAAGTAACTCCTCCCTGCATTTGTCCATGCGTTCTTTTTCTCGCCCCAGTTCTTTTCTTTCTTGATCAACTTTTTCCCTTTCTTGATCAACTTTTTCCCTTTCTCGCTCCACTTCTTCCTTTTCTCGACCTAGTTCCTCCTTATCCTTATGCACCTGCTGCATCTCTTCGTTAATTCTCTGTTGCTGCGCTTTGATAATCTCCACGTCGATTCCGAGCACTTTTTTCTCCTCCTGGTTTGGGGATGGAGTGGCCAATGCACAAATGAGCAGGTTGTGAAGAGGGACACAGCGCTGCTCCATCGCAACTTTGCGCACATGGTGCATATTCATCTCGATCTGTATTTTATTCTGCATCTCAGATTGCATCTGTGTCTGCATCTGACTCTGCAGCTGCTCCTACTCGCCTTACTTTTAAGTTCTCAATTTCCCCAGTGAGGGTGTCGATGGTGGAGGCTTTTTCCTGGGGGGAAGATCCAATGGGCGTAACAAAGTGGGGGTAGCCCAACTAGGAAAGCACACTGACGTGACAACGTCCCCAATGGACTGCCTCAACTTACCTCATTTAATCGCTCCAAATCTCTGCATCTTTCCTTCGTGAACTCTAGCTCCTCCTACAATGCATTCGAGGGAAGCATCAAAGAAAGAAAATAAAGCAAAACAAAATAAAACAAAACAGAAGAATCTCATGAACAACGTAACTGGACGCGCGACCGACGGTCTAAGAGTGGTACATGGACGCTCCACTCAACGAAGGCATTACATTCATACTGTCCATTTGAGAGGACAGATTGGACAACTCTTCTTGGATTTCTTTCAGTTCCTCCTAAGAAGTAAAAAAGAAAAAAAAAAAAAAGTAGTCCACATGGTAGCTACACTAGTTTGCACAAATGGAGACGAAAATGGAGAAGAATGACAAAAGAGGGACCACCAGTTGACAACAAGTGAACGCGAATGGCATTACCTTATGAGACTCCTTTAGCGAAGCGCAGTTTTCCTCCATCTCGTAGATGGCTTTCTGGTAGCCCTGAAGTTCTGCCTCTAATTTGCATTTATCTTCCAGCAATTCTTGGAAGCTTTCCTGTACAGGTTTTGTTTCATGGTATGTGTGCCAGCAGTGATGTTAAATGGGGACACGTAAAGAAGTGGCATTCAGTTGAGCTCTTCCTTGGAGCTTCTTTATTACCTGCAAATCGCAGTACTGATTTTCCTTTTCCGTTATCATGGTCTCCAATTTGAGGACTTGCTCTTCGTAATTCTTAAAGGAGGAGGTGTGCACAAGGGGAAAATGTGTGTAGCAACGTCTGCAGGCAATGTACGAGAGCATATACCAATGCCAATGATTGAGCGACGTGGTGCCTCCCTTCCGCGACACGTTACTCTTTTTCTCATCCCATCTCGAGATTACATTTGTCGCCTCATCCAGGTTTGTCTTGCTCACAATGTAGGAGCCCTGTGTAGGACAAGTCGGCGCAGAGAAAAGAAATAAATAACCAACAAGCGAATAAACAGCAAGTGAATAAGCAACAAGTAAATAAGCAACAAGTAAATAAGCAACAAGCGAATATGCAACAGGCAAATATGCAAATGAGCAAGGGCACCCTCCCTTTTTTTGCCCCTGCTTCTATACATTAACTCATATGTGCGCACATGCGCCGCCCTCTTGCTCGCGTACGTAAACCTCCCGGTAGCTATTGTTCAGCTCCTCGTATTCCTCATTTCGCTTCCTTAGCTCTTTCTCCATTTTCTTAATTTCGAGCTAGTAAAAAAAAAAAAAGAAAAAAAAAGAACGAAGAAAACAAAATGAAGCATTATAACATTCGCTTGTGCTTTCATCTTTGCATTTCACTCTCCGCACAGAGGGCACACGCCACTTCTTTGTGTTCTGCAATGCGTACTAGTAACTCTTTGTTGATGAAGTTCTTGCTCTTCGTATCATTTGTGCTCTTAGCCATTTTACTGGCGACCTGCCAAACGGAAGGAAAAAAAAAAAAAAAAAGTAAAATAAAGTAAAATAGAATAAAATAAAAAGAAGCAAAATAAAGCAAAGCATTGTCATGATCAGTGTGGCACCACAATTGCGGAGCTGAACAGCACACAGCAAATCCACACATTCCCATAAGCCACTCTAAGAGGTGTGTAAAAATGGAGACATAAATTTAGAAAGAAAAGGAAATGATGCGCTCTTGTTACCTTGCGCTGATTTATGTCTAGGTTTAAGCTGATTTTTTCTTTTTTTCCCCACCTCTTGTACGATAAAGCGAATGGTACAAATACAACAATGCGTTCTTTTT
>NW_008481842.1:14693-41717 GCF_000524495.1 Plasmodium inui San Antonio 1
CACTCCACCTTTCTTGGTAAACATGTCCCACTGGCGTACACAATATGACTATGCGCAGAGGCCGTTCGGTGGATAACACGTGAAGAAACGGCAAAAAATTGCAACATGCAAAAGAAAAACGTTTTGTCTTTTGTACGAGCGGAATTTTTAACAATCACTCGTTTGTTTTAATTCACAGGGAGCGCTTTTGGGGAATTTCCTTCATCGCATGCTCTTCCCTGTCTTTTGTTCGAGGAGAATTAGTCACCACCGTGCGAAGTGCGCATGTAGAGTGGCAAATGAGGGGGGGAGGAGGAAATCGGTATAGGCAAAATGTATGTAGAGTGTACTCGGGATGGACGCGGCGGGTACCATTTACAAACCGCACGTGTAAGTGTGACCACTGGGAAATTTCGCCAAACTTCGCCAAACTCCTCCATACGCACGTTTGCGACAATTCCACGCTGTAAAATTTTGTTTGTTGCGCGGTTGTGGTTTTTATTGTTCGTTGTGAATGCCATCAAACGGCAGAAGGGTCAACGTGCACCGCGTGCATAATTCTACTTTTTCCTAAAAATATCCTGGAGCGAAATTTGGAGCAGCATTTTGGAGAGCCCTCCGAAATTTGTTTCCCTCCTGTCTGCTGCTACGTAACAAACGTCATTCCAAAAGCGTCCTTCTTCATCTTACAAATGCAACGGCGTCTACACCGCTGCCGAATCCGCAATGATTGTCTAAACGTGTGTAAATGTGCTGCGTTGCATTAAATCAAGGGAGGGGTTCCCATTTCACGCAAGTGAAGCGATCTACGCGCGTTTCATTCCGTGTATAGGCAAGTTTGGCCCCCGTTCCATTTGCAGCTGCTTGGACAATTGCCGTGTGTGTACTCCTTTCATGTTTCTTTTTCGTCAACCATTTGTCCATCTAAAAATTAGACAATTTTCAAAATTGCTAATAATTTGCGGAAAAATCACTTGTACAGTCGGGTAAAAGTTGGATTTATTTTTTTCTTTCAAGCTAGCCAAAAAGTGGAGAAAAAAAAAAAAAAACATTATTATTGGGTAAAGCGAATGTTCGCAATTTTGGACACACGTGTGTGTGTGCTGTTCTTTTCGAAGTGTGGAGGCGCTGACCCACTGGGGGCAAACAAACGAATGAGGAGAAGAGGGGAAAAAATAGAACAAAATAAAAGTAGGAAAATGTGAGTTGTGGACTACCTATATCTGTGTGGGAGTTGAAGAATAGGCCATAGCGCTGAAAAACGTATAATAACGTGGGAGAAAAAAAAAAAAAAAAAGACAGTCATCTATGCGCATGGAAAAAGTGCTAACTTTACACCACCCTTATGTGTAGGTAACTCTTATTCGTCCTACTTTGGCACATCATTTTGCAATTCCTATGTATGGTTTCGCTGGATTGGAAACATGTAGCCCCTTCCTTATAAAGATGCGCACGGGGGTGATTTAGCATAAATTGGCATGTTACCTAAACGTCTCTTCACGTCAATTTAATTTTCTTAAAAAATGGCCATTGATTTCATCATTATGACTCCTTGTCAGGGGGAGAAAATGGCAAACTCCCTAACAGGTGGAAGTCCATAAATTCAAAGGTACACTCTCCTTTTGAGATGTTCGTGCTCTCATTTGAAGCACTTGCTTGGGAATGAGAACAGAAGAATTGGTTCCTTTCTCCCGAATTCTGAGAGTAAACTTCGGGGGAAGGCAAGCGAAAGGGGGGAGTACCCAGTGACACATAAAATAGAGGTGTAAGCGATGATGCTCATCGCACAGTTGCCATTCATCGGCAGATTGTTTTCCTTTCCAGTGACTGCTTTCGTGAAAATATCGCGCACGAAGGAGAATATGTAAAAGGAACATACATGTATGGGGACTCCATATAGCCATCTTCATTTACGCACCATCATATTTGCCATTTTTGTGCTTCCCTTTTATGTGTGCATTTGTATGGCACCAGCTGTGTGTATGTTCGCCTTTCTCCTTTTGTTCACATTTACGTGTATGTCGGATCACGTATTCTTTATGCCTCTATGTGTGTGTAGTGGTAGAAGGACGCGGGTAGCTTTTTTTTTTTTAACCTTCCATGCGTGTAAGGTGGAGAATTCAAGCTGATACGTTTCCATATATGCCATGTTGAAGCTACTCACAAAGGGACGATAAAATTTGATAAGGAAAAAAAAAAAAGCAAAGAAGAGACCAGTGAAGAACAGTTCCCATGCTGCTGTTTCGCTTTCTTTAATATTTGGTGAATTCAATGTGAATGGGAAAAAAAAAAAAAGCCAAGGGTAGAAATAAAAACAGATCGCACTGTTAGCCAAGTGAGGCATAAAAATGTGTTCGCGCATCGCACATGCATTTGGAAGGAAAAAGGTGGAAATTGATTCACGAGGCGCTTGCATAATCCTCCCTCGTCCTTAGAAGGAAAATATCACAGTAAACGAGAAAGAAGAAAAAAAATAATGCGCCATAAATATTATTACACTTTTTTCGTGGTGATGGCGAAAAAATGAGAAATGTTTTTTTGTCATTTTATTTTTTTTATTGTCCTTTCTTGTGATCGGGTTTCACACATATGTCGTTGTGGTGAATTTCGTTTCTGCTTTTTCTTCCTTTATTTGAGGCACATAGAGGAACCCGCCTAAGCGAAATCGTCCGACGTCCCCCTCAAGAAGCGCGTCCGCTAGTGCTGCAGATTGAGCAAACGGGTGTGCAGTGGGGGGTTGCTTAGTTACTAAAATAACTAGAAACTGAGCTGAGTATTTATTCACTTAGTTAACAACTATTCACCTACCCCGTTATGCCAACACGCCTTCACATCGTTTCTACCCTGACGCTGCGCACAGCTTAGGTGTATTGCCATCCCTGAATTTGCCTCTCTGGGCAGAATTGCATCTACACTTCTTCTGCGAAAATAGCGAAGAGGACAAAGGCGCCCCTTGCTGGAGTTAGGGTAGTGTGTGCCATCCTTGAATGGGAGAAGTAGCGCCTTTACAAAGTTCACATAAGTGTACGCACTTGCGTTTGTATTCAGCCCGGCATGTTGGGAAGTTTAGAAGACGGACTAGTGGTTGATTGACTTGAAGCGACGCGTTGACGTAGCACGGAGACGAAGCGGAACCATTAAAATGCCGTTTCTTTTCTGCCCCATTTGACGGTGTTCCCATCGAAATTATACTTGAACGGCTGCACCACGTGGCAACACTGAAACGATACGATGCCTCTTTGTAAGAATAAAAACTCTCCATTTGTGCACTCATCGTGGAGTTCTCCCCTCCCCCGCGCGAACTACATTGAAGAGGCATACGTACCTGTGTGTTTGATTGTTGCCGTCCCCAGGGTTAAGAGTCTAAACAAAGGACGGCTTAGACATTACCGCCAAAACAGAGAAGCACATCGTAAAAGGCATCCTTCCCTCTCCCCCCTCCCTGGCTTCACACAAAATGGTCGAAAATGGATGCAGCCTATTAATAAAAAATTTAAGCTTCCAAACCAGTCCAGATAAAATCAGAAAAATCTTCCAGAGCTTTGGAAAAGTACGAGATGTGTATCTCCCCCTAGACCACTACACAAGGAGGCCGAGAGGCTTCGGTTTTGTAGAGTATTATGAACCACAGTATGCAAAAGAAGCCTTAACTATTTTGAACAATTCGAAGATAGATGGCAAGGAAATTAAAATCATCGTTGCTCAAAACAGGAGGAAGTCCCCCGAGACGATGAAGATGTACCAACACAATGCACGTGAGGGTAGATACAGAAGGCATCGTTATCGGAGTGACAGTGGGGGAAAAAGAATTCACAGAAGTAGAAATAGATCAACTGAACAGGAGAAACACAGATATGATGGAAGTAAGAGTCGTATAATGCATAAGATGAACAAAAAGGAAAAAAGACTGAAGAGGGAAAAAATGACTAGCAGATATCGGTATGGTAAGAAGTACGTGGAGAGCGTTTCCACCTACAGCGCGTCTTCTTCGTACCGTTCGTCTTACAGCAGGGGAAGTAATCGTCGGAGTAGCAGAAGCCGAGACAGAAGTCGAAGCCAAAGCCGAGAGCGACGCGCGGTAAGGAGTACGAGCATAACGACCAGCTACAGCAACAGGTACAGCCACAGTTACAGCGCCAGCAGCTACGAAAGCGACAAAGGAAGAAGAAAAACCAAAAGGAAGAGCCCCAAACGGGGACAAAGAAAGGGCCAAAAGGAGGGAACCGCCAAAGCCATGAAGAGGGAGAGCAGCGAGACCTTCAGAGAAAGCGTCAGTCTCAGCAACAGCGAGGGGGCAAACAGAGACGGCGGCCCCGTAAAGTACCCTCAAGAAGGCATCGAAAGAGGAAGCGGAAAAGACCCGGGGAAGGACCCCCCAAAAGACATGCGCGGACAAAGCTGTAAAAGCTTTTCTCGCAGCGGAAAGAGCCAGGAAGGTAATAAAGACTCGCAGAAGTGCGCTTCCAAGAGAGGAAGCTACTCCACCGAGGAGGAAAATCAACCTGGGGAAAAGACCCACCACGACGGAGAGTCACTCAAACGTGGAGAAAGAGTGAAAACAATCAAAACGAAGAAAAGAACAAAGTCAATTAACAATTCCACTGAAGATACAATCCCCTCCAGGGACCCAGACGGAAAAAAGAACTCAAATGAGGAACCACCACAGCTGAGTTCTCAAGAGCGCCCAACAAATGGACAGAATAAACAACCATACTTTCTGGACCGTTTGGAAGAGAATAAAACAAAAAAAAAAAAAGGAACAAAAAAAAAAGCTAAGTCTCTAAGTCCTAGTAGCACCAGTGATGTAATCTCTGAAGGCGTGACTCAAGAGGAAGCAAGAGGCGAAGCGTATTCAGAAAGGGAGTCACCACCTGCAAAGAGGGTACAGCGAAAACGCAGCAATAACAACTGCAGTAGGGATAAAAAGAGTGGCTATTCCCAAGGGGCAGAGGAGGAACAGTCCTCCCCCCGCGTGACAGAACAAAAACGCATATGCCTGTCCATTGCAAGAAGCACAAACAGCGGAAGTAACACAGACAGAACACAGAAGGATCATCTACGAAGTGGTGAAGCACAAAATGGTAACGGAGTGAACACAAAGAACAAATCGAGCAGTAGTGCCACGGGGAAGGAGAATAGGGTCCACCTAAAGGAGCACTTGGAATTGTCTCACCTCAGCCGATATGATAATGCAAATGGGGGGGACAACTCCGACTCTGGGGAAGACTGCATTGGTGGTGATGCCAACTCGTCCAGCAGGATTAGCAGGATCAGAAGCACTAGCAGCAGCTGCAGAGAATACAGAGGATGCAAAAAAAGACAGAAGCAAAAATATCCACACAAAGGGAAGAATAAAAAAAGAATTAATGAGAGCCATTCAACGGATAGGTCCAGCACGGCGGAGAAGAGAAGCGTTCGTAGTCGATCTAAGGAAGGGAAAAGAGGGAAAAATGACAACGGAGACAGAAAGATGATGCAGAATGGACGAAGAAAGAGAGGAAGAGTAACCTTGAGCATAAATGACAGTAGAGGTGGATCCAATGGAGGGGGAAAAGTCAGGGAAAGGAAAACCACCACTAGAGTGAGAGACCGAGAAGCGACCAGTGGGGACACAACACGGGAACGAAGCCGAGATAGTGAAGGTGAATCACCTGGACGCGCAAAAATCACCCTGCGGAAAAATAACACCCGCTGCAGCAGTAGCGGTAGCCCCGTTGAAGGGGAGAAGAAAAGGGGCAACACCCACTGTAAGAGTGGAACAGCGCACAGAAGTAGAAGTATCTGTGACGATGCGATGGAGCAGCCAGATGGGAAAAATGGCGTCTCGAAGAGGAAAAGGAGCAGCAGCGGTAGCGGCAGTGATGGCCAAAGCGATGACGAAAGTGATGGCCGCGACACACGGCGGTTAAAACGAGGACGCATGTCCGAAGACGAAGAAGACACACCCCGCGAGAAGCGCAGCCGCCAGGGCAAGAAGACCCGAACGGCTAGCAACTCGATTGATAAAACGAAACAGACGAAAAGTGAGAAGCTGAACAGAGGGGAGCTACAAGAGGGGGACTTGAAAAAAAAGTCCAAGAGAACCAAGTCCAAAAAGGAGAAATCCACAAAAGGGAAGTTCACAAAAGGGAAATCATCAAAAGCGAAGTCCACGAAAGCCAAATCCACAAAAGAGAAGTCCAGGAAGACGAAATTCACAAAAATCAAGTCGCCAAAAAAATCGTATGACAGCTCGACGTACAACCGAAGCAGCAGAAGTAGGTCCTCTGCCGGATCGTCCATCGAGAGTAGTAGTTCTCACAGCGAGTCGTCTAAGATGGAAAAAAGTATGAAGCACTTTTCTGCGAAAGGTTCCAAGGGGAAGACACAAAAACGGGACGTCCGCAGGGGGGGGGCAAGAAGGATAGACAGCGACACGTCTGATGATAGCTCCTCCTCCGTCAGTTGTGGGGACTCTTCAGCGGTTCGAAGAAAGCGTTAAATGAGCGCTCATAAAAAGGCGCAGAGGGGAAAAAAAACGTGTGTATGTGCAAACACACGTATGCAGAGTTGTAAGTGAAGATATGCGGGTCCCCAGCGCCATGCACGAGGTCCTGTCCGAATTACCACCTCGGGGTAAAAATGAAACGGTGAAGGGATGAAAAAAGAAAACAAAATGGCAGCTTTGAAGAATTAACAACAAAATGGAAAAAAAAAAAATCCCCCTTTGGCCAAACTTCACAATTTTGTATGATCATCCGGCGCAACGTAGCAGAGGAGAACTCCCCTCCTATTGTTGCAACGGTGAGCCTAATCACCCTTGAAACAAAGAGCGTTATCGACCAACGGGCACAAAGCTGGGGAAACCATTTAGGCGAAAGATTGGCGAAAGAAACAATTGGAAATAATTCGATAGGGTCTCATGTGTGCATTTTTTGCACGTTGGCCCATCCATGTAGAGGTTTTACTAAGGCTGCAGTTTAGTGCGACATGTTGGAGCTATGTCGTGTGTTTCCCCGTTCACACTAGTCGTAGACACCCACGTATACGCGCCTTCTTCACGAGGCTTTTCATTCTTTCCCCCTCCACTTGTTCTTTTCTTTTACGTGCCTACGAAGCAGAGTAGGGAGATAAGCAAAGGTATCACGCGTGCGGGCATTAGCCATCACCCCCATCGTGTTTTTCCTTTTTTTTTTTTTTTTTCTTAAGTTTTTCCATCCAGTGAAATCACATTTGTGCGTATTCTTACTCACTCGCTCGGCTCATCAGAGTATGCCAAACGTCGGCTCGTACCAAGGGGTTTGAAAAAAAGTGGCTCGCCAACGGAGTGGTCTCCCCCACCGGCAAGAACAAACCAACGTAGTGCTGCGCTGTGATCACATCCTTTCGTCGCTGCACATATGTGGAAGTAGAAAAAAAAAACTACGATGCCATCCGATAGGTACATACGTACAAACAGGGGGAAAGGCCTCGTGGAGGCGTGTGTCACCTAAGGTTGCTCTTCCGTAACACGCCCTCCTTCACTCTTAAGGTGAAGAAAAAGTAAAAAAAAAAAGAAGAAAAAGAAAATTAAAACTGAAACGAATTGGTATTAATTAAACGAGAGAATGACAGCAATGTTGAGGATCATTAAAAATTAATCTTAACAAAAAAAGAAAAAAGAAAAAAAATGTCTAGATAGAATGCACTCTACGGTCCGTCTATACATACGAGTAAGAATGAACACGTTTGAGAAGACCTTTGAAAGTTGTCACATCAGGAATTGTGGTTGTCTTCACTTGGGTGGATTCTCCGTCTCCTTGTCTTCCCGAATGTACAGTATGTTGTTACACCTAAAGGGGGGAAGGACAAAAATAGTAAACAATGATGAGCTCACGTTTTAACTTTGCCTACAATTCTGAGTGCTTCCAAAAGGGGACCGTCCGGTTCTCTCACTGGTGGTGCTGGAGAAAAGAAAAAAATCACACTTGGACGACCCCCCCACGGGAATGTAACACTAATGAATCGGTAATGCAGAGAAGCACCCCTACCTCAGGAATATCTCCCCCAGGGTGCCTTTGTACTCTCCGTGAATCCATTCCTCCGCGTTGGCCAGCCGTATGTTCATGTAGGCGTCAAAAGATTTGAGGTTCCCTTCGGTGGGGGAAAAAAAGAGGGATCAGATTTCGAGTGCCATCAGACTTGTGCACTTTGCTGCACGGCATGCTGGCGTACATATCTCCCCATGCAGTTGCACAGCGGTACAGTGTCCATGCGATAGACCAGCTCACCTTTATACTCCATGCCCCATTTCAGCTTTATGATAACTCGGTTTCCAGCCAGACTATTCAGGAAGGGCTTAGGGTTGAGAGGAGCTATTCCCTAAGAGGGAAGGGGTGAGAAACAGGCGTGGTAAAGAAATATGGATCCACGTTTTATCGCTATCTATCTTTCATCCGTTCTCATTTGTTTCCTTTTTAAAACTTATCCATGGTGTGGCCCACCAGGCATTCTACCTCCTCACCTAGGAGGGTCATTTGTTTTTAATTTTTTTCTTTCTTTTGTAATCTGCTCTTACCACTGACATATCTCCTTTTCTATACAATTTATGGGGATGAAGCAAATGTTCGAGGGGAGCAGAATGTACAAAGCTGCGAATTATAGTAGGTACAGTACGTCGCGCGATTAAAATGGGGGAAAAGAAGTGTTCGAGGGGGAAATAGCTACGAAGAGAACACTTGAAATTGGTTCGACTATTTTTTTTTTTCTTTTTTTTTTTTTCTTTATCTCAAGGGGGTCGGTGGGGAGATTTGTTCGTTCCCTTTGTGAAGCAGTTGGGGTGGGGAAAGTAGCTGTTTCGATCAACTGCGTTTTTATAGCTTTCAAAAAGTTTCTGCATTAGGGGGGATAATATCTTCTCTCATTTTTCGCATTCTTGCCTTCTTTGTGTTGTTTGAATTTTTTTTTTCCCGCTGTTTGATGCCCCCTGACACGTCACGCTGCCTGTGGTCGACCGCCATGTCCGAAAAGGTTAAACGCCGCGCTGTGAGGGGGACACCAATCGACATGTAAGGTAACCGCCGAATGGAGAAAAATCTTAAATTAAACATTGAAGGGGGTCTAAAGTTTAAAAATTAAAAAAGGGTTAACATGCATGTATGTTGTGTAGGTACACGCCTATTAATATTGTGGTTTTTCCTTTCCGTGGGAATTTTCTCTTTTTTTTTTTTTTTTGTTGTATTCATCTGCTGTGTTCTCCATTTTTGCTCACATTTCCTCAGTTGTGTGGTATAAACGCGCGGTCTTCAACCAATGAGGGGGGTGGGACGCGCTCGAAGGGAACTTCCCACTCTTCCCCTCGTCTTTTGAGCCAACCGCTGGGCGGTAAAAGGGGGCACAGAAAAATGTGGCACTCAAAAATGGCGAGCTTAAATAGGGACATCTCCACTTGTCGCACCCAGATCGAAGAAAAACTCTCACACATGCGGAGTAGGGGAAGGAGATACACAGCCACGACCCCATCGACGCGCTGCACTTCTGCAACTGTGTAGCGGCCTTAGCGGCGTGACTGTGCAACTTGGAGCCTATTGCAACGTCACCCCCGGGATGCATAAAGTGGGAGTACAAAGAAAAAGGGTTCTCTCCACTGGAAGTTTATTAAAAAAATGAATCCCGCCAACCCCCAACTTGTCATCAAAAGATCGCCATTGCGATGTGGGTGAGGAGGGACACATCAAACATAATAAATAAGCAAACGCATAAATGAACAGAAGGGGGACAAATAAATCAGAAATTGGAGATAAGGGCGCGACGGAATAGGGGAGTCGGCTCATATCTGAAAGGGGATGACACATGAGTGAGATGCGTAGGAATGGAATGGAGAGCACGCTATCATTAAACACGTTCCAACCGAACACATCACACCAGAAAATATCAAGTGAAAAAAATAAAAATGCCAAACTTTAAATGTACACATGAGTGTTGCGTTCGTGAGAGGGCGAAGTGGGGGAGCTTCTCCTAAGGCTGTCCATAAGGCGATTGCTCCTGACGGTTGCCACTCCCGTGTCACGCTTCTATGAAGGCCCCACTGATGAGCTGAGCTGACTGCCACTCCCCACCACGGCATAATAACGTGGGCGAATCCTATGTGTGGCCACGCCCCCTGCATGGTGCAGAACGGGTAGGTAGTTAGAACACTGCCCCAGGGGGGGTAGTTTTCCTCGCAATGGTAAAAGTGTTGTCAGTTTCACCTCTTCAGATCACCTAAAGTCGTAGCAGCCGATGCCCGTATAGCCCATAACCTTCTCCAAGTAGAGGCACAGCCATTTCTGCATCTTCACGTAGGGAGTCTTAACCTTTCCTATTTCTTCATTTGCCTTGACAATGGTGTCAAAGTCGTATTTTTTTATAATCATCCTGTACGCAGCGACGTACTCTCCTGTTCTGTCTCTTCCCCTTCTGCAGTGGACAATGAAGATGGTATTCTGCATGGTTTGAAACTTTTCGTTCAGCTCATTTATTCTGCTAAGAAGTTTGTCGGTGTCCCAGTTGAGGCTCTTCAGTTCGTTTTCCAGGGTCTGCACGGAGGGGGGGTGTAGAGTCGGCACAGAGGATATGTCACGCAGGGTTACTAGCACCTGGGATGTAACACTAGGTGCTGGGAAGCGTGGCACAGGGCATGGAAAACCCATTTCACACTAGGGACGCACGCACTACACCCCGATTCAACAAGAACAGATAATAAACATCACCGCCTCTTACCTTCGCATCGACGTCGTAGGGATTCTCCTGGTGTCCCAAAATAACTTGATTGATGATGGTGGCGTCTTTTACGTAGCACCTTTGTGAGGTGTAGCAGCATCCCTCCTGCGGAACGATCGAAGGTGTGTACAAATGATCGGTGAGTGGCATGATATTTTTCGCATTTTTGTCGATACACTAGTGGTAATCGCTGCTTCATTTCATAACTTCCCTAGGTTATATAAACAAAGGGAGCGGAGGAAAGAAAAAAACACGTCAATTCTGGTCCTACCTTCAGATCATTTCTCAAAAAGGAGATTATGTGGAGGGGCATGTCATCGCTGTACTTGAGCTTTGCGTCCTCCATCACTTTCTTGATGTGCTTGCGCAGAAGTTCCTCCGAAAAGACGCCTACATTAGGGGAGAAGCGCCGGGAGAAACGAAACAATCGTGAACACATGCACACTTCTTTTTTCGAGAGCACAAATGAGAAGGAGGAAAGGTGGAAACCCTCGTTCCTACCATTGAATAACGGGACGCTGCTCCTTAGGAGAACGTTGTTATTCTGGGGGTTCACGTCAACGATGCGAAGTCGATTGGCTGCGGGGAGTGCATAGGGAGCGGTGTTACGGAGGAAAGAAGCTATAAAAGTGTAGGCCGTTTGGGATGAACATAAAATGGCAGGGGACGGGACACAAATTCTTACGCTTAAATTGGGGATATTTGTATATGAGGCATCTTTCGTTCAGGTCGTTGCAGTCCAGATCGAAATCGACCTCTGCGGAGGGGAAGGAGGAAAAAGCAGGCCCATCAGTGGAGCGGTCAACTGGTTAATCAGCCGATAAACAAATGACCTATCAGTCGTTGATCAAATGACCAATCAGTGATGTGTCCATGCCCCCATGCGGGACTTACGCTTATCGTTAAGCTCGTAGTACGAAATGAAGATGCCAAAAACGACCAGGACTACCAGCAAGATGTAGATGAAGCTTTTGTACTTTATGAATCTGTTTGCAAAGGCTCCGCCTGGGGTATGGGAAGGAGGGGTAAAATGAGGGGGCGACGGGGCATGCCAAAATGGACTTATGCTCCTATTACAGGTACACATTATGGGAGCCTCTAAAGGTATTCCCCAAGTAGGATAGGTTAAGACTCCCTCCGAGGGGACTCCCCAACCAGGGTAGAGGTTAGCCGTTTTTTCAAGCGAGCGTGGTTGCTTTTACAAGCAGAGTTGGGCTGTTTATTATCTCTTTCTATGCGCCCCTTTCCTTTGGTGTTTTTTTTTTTTTTTTTAATCCTTACTGCTATCAGCAGGGTCTGGATTCTCTTCGTCATGCAGTTGGTTCCACATTGTCGGTCACGCTCGTTCAGAAGAAAATTATCCCCAATAAATGTCGCAACTAGATCCAGCAAATAAATGTGATTGATAAATGACACAAATATATGTCACAAATAGATATCACAAATAGATGTCATAGATAAATGTCACAAATAGATGTCATAGATAAATGTCACAAATAGATGTCACAAAAAAATGTCACAAATAAATGTCACAAATAGATGTCACAAAAAAATGTCACAAATAAATGTCACAAATAAATGTGATTGATAAATGCCACAAATATATGTCACAAATAGATGTCACAAATGGATATCACAAATAGATGTCATAGATAAATGTCACAAATAGATGTCACAAATAGATGTCACAAATAAATGTCACAAATAGATATCACAAATAGATGTCATAGATAAATGTCACAAATAGATGTCACAAATAAATGTCGCAAAAATGAAAGTGAAGATAAAGCCTAAAATCTAGGGCGCCCCTCTTTTTCCACGTGTTCTGTTCTGATCGTTGTACAGGGCGTGAGGTAAATTCTGTGCCTACGTTTTGCTTCCTATGAGCAATTTAGAAAATATTTTTTTAATTGTTTTTGTTTTTTTCTTTCTTTTTTTTGCTAAATCGCGCTTTCTACTGTTCATGGTGTCGAAGGCAGCCTCGCCACAGTTAGGCATCTGCAGCTTCCGGGGGCGGTCAATTTTTGCCCTTCAGATTTTTTACTTTTTATAGTTAGCTTTGCGCCTTTGCAGTAATTTAATTCTTAAATGGCTCTACGTGCAGGGGGGGAGGGTGCCATTTTTTCTTTTTTTTTTCCTTTTTCACGTCTTGGCTCTGTTCCTTTTTCGTTTTTTTTTTAAACTCTATGTTGTGTGCTCTCTTCTATGCTAGATTCGCGCGTCATACACGTTTAAGCTAACAGACTGCGCATGCGACTAGGGCAAAAATGTTAAAGCCATAAAAAAGTCAAGCCAGAAATATGATATGTGAAGAAGTGTGAAAGTAGGAAGAAATATCAAGTACAAAGTAAGAAATGCGAACAAGTAACAACAAAGCGAAAATATAAGAAGGGGGCCACAGAAAAGAACCTCAAGAAACACAAGAAATGGCAAATCGAATGGAAGAATCAGTCATCTATAGAAAAAAATAAAACGCAAAAAAATGAAAAAAAAAAGAAAAAAAAACGAAAGGAAGCGAAACGAAACCAAACGAGACCGAAAAAAACCTACCGCGGAAGGGCTCTTTCTACACATATTTAAAAAAAAAAAGAGATAAAAACAAATTCAGCAACCCCATCATATAGAGACATATACATACGTGTGTATATGTATACTTCCCCGTTGGTTAACCGAAAAATTAAAAAAAAAAGCGAAAAAAATAAAACAACTACAGGATGAGCGAAAAGTTACATGAGAAAAAAAATAAATAATCATCCGTATCTCTGCTCTGCATTACTTTCCGTTGCATATATGTTTCGCTGCTCATATGTTTTTACCTATCGCCCATTTTAGCAGTCCCTTTACTTTTGTTACCCCATTTTTATCCTGTCACCGTGGTTGTACATTGCTGCTCTTTTTCTTCGTACGTTTCATTAAGAAGATGTGAAGCATCGCGCGAGTATCGGAAAAAGGAAAAAGGGAAGAAGCAAATTAATATGCCCGTATCGCTATGTCCTTATGCAGCAGATCGAAAAAAAAAAAAAAAAATTATGCAAATGAATCGGCTAACCTAAGGAACGCTGCGGAGGAAAAAAAAAAAAAATCCTCTTTGTGTCCGAGGTCTATACCAACAGGATTCACTAAACAATTCCATGTTGTATGATGGAAAAAAAAAAAAAAAAATTAACCCTTGAGTTTCCTATGTGGACCACTCCTTCCAACAGTTGATTCACTTGTGTGGTGGATCCCCCTGCATCCAGCTGGCGCGTAGCAAAGTGGCGAGGGTTTCGGGTCACCTAGTCTGGTTGCAGTGTCACAACTGGTGTGCGCTGGTAGGCATATGATTGAGAAAGCGACATGCTTCCAATATTTCAGCGTCTGAATACCACGTTCTCTTCAAACTGCGCGCATATTTCCTCCACTCCTTCACCACCGAGCTGCCTAACCCCGGGAGAGGCTCCGACGAAACGGCGTTTTGATCGTTTTGGAAAAATTCCCGCGGCATCTCTGCCCACCAAAAAGTGTGTAACCGAGGCCCGGATGAAGCCTGTGTGTGTAAGGCAAGTAGCTATGTTATTCGATTTCACGAATTAGCGGCGAAATCCGGTTCTTTCAGTTGCGCCACTTCGTTTTTACTTCCCCCCTTTTCGCCTAATTTTTCCTCACGCAAGGCAACTTCTCTTTCCATTTTTCCATGAAAAGAAAAATCCATCATGGTAGGATTGATCAAATGGGACATGTGAGCGTGTCATACGCGATAACCTTCGCAATCACACGATTAGCTCCGCAGGCGGGGAGGAAACTTCCTATGGGGGTTATCTCCCGATATACCTCCCTATCCGAAGTTGGCACCACTCCTTCATGCATAGGTAAAGATAACAACGAGACCTTGCAGTAAAAGATGATCAGGGGAGCTAACGGCATTTCGGCGCCGATTGGAACGCTCCATTTGTGTGCCCATGTGTTAGATCAGTTTCGCCCGTTTTGGTTTAACGTTTTTTTTTTCTTTTTTGCATAGCAAAGCTGTCGAATGCACACTTAAAAAAAAAGGGGTGGGAGCACGTAGAGGCGTTTTTATGAACGCGCGTTTACGCCCATAGGTGTGAGCATGCCCCTGTGTGTGGGCAATGGGGTTAGGGCTGTTACTTGTTGGAGGTGGAACCGAAGGCGCCCTCGCCCCTGGACGTCTCATCCAGCTCATCCACCAACTCAAAGGAAAGGGGTTCTCCCGTGAACGAAACAAGCTGCACTAGCTTGTCATTCTTTTTAATTACATATTCTTCTTCACTTGTGTTGTCCAAGGCAGCAATGAGTTCCCCTCGGTAACCTGCATCTATTAAGCCTATAGAATTGGCTAGCCGGAGTGGAGTCTTCGAAATGCTGCTCCGAGGGAATAACAGGTAGCTGGTATTCACGATTTCTGGGTTCTTCTGATGAGCACTGCTCTCCTTCATGCAGAAACCACCCATACCGATGTGTCCACCTGCATTCCCGTCCCTCTTGTAGTAATAGTTACACTTGTACTGGAGGGCTATGGCTTTGATCCCCAACTTTACAAAGGTGGTTGATTTTGGCTTCAGAACCTCATCCTTAATTATGAACAGATCCAAGCCACTGTCTCCTTCGTGATGTGTTTTGTGATTCTTGTACATTTCCCGGACTTCGTCATTTAGGCACACGATTTGGAGATGCATCTTTGTGAAGGTGTTGCTGGTGGTTCTGGTGGTGATAATGGGGAGAATCGGGCAGCTGCCACGACGCGGTAGGTTTTGCAGGTACTGTTGTGTGCAGTCAATGCCCAAGTCGAACGTAGCTCTGTGCAATCAGAAAAGGAAGACTAACCAAGAGTATCTACGAGCAAATGACGGGAATATTACTGCTAATCCTATGTTGGAGAGTTTGAATCGGTATGAATCAAGCACAATTTCTTCTTTTTTTTTTCCCATCAGTCTTCCATTTCAGCAAGTGTGCTTCATCTGTTGGTCAGTTATCTTTGGAACAGCCAAAATTTTTTCCCTTGTGAAGATGCAATTTGTACACACGAGTTTTTTTTTTTTTCTTCTTCTTTCCTTCTCTCTCTCTCCTTTGGTGGCTATGTGTCACCTTAAAAGGAATGAAATTGATTAGAAACGAATTTTATTTTGCCACGAGTTGGCGAGATTGTCATTCGATACGGACTCCTCGGTGTAGACCCTTTAGCAAAAGATATGCACATGTATATATATTTTTTTTTCTCTCCTTTGGTTTATTTTGCATGAGTGGAGGGAGACCCAAATGGGGATGCACTAGTCTCCTCCTTTCTCGATGTGTGTTCACTTCGGAGGAGCCAATGGGGCTTTGATTCAACGGGGTGGGCTTGAAGTAAGGAAGCCCCAGCACAGGCACTAGCCTAATACCACTAATATGCTGCTCCCTTATCTAGCTGCCCCGCACTGATAGGTAATAGGGAGAGAGGATTACTATCCGCTTGGCATATCGAACGTGACTCGAGAGCATGTCAGACTACGTGAACGCATGCGCGTGGGGGAAAAGTAATCCATACCACAAGATAAGAAGGTTGGGTAGCTGCACTCGCCACGCCGTAACTGCACTGTTCATGTGTTTGGATATGTAGACGGCACAAGGAAGAGAGAGCCATCGGAGGGAACTGTGTGGCAGAAATGGTCACTACATTTTGTGTCCACCTACGAACAGCCTTTCCAAAATTGACCCATTCCTAAAGGTGCTTCATTTTCACGGGGAGGAGGGACAAACGAAAGTGTTTTTAGCGGCCAGAGAAGGAGGGACATCCATATGGGGGCATCTACCCATAATAACATGTCGGAGAAAAATCGCTTCTTCCATTTTATTTCTGCCCGCATGGATGCGGTAAGTAGCACCGCTCGGGGGTGAAGCGCTCAACATACAGGAGGGAGATGCCCCCTGCATTTGTAGGTACACACACACTCTTCCCAGTCTTAAACAAGCATCGAAATTTACTTCACTCAAGTGGGAGTAGCGATTGGACCATGATGTGGAATGACCCCCGAGGGCTATTTTTTAACTACTGTTACCTGTTGGGTAACCAAATAGAAAAAAAAAAAAAACGAAGTAGGCTTGTCATTTTTTTTGCTTTCCTTTTTGTTGGCCCTCCCCAAATCTGGTACCGTTTTGCAATCATCAAGGGGGAAGAAGACTTGCCTTTATTTCTGTTCGGTAGGAATGGCAAATGTAGGAAACCCTCAATTGTTAACGTTAAAGTGACGAGGAAGGATGAAGCTTCTTTTTTTTTTTTTACACGGTTCTGCTGCTAATTGGTGTTAATCAGGAGAGAATTATGTACCCCTATCGGCTTCTTCCCTTTGTTCATTTTAGCATCATTCGGAAAAAAAAGAAAACAAAGAAATTACTTAACACTTTGCATGCACACGTGGATATGACAAGCTAGGTTTATGGATTCCAGACAAAGCATTCCTGGAACGTCTCACTTGGTATGGGCTCCTCTCGTGTTGGCACCACTTTTTGATGAAACCTCTGTCTTCGCGAGGAAGCATAATTCTGGCTGGCGACGGTCCAAATAGGATACGTGTTTTCGTGGCCTCTCCGATAGCTCTCAAAGTGGGCAGCTTCATGGGGACGGAAAGAGGTTAACTCGTTTGACCCGGATGGGATGGAAAAGCACCTGTCAAGGTGCAGCTCCATATGATCGATGGCGGCGTGAAGAATGCCAAGTGCCAAAAGATTTTGTGCTTCTCACTTGGAACAAGTCCACAAAAAAGTCGCGGTTGTAATTGCTCGCATGTGCGCGAATAAACAGATACACCCAGGTGTGTGTGTTTTTGTGTTTTCGCTTCTGTCTTTTCTTTTCTGTGTGCTCCTTTCTCCGCACGTGTTCCTCCCTTTCATATCAAGCAAAACAGGAAAAAAAAAAATGGCGAGCTGTGCGCACGCCACGGAGAGTTGCAATCAAGCAACCACAAGCCACCACCAACAAGTGGACACGAAATGAAGAGATAATTAAACGAAACAGGACAAAACAGAAATGGAGCCACATATGGTACACTTCCAAATTAATGCGAATGGGATGACAAAAGCATGCAATCCCTCCAGGCACCTGCACACTCCTACATTCACTAGCGAAAAAAAAAAAAAAAAAAAAAAAAAAAAAAAAATCCCAATTCGCATTAACCCTTCAGGCAATTTTTTGGTTAGCTTCCCTCTACAACATATTGGCTGCAATTTTTTTTTATTCCTACCACTTCCAAATGAGTAAAAAATTTAGCTGATTAAAGAAGCAGACACGTTAAAGTGAAACATGTTAGCCTGACACACCTTCAATTGAAACAAGTTAACTGCCAACTGAGAGAAAACATCCCTCCGCGCTTCGCCACTTACTTGACCGCTTCACCTATTAACCCCTTTTAAAACAGCTCATACGGCCGAACGTAAACTTACAACTTGGCGAAATATTAACCCTACTCGAGAATAAAAACCCTCGCAAACTTCCACTTTTTCCCACACGCTCGCTTCTTCAAAATGAGATCTTGCTACTCTCACAAAGGGGTTAGCCCGGGCAAGCACCCCCTCCGATCAGTGGCCAGCGACAAAATAGGTAACGCAACTGCGTCCGTTACGTCCGCACACGGGAAATAGGCGATGCATCTTGCTCACAGGGCACAACTGTGCACATCTCTTATTCACCCTCTCCTCCCTCCACCTTTTTTTTTGTTCTCTGCACAGGAAAGGATGACATCCAGTCGGCCAATAATGGACTCTACGCCGACTGCACCCTTTGCGGCATAAACCACAAGGATCCCCACAAACAGGCGCTGTACCCTCTGCGCGAAGACCAGCACAGAGTCAACAAGATAGGTTAGATGACACTCTGGCTAAGAAGGCATGGGGATGCACTACAGCATGTAAGGGGGGATATATCATCGAGACACCTTCTAGATTTGTCTCCATCGTCTTCCTCGTGAAATACTCAGCTGATTGAAGATGCCGCCTGGTTATCCTCCACATCGGCCTCGATAAAGGTACGCGTGGGGGCGACCAACGTATGGAGGCACGATAAAGTTGACATGTCTTCTTTTCAGCTGGAAAATGCTGCCTCATTTAGGTTCCCCATTATATGCTGCGGGGGCGAATCGATTAATCGTTCCAACAGTGAGGCCTAACATGCTACCAGGAACTGTTCCAAGCTGTTCCCAACTTTCCCATTTTGACGTTTCCCTTCGTGGGAAGGCGATACTTCCCGATTTTTTTCCGCGAGTGTGTGCTCCCTGTCCCCGTGTTCTGTCTACACGGGTACGTCCACACATGCGATATGTGTAAGAATGACCGTGCATGTCGCTTCAACTATGCTTCTTCGTGTGTTTATATATTAGTCCCACGGGGCCTAAGTTGGATTTTTCTTTTTTTTTGTTTCTTACCTTTTTTGCAAGATGGACTATTAATCTATGTTCCTATTTCGAAACGAGTGTAAATTAAAAAAAATTCCTCGAATATAAAACCCTTACGGTGTGAAGTCACATCCGGTCGAGGGGATGATTTTTTTCCATTTTGTGTACTTTTGTTGTGAGGCGTTTTTTCTTTTCTCTGTCAGCTAGCCACTTCTCAATGTAGGAGGGTCTCCCATTTACCGCTCCCCCTCCTCGTGTTACTCCTTCCGCGCGATGCAAAAGTACATCGGCTGCTGATTTTTGCGCACCCGCTTGGACTCCTCCGAGCTTTCATGTATGATTTTCACACAAATATCGTCCTGGCACTCCTCTGGTTTAAGTAGCCGAAATCTGGGGTATTTGCTAAAGCAGAACTTAACCCACAAGTACAGCGTGTACACATCCGTGATGAAATAGATTAAACCACCTGTCTTTAGTAGGTAGTAATACAGGGAGAGGTTCTCGATGGTGATAGTCCTTCTCCTCCAGTTCTGTTTTTTAAAATGGGGATCAGGAAAACAAAAAAACAGTTTTTCGATCTGATTTTTTTTTATATAGTTGGGCAGAAACTTCATCGCATTTGTCCTAATGACTGAAATGTTTTTGTAATGAGGGGGGTAGTTTTTTCTGTACGAGTGGATTTTTTCCCCTACGTAGTTTGTAATTTTGTCCCTTATTTCCATGCCTAGGATAAGTTTATCTGGGAAGATTTTGCTCAGCTCAAATAGCAGACCTCCATACCCACATCCGATATCTAAGATGGTGACTTCTGCGTGGGCTGCATATTTGGGAGTACCTTGGCTGTAGTCGATGGGGTACTTGTTCGTGTTCAGCTGGAGGATCGGGGGGTCTCCATCGGTGAGCCCTTCCGCCTCCACGCTGGTGGGATGCTTCGTTTCTACACTGCTGATCGTTTCCACTTGTGAGTCACCCCCCTGGGAGGGCAAATGAGGGTAGTGCACGCGCCAGTTCACGTAGCTGCAATTGACGGGGTACCTTATGTAGCTGTCCGAGAGGGGGTTGCAGTGGGCCCTCTGTCTGTAAAACTTTTTACACGGCACTTTGTGCTTCTTCATTGTAGCTTCGTTAATTTGGGTCCCTTCACAATGGAGGATATTGGGGAGTTCCCCTAGTGACCGTGCGTCGTCGTGGTCACGGTGATCGTCGCGGTTGATGGTGGTGTTTGCTACTCCACTCTCCACATAGGGTTAATTCCTTCTTTGCGCGAAAGTAAGGGGAGGGTTAAGCCTTTTGTACAATGCCAACTGGGTAGAATTTTTTCTTTTTAAATCTCCAGGTGGTGAAGCACACTGGCCGAGTGACTGAAGCTTTCCTGGTGAGGTATCCTTCTCCGTTCATCATTTAATCGACTCATTTTTACAAACATGCATCACAGCGACATGTCGCAAAATGAGGAAGCCAAACAGGTGGGCAAGATATAGGTCGAGCGCGAAACCGAATGATGAAGTGCAAACATTTCGACGCATCACCCGTGGTAGAGAAACCCTTCCAACAGCAGCAGGTGCAATTTTTTTTGTTTTTTTTCTTTGAAAGTTTGCCGAATATATAAACGTCCGCATAGCACATTCGAGGGAAAAAACAAAAAAAAGGGAAAAAAAAAATTATAAGTGTCAGCTCCAATAAGCATTCCAACATCCAACACCTTTGACGAAATATTGCCAAGTTGGAAACCACCACTACCACCCCCTGGGATGGCACACCACCCACTTGGATACGTCCAGGAGGGGGTAAAGAAAAAACACCTGTGTGGCTGCCTAACATTGCGCAGCACCGCAGAAGAGCGGGAACAACGAACGAGTGACCCAGTTGCATATGCTGACGTAAAGGGACACCCACGAAGGTGAAACGTACAAGTAAACAAACGTTAAATGGAATTAGTGGGTGCATCATTTAAAGGAAAGGAAGGCACGGGGAAAAAAAGACCCCACTGAGCTGCCTACCAAAATCTGAGGGAATGCTCCTTTTTTTTCCTCCCCCTCGCCAGCTGCTCACCAATCGGAGAGAGCCCTGATTTTTTCCCCTCCCCATCCATCAGTATGCCAGCGTGGTGCTATAAATGTGAAGGACCTCTACCACTTGGACGTCTTACCTAAGGTGCCCCAAGATGAAGTATCAAACGGGGATGTTTATACAAACATATGATACGAAAGTTGTCTTCTTCAATCGTGGCTACTTATCCGGAGAGGTCAGCCTTCAGATAAAAGCGCCTAACACGCCGTCGTTTCGTGAAGAGCAGCCTTATTGTGTTCTCATTACGTTATAAGCTAGGTGAACGTCCCGCTGAGGAAACAAAACTGACACTGCTTCACCATGAGGGGGGGCATACTCGTCATTTTTCTTTTTCCTTTCTTGTCCTTCGGTGACCGATTCGCTTGGGGAAGAAAAATTTGCAATGTTCTACAGTTCGGCTCGTATGCCTTGGCGAGCAGCAAGGAAAATAGGCGGCACTTTAAATACGCGGTAGGAAGAGAAGGAAAAAAAAAAAGCGTAATTCAAGCGAGAGTTTGAATCACCTGGTGATCATTAAGCAGAGTAGTACTCGCACAGCCATCCGTAACGAAATGAGGGAAGGAACTCACTCATCCTCGCTTCCGCCCCCCCTCAGGTTGTAGGCATAATCGACCCCTTCGACAAAAACAGAGTCCTATGGAGTAGGCAGAAAAGACACAAGAAATTCAACTTGGACATATTTAAAAATCTGTATGACAAATTTTTCTGCAACGTTAACGATTATGTGTATTTGAGGCACGGGGACGATTTCATCTTTCGCATCTTTCACATCAACTTAAAGGTGCGTGCGGCGCAAGTCTGGTGGGGGAGACCCTACCTGGAAATTGCGCCCCTGCACTATTTACAAGGCGAACATCACACCGTACTAAGGACAACCGCGTATAAAAGGGTTAACCCATAGGGGGGTGAACCTCCCAGGCGCGCGGACACCAGTGTGATTGGTTATCTGAGATGCGTTCTTTCGGTGAAGCACTATTTGTTTCTACCCGAATGGGGAGTCCCTCTGTTCCCAGCTCCTCTTGTTCGCACCTCACCCGTTGCTTCCTTGCCTCCTCACTCGCTCATTATGCTCCCTTCCGCAGAACACCATAAAATACATGCTCAAGTACAAAATTGTCAGTGGGACGTTGAAGGAAGACTCCAAAGGCGATGCGAACATTTTGTGCGTGAAGGAAAGGAGCCCGTTGTATCGATTTTTAAATAACGTGAATTTGTAGCCAAGTGGGAGGAAGTCATAATTGAGAGCAGGTAGAACTGCATTCCTAACTGGCATAGCAGTATGTGAAGTTAAGAACAGCTGCGAAACGGTACTGATAGGTTAAAAGATACATCAACTGTCCGTCCTTCAACGCGGCTCTCCATCTTTTATTTGTGCTCGTGTACTTCGTCGCTTATTTGCACAAATTTTTTTCTTTTTTTAAATGACCTGTTTCGTAATTCGTACCGATGGGTAACACTTCATGGTACATCCCTCTGTGCCCGTGTTTTCATTTCCTTAATATATTTTTCCCCCTAATTCGCACACCCTACCAAGGGCACACTCCATTTTTCCCTTTTTTTTTTCGTTCGCTCATTCGTGTATAACACTAAAATGTGCCTATGCAACATGATTGAAAAAAAAAGAAAAAAATAAAAAATTGTCGCCCATGCGAACATGTTCCCAGCGACGGAGAGCTACCAGTTACTCATAAGGAAGAGCCTTCCTCATGTGTACCGGGGGGAAAAGAAGTTCTCACGCGTCTTCCCCGAACCCCCCACCACACAACGCTCGCCACTTAAGTGTATTCCAACCTGGCACCTGAGAAGGGAACAGAGAAGGGGAAAATAACAACAGGGCGAAGTTACATAATTCTATCACCCACACGCAGCCGCAAAATGACGGGGATCCTCCTCCTTTGCAGTTCACTACTGCTATTCTGCTTAGCCTGCGCGAATTGCAAGCTGCCATACCCCCAACGTGACCTCCTCAAAATTGACGCAGATAATGCTCAAACCGTTTTCGACGCAGATGAGTACTGGCTTGTAAAATTGTAAGGCAGGCGGGAAAGAAAAAAAAAAAAAAAAAAACGTTCATGTAAACCAACACGATGTAGACCTACATACAAGATAACATGTATAAGTGATACTCTCCACCCATTCCTGTGTGAAGCATAAACTTCGCTTCCCCCCCTCACGTTATGTTCCTTCTATACACACGTGTCTACGTCCTTTTCACCCGCATGTGTACCCCTTTCCGAACGAATGAAGTTACGCCCCCCAGTGCGTGCACTGCAAGCGCATATGGAACACCATAATGAGTGTAAAAATTGACGTACAAAGCGATCATAAAAGAAGGGTGTATTTTGGAGAGGTAATCCACAGTATGCATACAGTGAGTAATCCTTGGAATGGCACACTATGACCTACGCCAATGGGACGATTGGTAGAGGCCGTCCCATGTGTGTGTTTCTCTGCACCACTTTCCTCTCAAAATGGTGACTGCGAAAAGAATGATGCCTTCCAATGCAGGTTAACTGCGAAGACACGAAGGGACGGCGCGTTTGCGAACAATACGGCGTTCTACAGATACCCCAGTTGAAACTGTAAGTAAAAAGGATGGGTATATCTGTGCCACTTCGTCTCATTCGACCATCTGTTCACGCCATTTCCATGTCGCGCTACTTGTCTTCCTGACCACCCCCTTCCACTTCACCCACCTCAGATTTAAGGGAAAGGAATTGCTCTCAACCTACTCATACACCACGAACGATGAGCGTCTTATAAAAAAATGGATAAACTATGTCACAACGTAAATGAAGGAGAAGCAAAATTTTGGAAAAAAAAAAATGTCCTTTTGTCCATCAACCACTTTATCCAACTGGGCTCGTGCAATTACGCTATTTTTTGTTTGTTTTTCTCTTCTACTAGTGTTTTTTTTATTTTTTCGTAAAATTACCTTTCCTGTTGATACAATTTTTGATGTATTTTCCCGGCATGGAAAATAGGCCAGTCTTCTTAGCTGTCCATTCGGAGGAAGAGTTAAATTCGTGCCAAACGGACGACAACTTTTTTCTGACTTGTTCGGAAAATTTAAGCGTAAAAAAAAGAGAAAAGCGAAAAAGCGAAAGAGCGAAAAGGCTAAAAAGACCGAAACAACAGCGGGAATAAACAACTCTCATGAAGGAGCAATAATTTTTATAAGTGTAATTTTTCTTTTTTTTACCTTCTTTATTCCTCCCCACTAGGACGACTTAATCAAGGCGGCAAAGCTGTATAGCGAAGAGTGCTACTTTATTAACATTAAGAATGGGGTTAAATGGAGGGGCGAACGTTTGGCTGCGTGCACAGAAAAGCGTCCAGCGCTATGATTAGAGTCGCTTTCGTCCACGCGTTCACTTAGTATATGTGTGTATTTTTTGCACTTCCCCTTCAGGAGCTGTGCGACAAGTTAAGCATCAAGGAAAACCACTTGCACGTGCGGGGGGCAGAGGAGCATGCGACTTATGACCTGAACAAAATCGTAAGTCCCCACTTGCTTCACCGATAGAGGGGGCACACCCATAATTGAAAGTGCGAGCCGTTTTGGCTTCTCTTCGCGTCTTTTTTATTTCCCCCTGTATGCTAATTTATTTGCAGGACTTTGAAGAGCTGAAGTCTTTTATGAATAAAAATCGGTTCCCCCTAGTGAGCAAAGTTGACCACCACACGTTTTTTAACCTAAGGAGCAGTGGTATAAATGGAGGGACAAGTGCGCAAGAAAAGAAAAAAAAAAAAAAAAAGATACATAATGTATATATATAAATATGGTTACACATATGATATACTTTCACGTAATAAAGAGAGGGAGTGAAGAGACATAACAGACATGCGAGCGTAAAAGGGTAGCACACGGCTTCGCAACGCAGGCTGTCATGTAAGTGTGCCCTGCAAACACATAATCAATCCGCTTCTATCCCCTTCAAGGAAATAATCTGATACTACTCCTCTTGGACTTGGAAAAAGGGATTAATGCACACCTCTCCCAATTTACACATTATGCTAAGAGGTAAAAAAAGGGAAAGGAAAGAAAGGATAATACTTGCCCTACTTGCAATTAAACTTCCATTCCCAGTTTGATTACTACTGTGGAACCCCCCCTATGCGTCAGTACTCCTAACCTATTGGCCGTTCATGCCTTCCCTTTTTTTTCAAGGCATAAACGATTAGGAGAGTTCATTTTTGCGTACATAGATGGGAAGTACTACGAAGAGGTAAAGAAAAAAAAAAAAAAAGAAGAGGAAGAAATCCAAAGATGAGATAATGCCATAAGGAGCTGTTGTCTTGGAGCAGGGGCAGAATTGTTCCCATGTCCATGTACCTATGTGCATATTTGCACTGTTTAATTTTTTTTTTTTTTTTCTTTTCCTGAAGAACCTCGAGCTGTATGGCACCGACGCAAGGAAATATCCGCAAATCATCGTCTTCAGCAAACGTCCCCAAGTAAGACTGGACCATTTTGTTCTAATCCACATAAGGGGGGGGGTCTACCTCCGTTTGTATATCTGGTGAGAGTACGCACGAGCATGAACGTGAACGTAAATGTGAACATGTGTTTTTCTTTTTTTTTTTTTTCCTTTTCCGTGGCAGGAGTACTACTTCGAGGATTATTTCGACTTGGTCCACCTTGATGACGTAATAGGTATATGTGGGTAACGCGCAGGTGGTGACGCGGCGGACCTGCACAGGGGAGCTCCCCCAAGGACTTACCCTCTACACCGATTGACCGATTGACCGATTGACCGATTCATCGTATAATTGCCCCCCTCTTGCGCAGACCAAATTGTGAAGGGAAGCCTTAAACCAAAGACCGAAACTTTTGGCAAGTCGACCATGTATGGAATCCAGTTGTAATTAAAAGCGTGAATGAATGAGTTCCTTTTTTTTTTTTTTTTCTTTTTTTTGCTAGCTGTATGACGTAGCGGTGGTACCATGTGTATAATACTGGAACCTCCCGTCCATCCCCTCTTCCCCCCCACCCCCTTTGCAGATTATTAACCCAGCTTAAAAGGCACATAAATTACATCATAGAGAAGGCCTTTAAAACGGACTTCACTGCCTTCATCGGGTTCATCTGCTTCGTCATTATGGTACGTCTGTTGTGTTCGCTCTGCAGAGAAGTGCGTGCCCCCTCTCCCCAGACTGCTGCTTTGCCGCTGCACACTTCACCGCTCCCCCCTCCACCGCGCAGATGATACTGACGAGCGTTTTGGTAGTGCACACGATTTACAAGTTCGTAAATAGCCCAGAGACGGCAGCCCCCGTGAAGGAGAAGAAGAAAACGAATTGAAACGAAGCGAGCGTAAGATAAATAGGTGGCATCATGTTGGCAACATCGATTCGCTCTCCTGTTCGCCTGTTCGTTTGTTCGTCTGCTTTCGCGGTTGCTACTTTTTTTTTTGTTTGTTTTCCATTTCGTGTCGTCCCCCTGCCACTCCTAAGCAAGGTTGCCACTTTTTACACATACGAAAAGGGGAAGAACCCGGTAAATTTTTTTTTTTTCTTTTTTTTCTTCTTCTTTGAACGGTGCAGCAACTTCGTAAAGTGTCGCACCAGTGCATGCGTAACACACACGTATGGTTGTTACGTCAGATGGAGACCTTACACCTTTATTTTTTAATTCGGGGGAATGATGCACCACTGCGTATGTCAGAGCCATTTAGTTGGCACGTGGCCGTTTTTTTCTTTAATTTAGCGGCTTGGGAATGTGCTAACTACCCGGTAGAATGCCGCGATCGGGTGGGTCGGTTTTTGGATCTTCCAAGTTGGAGGCTGAAACTCCTAATTCCTATCAACTCGCTTCTTTGCCCTTAAAGCGAGAGAAGGAGGAGTCTCCTTTTCCTGACGTGACTCTGGTTAGTTGGCACACATCAGAAACGAG
>NW_008481842.1:41985-118327 GCF_000524495.1 Plasmodium inui San Antonio 1
AAATTCAGGATAACACAGTGTAATACATTTATCTCTACTTAACCGAAAAAAACCCTTCAATAATGTATGCATTTTTCACTTAGAAGAAAAAAAAAGAGATAACCTTCTGATGCTCATGTTTCCTTTTTACTGCGAGAGTTACCGGCACATTTTGCCTTCGTCCTACCGTCCCTTTGTTCCTGTTCTACGCATTCTTTTTTTCATCCACTCCTTTTTCGACTCGCACCTTTCTCTACTCACTCTTTTTTTCTTTTTTTTTTTTTTTTTTATTTTTTTTTTCTTCCCGAAATGAAGAACAAACATTGAAAAAAGGGGCACCCCAGTTCTACGTCGCGTTTGTTAACGTTCCTTCTGCACATCCCTCTTCTCCATTTGTTTTGTACGAGACACTGCTTACCTTCTACCCTGCAGCGTCCACATTTTGACGTTTTACTGAATAATTTGTCGTCCCATTCGGTTGAGCTTTCAGTACGTGCAGGTGTATAGCCTCAAGCGACACTAGCTGGGTATCGCTCACAAGGCACATACACCTACAGGCATCTACATGCCCTTACATACACCTTACGCACCTACACACCAGTTGTGCTGCAAGCACATTTAGGGAACCAACGCGTCAAGTGTTCAAAAAGTAAGATGATAAATTTGGTGGCCTCAACTTGGCCCCCATTTGTTCTTGGCCCATGTTTGTCCATTTAAGCGAAGGAGCGATCCAAATAGAGCCCAAATCGGATCCAGAATGGATCCAGCAGTGAGCTAAATCAGAACGAACTGCCAAAAATAGAAAACTCGCTTGTTCTTCCTTCTCACCCGCGCAGCTAGACGGACCAGGCAGCCCCAATCGTGGCAGGGCGCAGCACCCACCGCTACTTCACAAAGCCCAGAAACAATTAGTAACAACAAGATGGCGAACGAGTATATATCGCAGAAGGTCCTGATGTATGAGCCCACCGAGGAGGAAATTAAATTCGTAAAAAAAAGAAGAGAGAACCTCACAGCTTACGACGCCGCATCAACTGCATGCGTGGATAGAGACACTTCAAATGGTGACCCCTCGGATACCCCCCAGACATTTGCTAATGTCCAGTGGGACCCATTTAGTAATCACCACTCTCCTCCCCCCCACTTGTAGTACCACAAAAATCAGCACAAAAGCTTAAGGTTCATTTTCTGTGGCAAAGAATTGGACGAGTTCGAAAAGGGGAAAATACAGGAGCTAAAGGATTATGTGAATAATTTAAAAAAAAAAGGGAAGGATAGAGAAGGGGGAGAAACCTACGAGGCAGAATTCAAGGATACCATTTTTGAAGATGATAATTATGTGCTCCGATTCCTGCAAGGGTGAGTCAGATGAACATCGAAAGAGTGTGTATGAATATGAGCGTGGGTCAGGACACGTATGTGCCCACGCAGGGGGTCACCTTTACATGCCAACATGATGCTGACGTCCCCCCGCACCGACGCAATCCCTCTCACACACCTCAATATCACACACCTCAATCACAAACACCGCACTCACACCACAGGAACGAATTCCACTTTGAAAAATGCTACTACGACATGCATAGGCACCTGGAGTGGCGAAATGAGAACCTGCCTGTGAAGTACGACGATATGAAGGATATGTTGGTAAGGAGGAACACTCTTGGCGAGAATTTCCATCAGGGGAAACGGTCTGGTGGGTCCTATGGTTGCCCAACAGGACAGTCAATCGGACCGTCAATCGGACGATCCATCAGACGCCAACATAGTGAAAGTGTAGTGTTATTTTTCCACATTTCCCCTTCTATTTTTCGCTCATTTTTCCCCTATTCTTCTCCCCATTCCTTACCTCAGGAAAAGGGATACATCTACGTGCACGGGCGGGATAAACAAATGCACCCCATAATTGTTATTAACTGCAAAACCTTTATTTCTACGAATCCGGTAAGGAAAAGCATTTCCTGGAGGAGCCAGGGGGTCGCGCCCTCCACGAAGGGAATACTTCGAGGCAGCGATACTATGCATTCGGATGTTGTATCTTTCTGGAGCGCCTCCTCCCCGCTGATGAGAATGTCAGCGTATTGTCTTCGCTACGTTTTGCATGTTTTTCATGTTTATTTTATTTTCTCTTTCCCGACGCAGAAGGACGTTTTGAAGGTGGCCTACTACTGGATGGGTAAACAGTTCTGCATTCTTTTCGTTCCGCTCTGTTTCACACGTGACGCCGTTTTCATTTTTACTGTTCATACCGCAATCGACCTCTCGTCCTTACCTTTCCCACCGTAGAATTCATCATATCGAATCTATTCATCGAAGGAAAAATAGAGCAGTGGAGAGTCATAATTGACTTGTCTTCATGTGGCGTGATGAACATCCCCATCGGGACGTTAAGGGACATTTCGAAATGCCTGAGTGTAATGAACGAGGAGGACGCGAAAGCGGAAGAGGGGAAGTAGAGAACAAGGAGTAGGGGCTAAGGAAAGCCCCGAACATCCGCCACATCAATCAACGTCACATACAAGGGATAATCTCCCACCACCACCCCTTCAGTGTAATTACAGATCTAGGCTAGCCAAGATGTTAGTCTTGAGCGCTCCTCTTTTTGTGACGGGCATCTGGCACATGATGAAGTCAATCATCCCGGTTAGTTGGTTTGAGGGGTGAACCCTGCGGTGGCAGTGATAGACGTTATCGAGATCGTGTTGTTTTTTCTCATTTGTTTCCCGTCGAGTGGATACTTCTCTACTCCGCACTCTCATTCGTGTGGTTTGCCATACCATGTATGTTTCTCCACCCCCACACCCCTCTTCAGGTCGTAACACAGCAGAAGATAACAATATCGTCATCGGAGGTTGAAGTAAGGGAAAGCCTCGTTATTCGCTTTGCCGTCATGGCCGTCAATGCTGTCATAGCCGTCGTCGCGATTTTCCTTCCCGTCATCTTAATTGCCTTGTCCCTCCTCTTCTTCCCCCTCTTCATCTGCTTCCCCGTTTTGCTTCCTTTCCCCCCCTTGTAGAAGAAGCTCCTGGAGCAAGTGGACCTTGACCAATTAGAGAGTAATTCGACGGAGACACATTTTGAAAATGAGATGAATCTTTTTTTGTCCGACGCATCGCGGGGGGGGCTGAAGTGTGGAGGGGTTACCCCCCATACGGCTCCACCGCTTCTCCCCCTTACCACTTCCACCGCTTCCCCTCCTTACCACTTCCACCGCTTCTCCTCCTTACCACTTCCACTGCTTCTCCTCTTCACGACTTCTGCCGCGTATATTTGCGACTTCCTCCCCCCCTCATTTGTAGAAAAATTCGGAGGAACCTGCGAAAATGTAACCGTCTTCACTGAGCCAGTCATGCCATAAACTCACTCTGTACCCCCTCCCCCGTTTTTTCTTCCTTTGGGTCATTTAAATTTTAAGAACGCAGTTTTTTTTCTTCTTCTATTTTTTTTTTAATTATTTTAAAAAGTGCCTTTCGCGAAATGTTTGGCATATTTTTGTCGCTTCAGCCACGACAGCGTATGTAGCTTTTACCTGGCACTTGGACCTTGTTCCTCCTTTTCTTCATTTTTCCTTTTCGTTTGCCCCCCTCGACCTGCGCACGTTTATACAAGTGCACACATATGCGGCTTCGTTGCATCTCATTTTTCACCCATCTTTTCCTTTACGTTGCGTGTTTTTGCACTCGTTGCCCTCTCTGCCCCTTTTTTAAGTCCTCTCCTCCACAGCAAACTCGATTACTTTTAAATTTTTTTTCACAAAACGGGCGCCATGATGGGGTGCACCCATGTGTAGCTGTGCGGTGGTGCTTATGGGTATGTCTACACATGTGCAGCTCTGTCACAAATCCTGGTCATAAAACATGCCGTAAAGGGCACGCTTGCAAAGGATAAACGAAAGGCAAAAGAAAAGGTAAGAAAAGAGGAAGCAAACGTGCAGCACAAAGTAGAAGAGCTTCTTTTTTCTCCTTAAAAGTTGGACAAACTGCTGCTGCTTTTTTAAAAAAAATTCTATTGGATAAGTCAGTCTGCCTTTTGTATATTTTCTCGAGTCTTTAAAATTGCGTAGATAGTCTGCAATGTTGGGTGGGAGTGAAATCATTTTTTTTTTTTTTTTTTTCTTATACAACGTTGCTTTTGGATGTTCACTTGGCTGTACTTTCCTCCTTGTCCTTTTATACAGCTATGCGTAGAGACTTATGACAGGGAAAGGATCTCTACGCAGTGGTGACTGAGAGTTTTGCATAGGGGAGCGCTCCTGTCGGGTGAGTTTCTTACCAGTGAACCGCATCACTGCGGGGGGGTGTCCCTTTGGGGGTTCCGCAGAGTCAGTCTCGCTCGCTGCTTTGGCGTCCTCTTCGTCTAAACAGGGGGGATGAACGTTCTCGGTGTAGCTGTACGCGCGTTTCTTTGCGCCTCTTCTTGTGCGTTTTTTTTTTTTTCTTTTGCGACTCCTTTTTCGCTTCGCCCCACCTTCACTGGTGACCCCACCTGAGTCCTTCAAGTTCACCACGTCGAAGCCCGGTGGCGCCTCCGGGTGCACCGCAAAGTCGCTCGCTGTTTCAGACGTTGATTCATGCGCTGCTTCATGCGCTGCTTCAGACGCCGCTACACCTGCTAAGAGATCGTCCAAATTGTCCACCTCGCGCAAGTCTATACTCTGTGCATAGCTGACGCCTCGGGGCACCCCGTCCACAACGAACGCACAGTTGTCTTCCCCTCCCCCTTCGTCCTTCTTCTCTCCACTGGAGTTGTAATTCTTCTTCATGGCTATGCACTCATCAATGATGTCCAGGGTTCCTATTTTTTTTTTCTCCAACTTGGTGTTTATTATGTTGTTTAGTAGTAGCTGCAATTGCTTGCTCCTTTTCCTGTTGTCACCCTCGTCATTATCATCTTCATCGTTTTCACTGCACCCGTTAGAAGCGTTGAATGTCCTCACCACGCTGCTGTCATCGCTGGAGAGGGTCGCGCCGTCCGATCCATCCTCCGATTGGCCGTCCAACTCGTCGCCCGTTTCTCCCTCCGAGTGGATATCCAAATTAAGGGCTTTATTTATATCATTTAGATTCTTTTTTATCTTACTGAAGCTGGCGTTTATGATGTGCACGCTTTTCCCGATGGAGGAGGCACATGTGGAGCCATCTTCCCAGCTGTCCGAGTTGTAGGCCCCGTCACAACCAACACTGTTCGTGCTGTCATCCTCCCTGTAGTTATCATTACCTTCCCTTTTTCCCTCCTCAGACTTGGTGTGATCACGACCCTGCACTGTGGACAGGGTCGTATATGCCCCTTTTTTTATCATCTCTTCTAAAACAGGAGGGAAGCTCTTCATCAGTGTGAAGATACCTTTCGAATGGGAGTTTGTCTTTTTGGTTGGTGCTCCTCCCTCATTATGGCTCCCTCGCCCATACTTCCACCCATCGCACTTTTTATAGGTTTTCTTTTCCCTCCATTAAGGGAGACAAACGCTGCAGAAGAAGATTATCACATGCACCAGGTCCATCCTTTCTGCCGCCTTTTATGGGATTCACAACTTGAGGCCCGATAAATAGGTTAAACAGCTAGCCAAAGGTAGAGAAAAAAAAAAAAAAAAAAACGCGCTATGAAGAGACAGAGCTGGTAATGGTAAATCTGACAGGCCTTACTTCTGCTTCTATCCTTTGCTTCATTTTGTCTACGCATATAAGTTTGAAGTTGCCCAACTGGTGGATAAAAAAAAAAAAATGCAGATGCGCGTGCGCACATGTACATGGGTAAGTGGGGCCGCTCCACGGCGACATCCCCATAAAGGGAAAAGACACACCCGCGGTGGAGCATACACATAGAGAGGTATGCCCGTGCACCTTAGCGGGATTCAAAATCCGAATCTGCAAAGCGTCCCGAAGCAGTGGCGCTACTGCGTGGGGACTCGCTGGAAATGATTTGGATGATATGTTACACAAGGGGGGGAGTGAGAAGCATGCATGTTGGCTGCTGGAGAAGTGGCACTCACGGGGGGAGACTTTCCACTTATCTGTTCGTTGGTCATCAAAGTGGGCGGAGTGGACGCTCCCGCGGTGGGAGGAAAGAAAAAAAGTTTGTCCAAGTGGAGGATATGTAGAAGTTCCAATGCGGAAAAAGGACAAGGCGCAAAAATGCGGGGGTTGAAAAAGGCTCCCACTGTGCGGAGACTACGCCGCGAGTGACCGCAACCCCATCGCAACGTCAGAGCTGCTCATTCTTGCTCGCTTCGATGATGGAAACGATTCGGTTGTAGGAGTTGTCCAAGAAAGTCAGGATGGGAGATGAGGCATACTTGGGCATGTGTTCATAAGCGCCCTTCAAATTGTGGTAGGTAAATTCAAAGGAGTACTTCTCCATCGGTGGTATCATCAAACAGAGGTTCTTCTCCTGGTCTTCATTTCCGGAGGATCCTTTTCTCCTTTGTTTCGAATCGCTCAAGTTGGCGTTACTGTTACTGGAGGGGATGACATTTTTCTCTTCTCCATTGCTATCCCGATGTTTTAACGGATCGAATTCATCACTCTGATGGGAAGACGCTGTCTTTTTTCCATCACATGGATGAATGAGCCCTTCATCGTTTACTCCTATCCCTTTGCCATTCACCTCACTATGGTCGTCATTAACTCCACTATCGTGGCCATTCAGTACACTATCCTCGCTATGCACTCCATTCCCCTGGTGATTCCCTTCCTGCTCCTCCTGCAAAGTACTGACTTGCACCTTCTGCGCCAAAATGTCACTTGGGTGATGGAAAACTTCCTCTTCCTCCTGATTTTTAATGTTTTTCAAATCGAGGAAGTTTTCACGCAGGTAAATATTTTCATAGAAGTACTTCCTCTCGTGTTCCTTTCTCTTGTTCTTCAAACTGCTCGGAGCTAAGTCAGATGAATCCATGTGAGCTAGGTCTGTGGCATGTATTATTCCATTGAGAATCTTTTTTCTCAATTCAGAGTTGTCCTTCCGTATCAGATTAGAACAGATGGAAAATAATTTCATCTTGATTTCCATCTTGTCATTGAACGTGTGTATAACTCCTTTCACGATTCTTTCACTCAGTTCCTTTGTGTCTATAGTTGTCTCTTCTTTGTCGAGAGCATGTTTTATTTTGTTTATCACTTTGGTGTATTTACTTATGCTTCTGTTTGCTGCGTCGTCTTCCTTACATGCTCGGTTGACGTTTTTGAGGAGCGTTTTGTAATCTTCTTCCTTCTTCTTCTCTCCCCCCACGGAATTCCCACCGACGGAGTTCCCACCGATGGAGTTCCTACTGCCAAGGTTTCCACCGCTGATTTTTCCATCGCCAAAGTTCCCACCGCATGGGACGGTCCCCACGCAAGGGGCCCCCCCTGCCGCAGTGGCTCCTTTCTCCTTCGTGGCGCTCTTCTTCCCCTTGGCGCTCTCCCTCTTGGGTGGCCTCCCTTTCTTGCCCGTCTTCTTCCTTCTCTTCCGCCCGGACGCCTGCTCCTCGGTGCAAAAATCAGAGTCCCCGCTGTACACCTCTTCAAACAAAATTTGATTCTCCTCCACAATATCTTCGTCCGTGTGTCCAGCCAGGTCATCTTCGAAGGTATCTTCATCTTCGCTTTCGTTTGACAAGCACGCCTCATCAAACAGCTCATCGTCGTCTTCCTTTTTTTTCTTCCTCTTCCTGTCGCTTCGTCTTTTGCTGCTTCCGGTTTCTTCCTTGAAGGTGTGCTGCCCCTGTGGGGAGGGCTTTCCTCTTCCTGCCTCCTCCCCTTCGGGGTTATCATCGAGGGGTTCCTGCTGCCCATCCGAACTTGCTGCGCGTTCCGCTTGGCCCGGTAGAGAGGCCAACTCGCCTTTCACACGGCTTCGTTCTGCCTGATTGCTGGGGTTTTCCACTTCGGTGGGTCCCTGCACTTTGCTTGCTCCTTCCACTTCGTTTGCATCTTCCATCTCGTTGGCTTCCCCCCCGAGTTGTCCCTTTTCCCCTTCTTCGCTCGCCATGCCCGCTCGCGAATTCCTGTGCGCCTTTTGGGCCCCGCGTTCGGCCACTCCGCAGTGACGATCACGCGTGGGTGGCGAGTGCGGCGAGTGCGGGGCGGGGACCACTAGTGCCTGTGCCCGAACTGCGGAGCGCTCACTGCCAACGGTATTGCTACTGCTGGTGGTGTTGCTACTGTCGACGGTGATGTTATTACCGCTCCTGTTGCTCTTCCGTTTCCCGTTTGCACACACCGGGGAAGTTTTTTTTCTCTTGGTTCCCTTCTGTGCAGGAAGATTTTTGCCCTTCTCAACAAGTGGCATTTTTTTTTTCTGAGCATTTAGCAGCGCCTCCTCCTTGGGCACATTGTACAGGGAGAAAAAGGGAAGGTCAAGCTGGAAAATATTTTTCATGTACTCATTGTATATTAAAAAATTATGATTACGCGAGTTAACCAAATCGCAAAAGTAGAAAAAAAAAGAGAGGTGTTCCATCACATGGTACACATTATTGAGAATACAATTCGGGCAGATAAAATAAATATCCGTTTGCTTTACCCTTTGTCTTTTGATCCGTATGTCATATGTTTTTTTGTACTTGTTCACAAAGGGAGACATTTTGGTGAAGTCTCCAGATGAGTCGGAACTGTTGAAGCCATTCCTGTGGCTATATAGAAGGTGACACAGGAATATATTTATGTCATAATAGGTGTCGCAACTGAAACAGAAGAAGTAAAGGTACTCAAAACGTTTGTGTGTCAGCACGTAGGTATGGTTTGGGTCACAGAATACATTGTAGGTTTCTCTCATCGTTATGTACACGTTTGAATTTACGTAAAAATGGAGATCTTCCCCGGTGCTCCTGTTTATACTTATGCAATTTTTGGCTACCTCAGGAACCATCCGGGCATTTTTGTCCAAGAATTGCTCGTAGTAAAATACTCTGAAGCTGCAGCTGGTTTGGTCCCTCCGGTTGCTGCTGTTCTTCTTCTCCCGCTGCGCTGAATTGAATACGATCTCCTCGTCGTACTCACAGGGACCGCTGTGATTTGCTTCTCCCGGTGTGACTTCCCCGGTTGCTCCTTCCTTGCGGCTGCCTTCTGCTCCTAAGTGGGCCGCGCTAAACCTCCTATTATGCTGACAGCACAGGGGAAACTCATCAAACAGGTAAAGGAACTCGTAAAAGGTATAAACCTGGATCCTGTGAAGAACCTGTTGTTCGCTAATGTCGTTGAGGTACCCCAAGCAGGGCAACACATTCCACCTGTTCATATGACAATCAAAGTTATTGTATAGAAATTTCTTGCAGTCACTACTGCTATATATCAATTGGCCTATAATACTGACGCTGCTTTTTCTTCTCAAAAACTTATATATCTGAGACATGACAATCTGGTTGCTATGTCCTTGGATGCTAACCGTGTCATATTTATGTAGCTTTCCAATTTGGCTTTTAATTTTTTTTTTTTTTTTTTTTTCCATTTTTTCTAAATTTTCATTGTACTTTTTGATTACATCGAGAATTTTTAAATTGCTCATGTGGGTTGCTTTTTTCCCACTCCTATTTGCTCTGTTCGGTGAGAATGCAGAGAGGGAGCAGGAAGAGGATGAGGAGGAAGAGCAGCACGACGGGGACGATGATGAAGTGGACGAGCAGAACGAGTAGGAACTGGTTGAGGAGAGCGACTCGGAGGAGTGACACGAATTTGTGGACGACGCGGATGTGTGCCACGCTTCGCCGGCGGTATGATGCCTCCTCTTCCTTTGGTTATTCCCTCCCTTGGGTGTCGTCCCGCAGAGAGGACCTCCATCATCACTATTGCGGTCGCTAGCAGCATCGCGGTCATTACCATCATGGCGGCCGCTAGCAGCATAGCGGCAACCCCCCCATTCATCCCCCACATCGGTTTGCACATCAGCACCACTGTCGTCATCCCCCCCGCCCATCTGCGTAACATCGCCGTATTCATTCCACGAGGCTCGGACCTTCTGCAGGCCCCTCTTCCCCCTTGACATTCCCATCATTTCTGTCTCCTCAAGCTTGCTGCGTGCCACAACCCGGCCGAGGTCGAATTTGCGCATCCCCGAATTTTCTCTCGCGTCATGTTGCTTCAGCTGCTCAAGAATTTCATAATTTTCAACATCATTGGAGGAGAAAAAGGATTTCAATTGCAACATGTTTGAAATGTAAGGCCTCTCCTCCGATGTATAGCAAAAAGAATTCTTGTTTAGGTAGTAGTATAGCTGGCTTATGTCACTTAGTTTCATATGGTTATTCACTCTTTTTATATCCAACTCTGTTATGTCCAGGTCGAAAATATTCCTTAAGTTGACATCTACAAATTGTATGGGTTCCACCACATCTCCGTTTTGTTCTTTCTCATCCCTCTCGCCATTTATGCTGCATTCCCCATCTTGTTCCGTCCCCCCACTATCACCATGTTTGATGGCTTCCCCTTTTTGCCCCATCGTCCCCTTGGTCGGCAATTAAGCCCATGTGCTTTTTGCTCCTTTATGAGATTAAAGCGGCATCACAGAGTTGTCTGCGTCTCATGTGGGGGTAGGAGTCAGCACTCTGCAGCTTCCAATGGTCTGCTGACTAATACGCCCCTCCAAAAGGTTCTCTAATTTGGTACATCCAAGCAGGCATGTACATATAGGTAAAGTGTATATGACTTTGTGGAGCCTCTCCTCCTAGGGGGATAATGCGACAATGAAGAAGAAGCTTCAAAATTATGTCCCCTCTTCTGGAGAAATTCCGCAACGGGGAGCTATCTACGTGTGAATAAATTGCGAATCTTATCCCGTTTTATATCTCAAGAGGGTGAAAGAGTAAACAATTTTTTTCTTTTTTATTTTTTCTTTGCCCTTTTGGCAGCCTACTCGCAGGGGAGGCGATTCCTTCCAACTGATTAGCCGAACGTATGTTGATGCGTCCGGCGGTAACCTGTTGTTCGTTCGTTTATCTACTGACGGACTTGTTCGCATATAAGGTGTTTTATTTTTCCCCTCTCTGTGTTGTCGCCTGGTAGTTAAACGCAACGGGGGATAACATATATTAGGCCAGAGGAACCTGGAATAAGAATCCTTCACGGTGGTGAAAATTTCGCCTACACCGTGCGTACATACACGTATAGCATATCCGTATTGTACGCGAGCATGTATGGGACCCTGACCGTGCATGTATATACTCTACCGCGCGCCGTGCGGAACAAGACCCCCCAACATTTTTTAAGTGACTATATCATGTAGCGCCAATTAAGTAAAATTTAAAATCGCGATAATGGGAAAGTCGTTCTACGAGAATGTAGAAGATACGTATATACCTTTTTGGACGCTGTTTTCTTGCGCGTCATGAAGGAAGCTCAGATTTGACATGCAAATGGGCCCACCTGGGGAACACCCAACGTTGCCAATAGGGGAGAATATTCTCTTCGTTGCGCGTTTTCCCACTGCATTTCTTTATTTTTATTTCCGTACCCTCACTTGGTTAATTTTACAACTGCGTGAAAAATGCGCACGTTACCTGGTTCTCACAAAAATCGCCTTATTCTTTTGGGATTTCCGAAAAGGTGCCAACAAATTGCTCAAAATGGGAATCACACAAAAGGGGAAAAAAACAGAGAAGAAAATCGAGGGTGAAACCCCACCCACGTGATAGAAGACGCGCAAAAAAAAAAAAAAAAGACCAAGCTCATAAAAGAATTAATCAGTCGGAAAAACACACAACGCATGTTTCTCGGATGATAAAAGGAGAAAGCGAGACTTCAACACGAATTTGTGGTGAACTGTGAAACGTAATTTAAGTGAATAAAATGTAAAAATAGCTAGCTGGAAAAAAGAAAAAAAAAAATGCGCAAAGGTGGCACTTCTGTATGACCAAGTCAGACAAAAATGGGACACGAACAAATGCCTATTCTGTTGGGGAATCAAGCCAAACTGTGACAACTTATTCCATTGTGCTCCTACCAAAGAGAATATATCATTCCCTGCGATTACTCTTGTTTTTTTTTTTTTTACGAACTAACAAATTGCAGTGTCTGTGATGAATTCGGATTTCTTTCCCACTGAAATATGCTCACCCCATTAGGTACCTGCACACTTAACAACCGTCCTACCGTGGCGTCACTCCGCCACCGTGTGCAAATAAAAGGTACAAGATATTTTACCCATGCGCGTTGCGTCTTTGCATTATGCAACAAAAAAACTCGTGCAAATAGGGCACAAGACGGGATGACACGAAAAAAAAGAGAAAAAAAAGGAAAAGGCATTTCCACATGGCTATATTATAGCATAAGTATAGTCGCGTTGTAAAATGCCTTAATGTGTAGTGAAAAAAAAAAAAAAAAATGACCCACCCTCATATAAAACACGTAGAGGGGGAATATAACTTTTCAACCTTAAGACATGTTAATGACAAGAAAAAAAAAATGATAAACAGAAAAAAAAGAAATAGAAAAAAGACAAACATAAAAAAAATAACAATTTCAACGTGGTGCGATTGTTCACACCGGCGTTGTATTATCAAAAGGGGGGAGGGATAATATGAGCACTTTGGCCAGTTCATTGGTGTCTATGGGGCCGCCACTCCCCCTAATCCGTGTACACAAACTGGAAGTGCTGCTTCGTTTCATATAGCTCCCACTTCCCCCCACCCCGCCGCTCTGCATGTCAAGCTTCAATTCACGTTAATTTTAAAAATTTCCTCGAGCTTCAACTTGGGCGTTTGAACACTGTGCGATTCGATTATGTTGTTGTAGTTATCACTGTTGATATTTACCAAAATGAGGAAGTCAATTTTGGGGATCCTCTTCTTTTGGTTGTTTTTCTCATTAACTATCAAGGTGGAGACTTCGTCCGCCTCATTCACCAAGTCGGCAAAAATCTGGTCCTTATAATTTATATCCTTTTTAAATTTGCTAAAAGCATAGTGATAAATTTTTATCATTTTGGTCGCCTCCAACTCGACATTAGCAGCTAATTCTTTGTTAATGCAGTAGATGGAGTAATTGACAAAATTGTAGTGTTCATTGACGGAAGAATCCATTGAGTTGTAATGATTGTACAGGTAGTTGCTTCTTTGTTTTTTATTTAGTTCCATTTTTTCTTGGGTGTTTGTACGAACGAGTAGATTCTCGATTAGATAGAAAATGCCAGAGTTGGCTTCATTGAAGCTGTTATATTTGTTCGTTATCATTTCGCTTATAGTTTCCTGGTTCATGGTTGGCTCCAGTATTTCTTTGATCTTTCCAAAGAACCATTCATTGGCCATGGCGGTGGTGGTTTCCTGCCCGGCCTCACCTCCTCCGTCTAGTTCATTGGCGCTGGAATCGTCCACAGGGGATTCTTCCACAGGGGCTCCCTCCTCGCTCATGGAGGCGTCGCATTTCCCCTGCCTGTCCAAACTGTCCTCATCCGTTACGTGCGACTCATTCCGAGCTCTACCTTCATCGCTTGGGCAGTAGTCAGCGTAGGAACTGAGATCGCTGAGGAAGGGGGACTTGTCCCTATTTTCGCTAGTCAAATGTTTTTTTTTTTTTTTTTTCTTCATTTTCTTTTTATCTGAAGAATCTTCGTCCATTTCGTTTATGTCGTCCCCAAGCGTTTTGTCAACAATGTTGTTGCCATCTTCGTCAATGACTCTCACGAAATGTTTTGCTGCTTTTTTTTTTTTTTTCTCCTCTGAGTGAACTTCCTTTTGGTCACTGCTATTTTGGCTAGCTCCTTTTTCTGCATTTGGATTGTCCTTTTGATGTGAAGCAGGGAGGGGAGGGGTAAAACGTTCAATGTGCAACCATGACGCCAAAAAAAAAAAGAGAAAAAAATGACCGCACATGGGCACGTTCTCAGATGAGAACTGCGCCTAGCATTATTTGCACGCATCTAAACAGGGGTCTCCTCGTGCGGTATCTCTACTACGTGGGGGAAGCTACGTGGGGGAAGCTACGTGGGGCGGTGTTTTCTGCTTCTGTTCACCTAAACCTCGTGCGAGCAGCTTGCCTACCTCATATCCTAGCATGCTCCAGAGGTTGTAGTTGTTGCCGGTGGCCTGCGAAGAAGCGAAGGGGTTGCCTCGAATGGGTGCATACTGAAGTTGGACACACTCAAGTGGAGCATACTGACTTACATTCGTTTGCGTGTTTGGCCACAGGTTGGTGGCCTCCCCCTTGCATACATTTTCCGACGCGCTGAGACAGGTGAAGATCACAGGGATGACGTACCCCTGAGCTGTGCCCTCTGGGGCAATCACCCCTCACATTCACGGGCTATGTAGATATGCCCTTCCTATCGACTGGACAAAAGTGCACCAAATATGGAGTACTTTCCCCAGACAGCCGAGTCACTCATAGATGCAAGTAATGCCTTACGTTGCCGTTTCCGCTATCGGCGTTTCCGTTCTCGTTAGCGGCGTTTTCGTTCTCGTTAGCGGCGTTTTCGTTCTCGTTAGCGGCGTTTTCGTCATCATTGCCGTCGTTGGTTGCTCCTCCCCCGCTGTAGTTGTAGTTGATAAGGTTCCACATTACTGGCGCCTACCACGGTGGACATAGACAGAAAAAAAAAAAAAAAAAAAAAAAAAAAAAAAAAAAAAGGGAAAAAAAATCCACGCGTTGACGGCTCCTGCCCCCGTGGGGGGTTAATAAAACAAGAAAAGCCGCTCGAGGGAAGAATAATTTTTTTATTTTTCCCCTCTAAATTGTATTTGCCTCCATTTGTATACTCTGCTGAGGGTATGTAGCGCTTAAGTACAGTCACACATGCACAGGACGGTATGTTCCTTCACTTAAGAGCACAACGCGATACTGTGCCATAGAGTTATCTGCGCAATCCCGGCGGGGTATGCATTACAAATAAAATGGGTAAACCACTTTTCCGCGGGAAGGACTGGCAAAAAATGAAAAGTCAAAAACAGAAAATGTCATAATTGACAACAGGTGGGGGGAGGAAGAAAATAAATTGATCTGTTGTTTGAACTTAAACTTTTTTTTTTTTTCTCTTTCTGTGTGCATATTTCTGTTGATGAAAAAAAAAAAGTTCGAGGGTTACATTTAAAGGTTCATTTCACCTGAACAAAAAAAAAATGTAAAGAGAAAAAAAAAAAAAAAACAGAAACAGGAACAAAAAAAAAACAGAAAAAAAAATTAAGAGAAACTATTGTTTAAGAAAGCAATTTAACCCTTTTATTTGCAATTTCAGGAGAAAATACTATATATTATTAATTTGCACGTACTTTTTTTTTTTTTGGGGGGGGGGCCCAAGAGGGCATTTCTTTCCAGAATGTACATAAAAATATAAACGTATTTTTTTTTATACGTGCTAGATATGTATATATATTATGTACCATTGACAGTGCAGCAATTGTACATTTGCCCCAGATTTCCCACCTACAATCATTCCCTCTCGTGCTGCGTGAACTGCATTGGTAAAGTAAAAGCACATTTGTTGCGTTTTTTCCGTTTGTTACATTTGCTATTATTTGTTGCGCCTGTTGCGCTTGTTGCGCTTGCTACCTTTTCTGCGTTTTCTGCATTCGTGGCGCTCAAAAGAGGGTTTCCTTCGTCGCGCGAACGAATGCAGTGGCGTACGCTCCAGTAAGTATCAGTGTACGCGCAGTCATACGTACAACCAAACGTACAGCCAGACGTGCAGCCAGACGTGCAGCCATACGCGAGGCCATACATACAGTCCAGTCATATTCCTTACATGTTCTTCATACGTTGCGCCTCCCCCCTTTTGTATGTACAACTTTTCCCGGGTTAGCGCTGGCATACTACTTATACCCTCCTTCCTTTCTGCGCGCCAGCTTGGCCTTTTTTAATTTTAAAAAAATTCCAGCCCACGTATAGAAATAAAAATTGCCAAGTTGGCGCCTGGGGGGAAAAACGCACTTATGCTTTTGCCTTTTAAAGGAGGGAGATCTTCCCAGACTTTTTTTTTTTTTTCTCATCATTTGAGAGGGGACAAGTCCCCTTAGAAGAAGTCCCCCACAAAAAAAAAGGGGGATAAAGTGTCAAAAGACGCAAATTGACACAAATTGACGCAAATTTTGGTGGCAACTGTGGAGATCAAGCGGCGTGAGGATCGAGTACAATGAAGGGAAGATCCTTGGAGCCACCCATGCATATGTAAACATGACGATGAGCTGTGGGGGTCCCTTTAAAGAGAAAGAATTCCCCTCTGCGCAGATACGTATATGTGATCCGTTATGCCATAGTGGCTGCAGCAGAGAAAGAGGTCGTCCGAAGCTTGTGCGACTGTGCGTGAGCGGCGCGGACCGTCTTTTTTACGCCTCTCGTGTAGAAATTACCACCCGTTTGTAGCGTCACTTGTTTGGAGACCTGATCAACTCGTTCACTCCGTTTTGTTTACCTCTCGTACTGGGGGGTGACGCATCTTGGCTGTCTCCTTGTGCGAATGCCCCCGCATTAGGTGATCCGCCCTGGTTGATGGACTACTCCTCGTCCCATCCCATCCCCTGTCAGTTATAATATCGTGCAAGTTTGCGAAGTGAGAAGCTCCAAGCGGGAGCCCCTCATTTTTGGTGAGAAAGCAAACCCTAAAAGTATGACACCTCCCCAAGGGAAGAAGACACACAGCAAGCAAATAGACGCAGGGAAAGACCGGGAAAAGATAAAATAAAAAAAACGCAGCGAAAACCGAAGTGTGGGACACCAACACGGTTTTAACTTGAGAAGAAGTGCAACAGAAGGAAGAGTAACCCTTTACCCAGTGGAAGATACATACGACACAAGGACGTAACGGACACTTCACCTCATTTGCGCACGTCGCTCTCTTCACACCTCCAACCGACCGCTCGGAATGGATCAGGAGGCAGAACAGAGCAGAAGAGGCAACGTGGATAGCAACGGCAATCATGCCTACCCGAGCCACTATGTAAGTTCAAGTAAATATATTAACGGACCTTTGTACAAAAAAAGCAAAGATGTCTCAATGCAAAATGGTAACGTCAATGGATTCATCATGGGGGGGCCAGGTGCACCCATTGAATATCAGCCCTCAACAGTTAGAGCCGCGCGCTTTGGTGAAGAAGATGGGTACTTCGATCAGAACGAGTGCAAGGGGGGCATCCCCAACGGGGATGGTATCCTCCATATGAATGGCTCCATCAACGGGGGCGGCAGCATCAACGGCAATGGCCTCATCAATGGGAATGGCCACCTCAACGGGAGCAACGCTAATCATCTGCTCTACAGCTACCCAAGTGACCTTGGCACGATGATGCCCGCATTTTCCAGTCACCACGTAAATGGAAATATAGACCTATGCCACAAGGAAAGTGAAGGCGGAGCTGAAGTCACTGAGAATCTCATTGGCTCCGTCAACAGTATTAATGAGAGTATGCATCCACACGAACAGTATGACCAGTTTTGCGGCGTACAAGAAGGAGGATATCCTGGATCCCCTTTTGATGGGTGCGATAAGCCGATTCCGGAAAATTTAGACGTGGGCTTCATCAGTTCAATGAAAAGTTCAGGGAAGATCCACTTTGGAAATGGCAACATTGAGGAGGCAGATGAGCCAAGTCAAGACTGCTACCCATCCCAGAGTAACGGCACGAATGCACCTGGCTGCAGCGGACAAGTAACAAATGGGTACAGTGAAAATAAGAGATTTTCCAATAAAACGGACGGTATAGTTCAGATGAAGAAGAAAAAAAATGTTACCTTTACGATCCAGAACGACGTGTTTAGCATCCCCCCGGGGTTGAACGAGGCCGACTCGTTTGGCTATTACGCGAATGGTGTTATGGCGAGCGATGTGAGCGATATTAGCCGTGTTAGTCGTGTTAGCCGCCTTAGCGGCATGCCAAACGGTGACTGCGTCGCGGGGGAAGAGAAGCACACCCCCGATGAAAGTACAAAAATGAAGAAGACACACGGGAGTGCCTACGGCACCATAAACGAGAAGGACGCAACGAATGATGTCTATAACTTCATCACACTAAAGAAAAATAACCATAGCTACCACCCGAACAGCATTAACAATAATTACATAGAATACGACATCAACAATAACGGGCCTTTCTTCCCGAGTATGTCAACCGGATTGAAGAGTGGCTCAACGATGAGCAGCACCTTCGGTGCGAATGAGGGGGGCGGCGTTAGGGCAAACGCGGACCATCATGCTCAGGCCGAGGGGGACATTTCTTCGACGAGTTGTCAGGCCATGCAGCACGGGACGTACAGCACCGGTCCGCACGATTGGGTATATAAACAGGGCGATCAAAGAGAAAATCAGCCCGGAATTGTACCAAATGTAGTTAGCGCCAGAGTGGTCAACGGAGACGTGCCCGGCGAAGCCCCCATCAGTGACAACCCAGTGAGCGAGCAGGAGGCAAAACCAGGGGGTGGAGGGGCCACCTTTTTCGTCGAAGAAGTACCAAACGCGAGCGACACAACAGCCAACGTCAACGCGATGTACGATAGTAGCAGTTACAACTGCAGTGAGGCAAAGTGGAAGGGTCTTCCATTCAGTGGTGGATCCATGAATAATAGAGGTGCGAATCGAATGCCAGGACGAGGAGGTGTTCTAAATAAGAACGACAAAAGCGCCACCATAAACGGAAAGGTAAAACAGACCAAAGAACGACATAAAGGAAGTGGCCGTCCGAAGAGCGTAAGCTTTAGCAAAAAACTGGTTTCCAACAAGAGTAATCAAGAGAAGAAGAAATTGTCCAAGTACCCTTCCAATAGTGTGAATCGATCCGGCGGGGATAATCAACCACACAGGTTTGGAGAGACCCATCCGCATACGCTCAGTGCGAACATGCTTCCGCAGGATGGTCCACTCAAGCATGGAGTTCACACGGGCCATATGGGCGGCGTGAGCGATGTCAGCGGCATGAACGACATTCGCGGCATGAGTGACGTCTCCCAAAGCGCAAACGAAATGGTACACGTGCAAAGGCAGTTCGTGATGAGGTACCTCAGTGACGTGGAGAAGATATATCAAATAAGGGAGAGGATCAGGCAGCACGAAAAGAGAGTTAATAAAAACAGGGCGAAAATCAGAGCACGAAGACAAGCCGAAAGCGCGGGAAGCGCGGCAGGCGCAGCCGCAGCAGCAGGAGGAATAAGTTGGGATAGCTCCAACAGCCTGGTAAATTACTACAACATATTGGAGCTTCTCTACAAGTCCAGTATAAAAAAAAAAAATATAAATGACAAACGGATCAGGATTTTGCTGTATATATTTAAGTATATTAAAAATATCGAGCGGAGGAAAAAAAAAAAAAAAAAATTTACCTCTTCGACGCAAAGACGCTGTGTCGTCTGAACACCCAGGTCGACCTTTACATCGATTTTGTTGAAAGGCGGGAGTACAGAAGCGACTTAGAGGCTCAATTGCGGAGGTGGGATGGCGGTCCGGCAGAGAAGCACGACGGAAAGGAGCCCATCTCCCAAGGGCGAAGTAATGTAAGGCAAGATGGCGAAGAAGATAGTAGGGAACAGCATAGTAAGGAAAAATCTACCGAGGAGCAACCTAGTGACAGAAAAGTAAATGATAGAAGACGGAGCGATGGGCCACCCCGTGCGCACAGTAGAGTCCACCTCCAGTCGAGATTTATACAGTCCCTGCTGAGGAAGAAATCCAACCTATATTGCAGCTCCCCAGGAGAAGTGGAACGAATCCATTGTGAGAGCTTTTACTTCCAGCATGCGTTGAAGCAGGTCAACTATCTGTGCAATTTGCTCGTCTATATGCACTTCATTCTTTTGAAGTATGTGTCTATTTTCTCCCTCTCCGAGTGGAACGCTCTGCTGTTTCGCGATATCGATTTGTTTAACTGCGGGAGCTGGGGGCGCTCCCCCGGGGAAGCGGCGGAAGTGACACAAGCCGCAGATCCGATCAGCGAAGTGAAGGGTGATGTGGAAAAGGCCCTAGATGCGACGAACGAAGTGACACAAGCCACAGATCCGATGAACGAAGTGACACAAGCCACAGATCCGATGAACGAAGTGACACAAGACGCAGATCCGATGAACGAAGTGACAGAAACAGCAGATTCGATGAACGACGCCCTTCCGCTTGGCAAACCGGGGGCAGGAGAGTCCCAGGTATACGCGGGGGACATGGAAAATGAAAAGAGCACAAAGGGGGGGGATGTACCTCAAAGTGACGGTGTTACTGAGAATCCGGGTGAGACTCCCCTAGACGCAGAGACGATGGAGAAGCTGAACCCGCTGATCATCAATAAGGAAAACACGATTGATATAAACTACTACGAGTATGTGATCGAACCCTTCGATTTTTACTTCTACGAAAATGTGTACAATGAGATATGCGCCTACGTGCAGATGGTTAGGAGTAACGGTGAGACCAGCGGTGGGGCTGCCTCCAACGCGACGGCGCAGCTGCTGAAAACGCTGCCCTACCAGTACCATGAGTTCGTGGAAATCCTAAATAAAGAAATCATGAACGTCAGGGATCTGATATATCGAAACAGATACATCCGATACATGTTCTATTACATTTATCGAAACAACAGTGACAACCTTCTCGACTCAGTAAATCATATTTTCAACATGGAGAAGAAGAAACTTCAGCTATATAAATTGCAGGTTAAGTTAAGGTACAACATATTTTTGTCTCGTTTTTTTGAGCATGGCTACATGGTTGTGAATTGTCCTGGTGAGGAGAAGATGGATGAGTCGTCTGAGTCGTGTGGAGTGAACTTCATCGAAGCGAAGCAGAAGTTGTTTACGTGTCTGTTTGAGCAGTATAGGGAATATTACCGTGCGTATCAGGCGAGGGTGCAACGGCTTCGGGAGGATACACGGAAGGTGTTTGGCATCCCCGAGGAGCGGTTCCCCTACGTGAGGAAGAAAATCAACTTTTACTCGGAGCACTTCGAGGAGTTGAAGCGACGCTTCGCTCTTCGCCTGGGGGAGGCGCCAGAAGCGGTGGAAGCGGTGGAAGCTGCGGACGGGGTGGAAACGGTGGAAGGAGGGGAAGCGGCAAAAGAGGCAGAAGCGGCGCAGGCGGCGAACAGGGCTGCTGCGAATGGAACGAACATGACCGAACCTCACGAGCGGGAGAAACTCACCTTCGACGTGTCGTACGACTACGTGGAATATATGTTCAATAAGAACTACGCGCTGATCATAAACAGCGAAAAGAATAACTCCAGGAAGTTAAAGGCCGCGTACATCGTGAACCGAAATTTGAAGGATAGAGAGAACCTCGTAATCGTGACGTCCATACTGAACGTCATAAAGTGGAAGAGTCTCTTCGGAAGCTTCGACAATGTGACTGTGTATCTGAATGAGGAGAGCATTCTTGACAACAAGATAGAGACTCAGGAGAAGAATTTAATCATCTGTGTCGACTTCTTACCGAAGATTCTGCACGTCGCCTGTCATGCGATCATCCTTGACATGTCTCACTTCAATTTGCTCAATAAGATTAGTATTCTGAATGACCTTCGTTATTTGGGCTTTTCCAAAAGGATAATCATATTGAATAACGTGTTGGCTGAGAATTGGAACCTGTTGTCGTCTCTTTTTTTTCTTAACAGTGCCCTTTTCGGCAGTACCATCGTTTCGAGGATCCAGCTGAGTCAGAGTCAGGAGGATAGGAGTGCGTTGACTGACTTGATGCGGAGCTTCGTTGGGCACTTCTGCGTCATGAATAAGGAGGGGGTCGACCCGCAGAGTGGTGATCGAAGCGGTGTTAGAAGTGATAATCAGCGCGATGAAGTGACTGCCGAAGAAGTCCCCAGGTCACGGAACAGACGATGCTTCCTCATAACCTACATGAGCGGCATACAGAAGTTCATTTACGATAACGTGAGTGACGAGGACAAGTGGGACGCCTCCGTCCATCCCTTGCTGCTCCTCGACGAAAACAACTTCTTTCTGAAAGATTTTAACATTTCGGAAAAATTTGATTTGTTGAAAAACATCCTCAAGAAGTTTCACATGCTGAAGAAGCGGATCCTTCTCTGCTACTCTGGGAAGGACAAATTAGAGAAATTAATTAAGATCCTACTGTATGTGCATTTGCTGAACGATGCTTCTAGTGTGTCTTCCTTCGACGTCGAAAGGGAGAAGGACTCTCTAAACGTACAGCAGTACGACGTGGCAGTGGTAGTAAACAACCACATAGAATACTTAACGTATTTTGAAAATCGGCACATTGCATGCTATCTGCTCATTTCGGCGTTCACTAAAGAGGAGGAAGGGATATTGGACACCTTTAAGGATAAGAAGGAGATTCATTTTTACAAGAAGAAGAAGGAAGAGTTAATGCGATCGCGTAAATCATGCAGAGATGGCATATACAGATACTACATCAACAATATGATTTCAGAGAATGACGAGCAGTTCTTGCTGTTTAGCATTATAGACCAGAAGGAGAAGGTCTACTGCAACACCCCCTATGACGAGGTGGTGCTTCCTACTTGCTTCGTCTCGACGCTGGCTCATTGTGAGGCGGCCGTTGGTTACTCGGGTATGTGCTAGGCGGGAGCGCTGCATCAGCAATGTGTCTGCAGTTTGTGCGTGAGCAGTGTGCCTCCATTCTATGCATCCAGTTTATGCCTCCAGTTTGTGTCCCCGCGCTGCTGAACACCGATGCACACTGCTGCACGCTGCTTATCTACTTCCCATTGTTCCAGGAGTATTCATTCGACCGTATAACCTCCCCGCCCTTTCCTTTTCCCACCCTGCAGAGCATTGGCAGGACATAAAGAACGCCCACAGCTTCTGGAATTTTAACAACTTCAATCCAGACAAAGTCATCTTCTACCTGGACCGGAAGAACACCGTGTATGATAAGTACCAGAATGTGGTATGCCCCATGTCCGAGGAGTACATAGCCCCCCCCCAGGTTAGTTATCGCGTCGGTTTGCGAAGAGGCGGGAAGGAATACGGAGCCGTTTGATAACATATATATGTCCCCTTCTGCGCGATGCGTCTCGATCACTGCCAGTAACGCGACATACCGACGCCACCACTGCCAATGACGCTTCTATATCCCCCCCGGACGCAGATCTACTACTACCTGACGAACCCGATGAACGAGAAGAACACCTTCAACAACTGCCTCTCCTTGGCGATCGACGAAATTATAAAGGAGCTGAATCGCAAGAAGGAACTGGACGAGTTTGACGAGATGAAGAAGCGGACTCTACTGAACATTAAGGAGAAGACAAGCAAGAAATATTTTTCGTCCATCCGGAAGGTGGAGAAGATTCTGTCCGAGTTTTTAAAGGAGAACAAGAAGAAATCCTTCGAGCGCTTTTTGAAGGTATGCCCGGGTGTACAGGTGGCATGGAAGCGCAACGAAAGGGGCGCGGAAGCGGCGCACCTGAGCAGCGTGTCAACAGCACATGTTATTAGCGTCGTGTTAGCCGTGCATCTTACCTACATGCGTGGACACCTTTCGTCGGCTTCTCCCCGCGCACGACTCATCGTTTTTCACGCCCTGCATTCTCGACGTAGGGCTGCGAGAGCTACGGACAAGTGATCACCAAGTGCAAGGAGAAGCTATTCGTCACCTTCAACAAAACATACAACATTCACTTTAAGTACTTTGAAGATTTCTGGCTTGACGAGGAGAAGAAGCGAAAGGAGAAGTGGAGGAAATTATGGGATCTGCACGAGGCCAAGGGGAAGGAAGACAACAACAGGAGCGGCAGCGGCGGCAACAACAACGACAATAACAACCGCAATAGCAACTGCAGTAGCGGCGGTTCATTGGGGGAGAATAACCCTGGTAATGGCGCCCGTGCAAGTGGCAGCATCGAGGAGGCTAACCTCATCAACATCAACAACGTCTTTAACACCACCGTGAGAGAAAAAAATGACTCCAATGACAGCTCCCACACAAACGACGCCTTTGCCAACAGCGACACAAGCAAGAACGAGTTAAATTTTCTTGAGAAGAAAAACTTCCGAATTAGACTCTCATCGAAATTGTTTGATGAAAAGGAATTCGACCAGCTGTTTGTGAACAGGAAAAAGATATGTCTGACTAATGGCGACAGCAAGAAGGAAGATAACAACTCCTGCTCACTGGAGGAGAAGAAGGAGAAGGAGAAAGACAAGAAGACCTGCTTGTACATCGAACGGAAGGAGGGTGATGAGCCTTGCCAAGTGTAGCCGCATCAGAGGAAAAAAAAACACACACATATATATATATTTACACATAGTACATGTATACGTGTACACATGAGCTTGTCCGCCCAATTCTGAAAAGAAAAAAAAAAAAACAAAAAAAACAAACGATTTTCTAGCGGGGGTAAAAAGAACAGAGCCACGAAATGCATCCGAGACATTTTGCAAAAGAATCCCGAATGCGTTACTGAGAGGGCCAAAAGGAGAAGCTGAGAAAAGGGACACCCCTTTTTGTTATGTCCCCCCCGTAAAACCTACTTAATGTATTTTACACCCCAATGGGGGTGAGGAGTGCGTTAAGAAAAAAATTTACCCATGTGAATGAACATGCACAAAATGAAGGCGTTAAAAGAAACAGAAAAAGAAGGCAGTCACTTACCGTCCAAGGAGATCCAATGAAAAAGAATTAAAGTATTCGCGCGCAGTATAATAAGGGTTATACAGGGGCAGGCACATTTTGCATACTCCCGCCAAGGAAATAGGAAGAGATTCAATTTTTAACATTTTTGCCATTACCTTCTTGTTTGACGTTTTTAAGATTTTTTGCATTTTGCTTTTCCCTTTTTGCTTTTCCTTTTCCCTTTTTTTGTTCTTTTTTTTTTTTTTTTACCATGGACATTCAAGAAAAGCTGCACGAGGTGAAGAAGCTGCTGGAGCTGCAAACCTGCAAGAACGACGAATCGAGGGAAAGTCTGATAAAGCTTATGAGGGAATTGTATTTGGCCTATATGCTTCACCGGACCGAGGAGGTGAATAAATTTTTGAAAATACGGCAAAGAGTGGAATGGGAAATATAGCACCAGAGGGGGCTACAAAAAGGAGGAAAAAAAAAAAAAAAAATAAGAAAAACATGTGCTGCATGGGTATGTAAACATGAGTACAATGCTTCAAAGGCGCAAGACAAAATTGCAGTGTAGCCACTTTGCCACTCATGATGTGTGTGTTTGTGGTCGTTGTCCCGCTCCCTATTTTTCATATTAAAATGGGAAAAAGGAGAAAGAAACCACTCTGGCAGACTACACTAGCACAACCCGCTGTAATGTTTTCCCTGTGTGGTGCATACGCATAGATACAACGCTTGTGTGTCCACCCCCATTTGCATGCGTACCATGGGATGCTAATTAAAGTTTGAATTTTACACCTGTCAAAGAGCAAGAATAAAGGATTCTGCGTTATTAGATGGTCTTCCCATTTTTATTTTATTTTATTTTTTTAATACGTTATTTGCAAACCTTCCAATGTGATGCTTCCTTGTCCTTTTTTTTTTCTTTTACCTTCAAATGTGAAAGAGAATACCCATTCAACCACTTCGCCATTTGTTCCTCTCGTTTTTTTCTTTTTAATTTGCTTCCGTTCGTTTGCGAAAATGATGGAGGGGTTCGCCAGAGCGAGGCCCACAAACTGTGGAAAATAGACCGCGGACACGGAGCTGCGGAAAGCGCTTTTAACGTTTGACCTTTGGTGTGGTCTCCCTAGAATGAACCGATTCTTTACGACTCCAGTTCTGCAAAGATTCCTTGACGAGACTTTGCTGGTTCTGCGTCCCACGTGGTGTGTGCGTGTTCCGCATGGTCTTTTTTTTTCTTTTCTTTTTTCTTTTTTTTTTTACCGCTTGTTGTTAATAAAAGTTATGAACGAGTCAGGCAAAAAAAGAGCCATGCGAAAAAGCTAGCCAGAGTGGGGGGCCAATTTGCACACACGCATGAATATGCATATGTATTATATAGACATCCTCATACACAAGAGAACACCCCTGAAGACGGCCCCCCGCATGACATACCCATTTTGACACTCTCCCTTAACCACACCTCCCCCCTTTGTGCTTTTCTTTTCCCAATTTGCAGGAGAGAAGTAAAAAACAGAAGGCCATTCTTCGCCTTCTGCTTGTCCATGTGGACAGCGAAAGTCACACGAACAATAGAGAAAAGATCCTAATGGTGAATTTAATAAGGCTAATTGAAAAGGATGCGATGGAACTTTTTTCCTGCTATCCAAATATTTGGAAAGGAAACAACTCCACTTTTTTCTTTTACATTTTTGAGGCACAACATGTTGAGAAAAATTTCAGCAGCAGTTTTTTCTCCCTCCTTAAAATTTCACAGAGCGCTTACAAAAATGTGTATATAGCTTTGCTGCTGTTCAGTTCCAACGACTTTGAAACGAAAATGAGATGCCTGAAGTATGTTTTTAACCAGTGTGTACTGAGTGATGGGAATGCAGATGATGGGAAGAAGGAGGTCGGGCAAGTAGAACGCACGATCTCCTTCACCGAAGCAACAAAATATTTCCACTTCCTATTGGAGGAGAACGAACCTATAAACGTCGAAAGACATATGAGTTGCTTCTTCTTTTCTGTGATAGCTGATTTGATCAGGAAAGACTACGTCGCGCTGCTGAGGGAGAGGTACTGCAGAGAGGGTAGAACCCTGACGATAGGCGTCCCTCTTGGGGGTGATGGTGGTGGTGGAGGCATATCATGGGGAAGCCAACACAAATATGAACAATTTGGTGCATAGAGACACATGTGCATGTACCTACATACCCGACGACCACCACCATATGTCATCATGAAATTGGGAGCTGCGGCGAAAGGGGATACCACTCCGCCCACAAAAAGAATTGCTCTCCCCTGGAGCTACGCCACAATGCAAGGTGGTAACATTCGACCCGTTCACTTTTCAGGAAAAGGGAGAAAGACGAACTTCGGTTGAAGCTCCTGGTGAAACGGATGATCAGGAAGAAGTCAAAAAGGAAGAAGGAATATGTGAATGACCTAACTCTCTACACTGCCAGTAGAAACATTTTAAGTGCCTACTTTGACAAGAATGAGGATGCCATTATTAGTGAACATATGAGGGGGGGTGAACAAAATGTGAATAAGAAACAACTCGCACAGGAGAGCCGAAAAGGGGACTGCCTTAACGGGGAAGGAAGCAAAAAATTAATCACACCCAAAAGGGGAAGCACACACTGCAACGGAGAAACAGAAGAAGAAGCAACCCTATGCTGCACCATTGAGAAGCACTACGATGTAGACTTCCTCAAGGGCATTTTCTTATATGTAAAAGACATGATAAATACATATTACGAGATTTTTGAAAGGGATAAAAAAAGCAGCTCGGTTGAGATGAGGAGAAATTACTTCACCTGTTTCATCACCCATAGTATAACCATCTTGATTCACCTATGTCTGATGAACGTGGACTTTATCAGGAGCTGCTATGAATTGATAAAGGATGTTAAAAAGAAATTTGCAGCTCACATGAACACATCGATCGTCATTTTTATGGCAAAATTTATTTTATTCTTCTCCTCACCGGAGAATTTTTTCCAAGTGTCTAATTATCTCTTTACCCACTTCGTAATGGAATTTAAAAATTACCTTCTCGCCGTAACCTTTTTTGACTTCATCATGAGCCATATTACCATCCTTCATCAGAGGAAATTTTTTTTTAAAAAATTCTGCTCCATCATTTTGAAGACCTATTTTTTTCATCACCATATTTTCAAGCATGACTTGATTGCCCTTTTTCCTTTCTTAATTTATGAGAAGAATTACAAAGACGTTTTTTACTTCCTTCTGTACGCCCCCGTTTTAGTGGACCTGGGCGAAATGGTATTACAGTGAAGAAAAAAAAAAAAGGAAAAAAAGCTGCTGATGCCATAGGTGGATTCTCTCCCACTCTATTTCCTCGTGGGATGTCGAATAATTCCCCAGTGTGTATATAGCTTACTAGAGTTGCAGAATTTTTATGTGCTGCGTCTACCCTAAACCTGCACATAAGTATTTTTCTTCTTCTTTTAATCCATTTACGACTGTACAGGAAAAAACCGGAGAGGTGAATTCACAGAAAGGAGGAAGCAGACTCTCTCCCACGGGTAGCGATTTGAGGGGGACCCACAAAAAAGGTTCGTTCGTCCATGTGGAGTTGGGCAGGAAGAGGCGGTGCCCTCCTCATGCAGCGATCGCTCCTTTTAAAATTCCTCTTCCTTGTTTCTTCTCACACATTCCACATCACTGTGCGTCGCTTCCAAATATATCTTTCCTCACGCAGAGGTGCTCATCCAGGACTTAGACGGCCTCACAGTTCGCGGGTAGGCGTTTTTATCTGGGCGCATGGCGATCCCCCTGAGTGGACTTTTTTACCCTTCCGCCTCAGCTAGGCGCACATTCAGTGCACCTCATCTGCATAGTGCTCCACCAACCACACACATACAAAAATAGATACAAACGCTTCTACACACACATACAAAAATAGATACAAACGCTTCTACACACACACACATAGAAAGACACATAAACCCACTCTGCAGAGACGCGAAGAACAAGCGGCGCAGGCAGGACATTCGCGAAAACATGCACAAATATTTCAGGGCCTACTTCGAGACGGTACTGAGCAGCAGGGGGAGTGGCGGTGAAGGTGGCGATGAGATCGGCCGTGAAAGTGGCAGTGGGAGCTCCCCCTCCTGGAGGCACGAACTAACAAAAATCATTTTGCTCAAGTTGACTTGCCCCGAAATTCTAGGAATACTAAATAAGGAAAGCATAAAGGAGATGCTCAGAAATGTTAGCCACTCAGTTCGCTGTAATCCAAGTCTCTTGATCCTGCTGAAGGAGGAGTTTCTACACTTATTGAAAAATGAATCTTCCACGTACTACCACTTCATCAGTGCAAAAGTTCTGCAGATAGTAGCGGAGAATACGAAACGTATGGACATCACTTATGACGACATTGAGAAGTATTACTTCACCTTGCATTCCTTTTTCTGTGGGAGAGATTACACGAAGGTAAAGTTTTGGGTGTCCTTAATTCATGCCCTTACCAACATAGCCATATATTGCTACGACTTTTCCGAAAATGTGTTACGTATGTACGAGGCATTTCTCTCCAGAAGCGACGTAACTCTGATGCTGAAGCATATCGTCACTGAGCACATTGGGATGATAAAGAACGTATCTTACGCAAAGGGGGGGAGAATTCCCTAGCCCCGCAGGATAATCATTTGTGTTTTTACCGTATAGGAGACGCGTCTGCTTGCACATTTGGTGGAAGCCGCCTTTCCGCGCGCCTCCAACCATGCGTGGTGAATTAAAAGAAGGAAAAAAAAAGACATAGTAAAATGAGATAGCTCAACGCAACACAGCTAAACACAAGACAGCAGAATACAACACCTGGGGACAAGCACACCTTGCAAAACAAACACCCAGTGGTACACATGACCGCTCGTCAAAATGAGGTTGACGCAGGGACGGACGTTTGGACGTAACCACGTTGTAGTAGTGGAGCAAAATCGAGCAACTCCTTTTTCTAACAAAAAAAAAGGGTCCGCTCAAAATGGGTGCCAAACTGGGTGCACCGAGAAAAATAACATAAAATCGAATAAAATAAAAATGGGCCTTCCGTCTGATGCACCCTTCTACGGATTGGCAGCGCGCGGAGTGGCCTGCTGCACGTTCGCATTTGGACCCGCAGTGGCACCTCCTCCGGCAGTCATTTGCATCTGTCTCTTCAACTGAATGTAATTTTTGCAAAGGTCTATTTCGTTTTTCTTCTCTATGATGGTAATTTTGAGCTTTTTTATTTGTTCATTTAGCTTGCCTATTTTGTTATTGAAATACTCGATGGTCTGTTTGGCGTTCCTCTGCACGTAGTAGTTCGTCCCCATGCGTATGAGGAAGTTCTCCGTGTCGACGATTTTGCCTAAGAGGCGGTAAGGCGGTACAGCAGTAAAGCGGTGCAGAAGTAAAGCGGTGCAGCGGAACGGCGATCTTCCCTCGCTGGGCACCTCGCTGGGCCGCTAATCAGCTAACCCGCGAACGCGTCTTACCTGGGATGTAAACCAGGGACGTCAGGGGGATGTGGACATCCAGCGTCTTCTTCTTCTCCTCCTCTTCTGCATCCTTCTTGTTAATCTCGATCTGGTCGATCAGCGTGTCGAGCTGCTGCAGGCTGTCCTTTGCTTTGGTCTCTTCACCTTCGCTCAGTAGTCTCCTACCAGCTGTTTGCTCCCTATTGCAAAGTTTTATCAGTTCGGATCGCTCCAATTCATTCATAAAGGCATTGAAATTTTTTGCTTCAAACTTGCTGGGGTTTAATTGCTCAACGGAGTTTTTACACTTATCGTATGTCACCACTGCGCCTTCCAAGATGGCGTAATTCTTTTTTATTAGCTTCCATTCCTAGGGGGAGGAGGGGGGGAAAGAAACGAAAAGGGAAGAAAGGGGAGAGCCACATAAATACAACGCTTAACCATTTGAAGAAGAACAAACTGGTGCATTCTTCCTACACATCAAGGCCACGTAACTAAGGGGGTTAGCAAAAACAGACATATGTATGCAGTTCCAGCATCATCTCCCCATGGAAAAAGCACATAATCATACCTCTTCCAGTTTCAATGTTAGTGATATCAGCTCGTCTAGTCCTAGCGAATTCAACTGAATGACGACGTTGGGCTGCTCCCGCTCCTTCTCCTCAATCTTTTCTAAATCGCACGCCATTGTAGCAGGTGAAGAATAGACAAACGGAACAATACACGCAGAAGAGCGCAAAGAAGCAGTTCATTAAGCTGACTACGGGGTTGGGGGGGGTGCGCCAGGGGGAGGAATGCCAACTACGTGTGTGCTGTTTTGGTGCTTCCGAAAGATCGGTGGTGAAGCTTCGCGTCAGGGGGGCCAGACCACACCACGGATGGAGAAGTAAAGGGGAGATAGCAGGCAACAAAGGGGCAGATAACATCCAGATAATACACAAGGGGGCCTTCCTTGGGGGGTCCTCTCACACTCCTCCGTGATGCCAAACGGCGCGCACGCTCCCAAAATAGCAAGTGCTGACGTGCAGCGAGGACATACCCCTCATCAGCTTCGGGACGACGTATCAAATAAGCTCACACAAACACACAGTTCCCAACTTTGTATGTTTTCCTCACCATAGGGAAAAAAAAAAGAAAAAAAGAAGAAGAAACTGACGAGTAAAATTGCCGAATGTAGCAACGTACGTACGAGGAGCTATGAAGTGCCACGTGGCGAAGTAGCGTGTTTCCCCATGCGGCGGCAGAGAAAAAAGTTCCTCTTACAAAACTTACTCATTCGATAGGGCACTGCAAGTTGTGTAATAACTGCAACTGCGCGAGGGTCCTCCTCCATGTGTCACTACCTTCTCACGTTGTGCTGAAGCAGAGATGAAACGGAAAGTGGGAAGATGTGGCGTAAAAGTGCCTATGCTTTAACCGGGGGACGGAAAAATTCCCTCACATGCACGAAAATGTATGAAGAAAAAAAAAAAAAAAAATCGCACAATGCGAAGCCAAGGCGACCAAAGCTATTCTCAACATTTTTTACGAACAAGCCGAAATGGGGAATCCAGCGAATTATGGATGATAAGCTATATTTTTTTTTTCTTCTTTCTTACCCAATTTACAACACCTCAAATTAGAGCAAAAACGGCGAGTGGATTTAACCACCCAGGTGAATCGAAGCAACCCAGCTGAAAACGCAGCGAGGAAAAGAAATTCATCCGAGCAGGGACGTACCTCTACGTGCACTGCAACCCAGGAGAAAATATAGTCCCCACGTCATTTCAGTAGGAGGAAGTCTTCCCGCCCTGCGCAGTCATTCGGGGTTGTTTCTCTGCGACTTGAGCGATACATAGGGGTTAGGGACATACCACAAAGGGTTGCTTCCGCGCGGGCCGAACTTCCCTGGGACCAACACATCTCCCGTCGCATACGAAGCACACAGCGTCTGCAACTGGGGGGAAAAGGTGCCCCTCAGAGGGATACTCCGAAGAAGGACACATCTGCCGCGGAGTGGCTTCACCGATTTAGCTGCGACTGTGTCATTCCACCGCGTAATTCCACCGCATAACTCCCCTGCGCCAAATGGACCACCAAGACCTGAAGCCCGTCATCTGGCACAAAACGGAGAAGAAGCCCAAGCCGAAAAACATAGGGGAGGCGATAAAGCTAGGCATCGATGTGCAGGTGGAGAAAAAATTCCTCGGAGGGAAGAACAAATCTTGCAAGGGAAATTTAATAATAGAAAACAAAGCCAAGATAGAACAGGAGACGGAAAATTTCAAGATTGACAGAGTCACTCCGGTCTTTTCCAGAGCCCTGCAGCAAGCTAGGATTAACAAGAAGCTAACACAAGCTCAGCTAGCTAGGCTAGTCAACGAAAGTGAGTCCGTTATAAAAGAATATGAGAATGGCAAGGCCATCCCAAATAATGTCATTATTCAGAAGCTGAACCGGGTCTTGGGCATTAATTTACCTTCCCCGAAGAAGAAGTGAAAAAGTGGAAAAGTGGAAAAGGGGAAAAGAGGAAAAATGAAAAAATGAAATCATGCACCGTCGGATGAGGACATTAGCAGAAAGGACAGCTTCTTACCTCATGAGGGTAACCACTGACTTAGCGGTTGGCTTCTCTCTCAAGCGGCCATCTTACCTCTAAGTGAGCGTGCCGACAGGGCTGTATATACTCATGTGGAGGTGTCGCATAGGTCACTTACGAAACAGTCTTCTCAGTCCGTTCTCAACGGGAGCAGTTGGACTATAATTAGCAGTGAAAAGAGGAAAAGTTTTTTTTTCCCCCAATACACCCAGGGAACCATCCTGCAGTGGCAGTTGTAACAAAATGCGCTGACAGATACGACGGGAAGGGAAGGGAAAGGAGAAAAAAAAAAAAAAAAAGAATTCCCCCACTTTTGCAGCACTGAAAAGGATGACGTACAATACAATGCATTAGGATTATTCCGCACTTTGTGTGTAACCGCTACAGCGCTTGAGCATTTTTTTTTTCTTTTTTTTTTTTTCACCGCGGCGTCCATTTTTTCCATGTGATTTTTAAATAATTATTCAACTTTTATGTATCTCTCAATGGATAGAATTGGCATATGGGGGGCACTCTCCGCGAGGTGAACGTGAGACCCCCATTTGTATTAACCCGAAAGGGAGAGAAATAAAAAAAAAAAAAAAAAAAGAGATACCCTTTCTGTGGTACTCTTCCTGTGGGGGTCACCCTTTTGCATTTCTCCTGGAGTCGCTATATCTCCTTTCATTTCGTCTGAATCCCTCCACTGTCACAAAATGTGCGAGGAACATCCGGGGCTGTCTGCGTTCACTTCATGTTGGTACGGCCCGACGAAGATGTAGCAGTCGTTGTACGCCCACTGCAAATGGGGGAAATGAATATTGGCAACACGTGAGGATTTGGAATGCTGTTGTGTCGTTACGGGGGTATCCCTATTAAGGAGGAGGTGCCTCTATGCGTCTCTATACGTGTCTATACGCCTCTATTCGCTGCTACACCGGGGGGAGGATCAGCCCGGCGCTGTTTCCCCATACCGTTTCCGCGTTATGCTTGATGGTGGCCATCTGACTCGACTTCACCGACACAGGCACGGGCGCGGCGTAGGGGTACTGCAAGGGGGACAAAGAAGAACCACGAAGGGGGAAGTGAGAGGGATGAACCAAGTCCAGCGCGCTTCTACTCAGAGGGCGCTTCTACGCGGAGCCAGCCAGGGAATTTAACAGAATGCTTAATCGATGGACATCCATTATATGGTGTGTACCACCGGTTTCGCCGTGGCGCAGCGCTTACCTCGGCTACCCCCCCTGCGTCATCTCGATTTATGAAGTAGGAACCGGGGTAGAGGGAGCTGCTCCAGTTTTTCTTATTCAAATGTAGATGCCTTATAGAGGTGACGTAATTCAGTAAGTCCTTCTCTATGGCAATCCCAGCAAGAAGTCCATGTGAAAATGCCAGCGAATTATCAAAGTGGGTTGGGATGCAACAGTTTATTTCTCGATCTATATTTTTCACGACACAGTTAAAATGGTGGAGGTAGTCTATGTCACTATACAGTTTGACATTCTTCGGAATGACGTTAGTGTGGACATATCTCATGTGTGCATCGAAGGAGTACAGTTCGTTGATTTGCTTAGCCTGCTCCATTAGTTCGCTTATGTGTTTTTGGATTTGCTGTATGAGGACATATTCAAAATTGGAGTCCACCTCGTCATCGTGTCGGTTCTCCTTGCGGAGTAGCTTCTCCTTCACGGACCTGGTGCAGATGCGAAGCAGGTCTGCGCTTTCGTCGGTCAGTTTGGTGAGGGGCCTGCATGGGGGGAAGGCGGTAAATGGGGAAAGCGATAAACCGGGGAAGCGGAAAATCGGGGAAGAGGCGTCGTGCCAATTAAGCGGCGTTAAAGGGGTGGGAAGGCGATGGGAAGATGACGTCTCCATAACCGCTACGCTGCTCACCCTTCCGAAATGTCCTCCTCGTTTATAATCCGGTCGAGCTCCTCTCCCTCGCGGATGTTTTCCTCCACGTCGGCAACCAGACGCCAGAAGTCACTGATGTTGAGGAGCAAATTGGAGCTGAACAAAATAGTGCCGTAAAATTTCTTCCTATTAATTCGCTCGATGATAATAAAGCAAAGCTGCTGCACGAGATCCCCTAGACTCATCATCTGATATTTTATGCATTCCCCGACGAGACAGATATTGCAGTGGGTTTCTAACTGGATGGACAATAAGGACAAGGAGGAGATATTCGTAGGTACCTTAACAAAGTAGTAGTAGTTACCTGCATTAACAGCACAGCTCTGCAAATTGCCAATAAGGTCACTCATGGTGTGAATCATGGAGTGGTAGCCGATACTACATTCGATCAAATTTTTGTGGAAGCTGTTATATAGAGACACAGGAACCGTCGTGGTGATTTTTAGATCAAATTTCTTCTTCACAAACTGATCATTCAGTATGTTCATAAGGCTGATGACTTTTTCATCTCCGATAAAGACTAAGTTTCTAATTTTGTTCTGATTACAATTTTTCACTATCTCGTTGATGTGTTTTTCTTGAACCAGGTCATTCAGGTGCACTACCTCTCCGTCATCTTTTCTCCACTTGAGTTGTACCCCCAGCGGGGAAGCTCCACCTAAATTTATCCAATTGCTCAGATGGCTATCTTTAAGGACATACGCTTCGTTAGTGAGTAGTCCTTTTATACCCCTCATAAAAGCAATAAGCGTTATATTGTTCATAGACAGTCTCTCGTGTAGCCCGGCTAGAATGTTATTTACTCCCGGGACGCTATGCGATAGGATGGCAACTCCTACGTTTTTCTTTTCCGAAACAAAGGAGGAGTCGCTGCATCGGATTCTCCCTTTAACACTGACATGGGGATCCCTGACGACGTAAAAATCGGTCATCTTATCTATGTGTTCAAATGGGGTGTAATTTAGCTTCGATTCGAAGTGGCTGTCCACCAAAACCACTTCGCTGTTGTGTCGCATGAGCGTCGTGTTGAACTTCACAGGCGTCTTGCTCAGGGCCCGCTCTATTTCAGAGGGGCAGCGAAACACCGGGAGGTGACTAGCGGTACAATTAGCGGTGCAACTCGCGGTGCGACTAGCGGTACAACTTCCGCTGCTCCTCGGGGTACCCTCAAGAACTACCCCATTTTGCACGAGGCAGCATGGGGTAAGCGCCTTCTCGCATTGTGCGGTGCTTTCCACGGTGCTCGAATCGACGCCGGAGGCGCCACCCCCAGAGAAGTAACCCCCGCTGAGCCCCGACACGGTGAAGTTCACCCGGTTAAATAACTCCCCCCACTTGGAATCCCACGTCGCAAAGGTACTCGAGAAGAGCCTGTTCAGCTTACTGGGGGAGTCCACCGTGTGCTCCTCGCCATCGTCTGCCACGCTCCGCTCGAACTGAATCCCCCCGTGGGTCCGGTACGTGTCTGCGTAGAGAAGCGCAGAGCGGTGCTTCTTATAAGTGAGAAAGTACGCACCCTTTAGGTCCACTTTTGCTCTTTTAACGAACACGGCGTTTTCGAGGTGATCCGATTTTCCGAGCTGATCCGCATTTTCCAGCTGATCCGTTTTTTCCGTCCGCTTCGCTGCGGAATCAATATGGTTGCATCCTTCCTCAGGTACCACCTTCAACTTCTTCCCCTCCTTCACCCGCAAGAAACTGCACAGTGGTACCCCCACGAGTTGGACCTTCTCCACGTTGAAGATCAAGTTTTTTAGTTTCCTGATGGCGCAGAGATACCCATTGTAGTTATTCTGGGCTATTTCGACACACCCCATGCCTAGGAGGTAACTGTAAGCACAGTCGAAGTTGGACGGTAGGGAACAGGTGACCTCGTCGGTGTATGCGTGCGAGACGAAGTGGATGTCTCTCATTTTGGTTTCCTCTATTTTTTTCTTCACGCAGGCTAGGAGCAGATCTTCTGTCTTTAGCCGGGTGTACTGAACAGTGTGTGTGGAGAGGAAACGAAGTGGTGATGACGCATATAAAGGGGAAGAGACAAATTTCAGGAGGGGATGCAAAAATAATAGGGTGCTCCCTACTCAAGAGGGGGCATCACAGAACATGTGACGGATGCCACAGCGACTGCCACATTCTTTCGGATAAACCCATGGGATAAGAAAATGAAGGAGCGGAGTGGAGACATACCTGGAACCTTTCGGACTGGATCTCCTCCAGGAGATGCTTCTGGAAGAAGGCGGGGAGGGAGCGGAATAGTTCCGCGCTGTCGTCACTGGTAGGACTGGTTGCATTGTCCGCAATCGTAGGAGTGTCCGCATTGGTTGTATTCTCCTCATTGTCTGCATAAAATTGGGCAACTATCCTTCTTCCCCCCTCCTCGACATTGGCTGCACTGTGAAGAGTCTGCTTCTTCGCCCAGAGGAGGGCCCTAACCATTTTTTTAAATTCCGCAATTTTTCCGAGGAGCCCCTCAGGTACAATGATAATGCCATACCTTTTTCTGAGCAGGTCATACCTCTTTTGGACAACATGGACGATGAAGTCTATTACATCGTTTAGTTTTTTTCTCTTCTTTTTAATTTCTTCGCTGATTAGAACAATGTTTGCCTTCGTCTGTAGGAAGCACTCCAAGGCGACATGACTTGAGGAGTTACCAATAACCCGGACAAAATGGTACCCACTCTGATATGTTCTCACATGGGATGTTAAGTGGCTTATATACTGACAGTAGGTAAAGACGGTCGTATCGAAGCCGAGGGAGCATTCTACTAGTTCGCTGTCCATCTCGTTGTGTACGCTTTTCGGTGCGCATACGATACAGGTTTTTTTCCTCCTTCGTTTCTTTCCTCTTCTGGGATACTTGGCCTTTATTTCTGCATCGCTCAGGTCGCTCACGATTTGGTACGTGGGGTCTTCTCCCTCATCCGTCGCATTAGCCACACCCCCCGCTAGGAAGTCCACCTCCTCGAAGTACTCCGCCAGCGCGGTGATTTCTCTCTGGCTGTCAACTCCCCCTACGATAATCAGCCCCACCAAGTCCAGCTGTCTGCAGATCTTAAAGCACTTCCTCTTTCCATTTTCACTTAAAGAATCGAACGAGCTAGTCTTCAGCATGTCGAACCCTCCACTGTTTCGAAACATACTAATGTATTCATTTTTCAGCTCCATAAAGGAGTAGTTTTTCACGCCTTCAAATCCGTTGATGAATCCAAACAAGGTGTTCTTTTTATTTTGCTTCTTCAGGCTGTCTAGAATCCCACATACGATGTTGTGCCCTCCTGGTGCTGGCAAGCCAGTGAATAACACCCCCAAGTTTAACGTCTCACCATCCTGTGTGCTCATGTGCACCATCTCCTGGAGGGTAGAATTGGATGTACAGTTCGCTGTGAAGTTCGCTGCGCTGTCCCCTCTGCATGTGTCGTCCAGCATTTTCGTCGCGTCTGTTTGGTCGAAGGATTTTTTCTTGTTAATGCCATTAGGCAGTGCGTTAGACAGTACGTTAGCCACTCTGCCCTCAGCGCATAAGTAAATCACGGGCTTGTTAAATATGTGGGGGAAGTGCCTCTCCAGCGCGTCTTCCCTTGGGTGCTGCCCCTGCTGCTCCTGCTTCTCCTCCCTGATGACTACCTTCCCCTTCAAAACACGCGGAAGGGAAATTTTCTTCTTCCTCCTCTCCTTCTGCAGGTCGCTCAGGTGCTTCTTGGCGTTCTCTATGTCCATGTTTGGATGTTTGGATGTCCAGGGGGGATGGGTGGCAGTGTGGAAGCGGATTTGCGGCGAAGTTGTGTGTGGATTCCTCGTTACCCCTCCCTCCAGCTTCGTGGTTCCCCTGAACGGAGGAACGCCAGAAGGGTTGCCTTGAGCTGTGGTCTCGACGTGGTACTACGGTTGGCGGGAGGGCAGCTTCTATAGGGTTTGTGTATGTGTGGGGGTAGTTAAAAAAAAGGCTCGCCTCAAAAAGAACCTCAGGTCTGGATGTTCCAATTGAACAATCGAAGGAAGGATAATTCATGCGAGGTCACCTCTACTTCTTTGCATAAAAAACAAAACGAAACGAATAAAAAATCGCAGACGTGTCCTTAAGCGTTTATGTGTGCAACGTGGGCTTCCTCCCCCTTGTGCTTTACCCACTAGACAGCGACTGATGTTCAGACGTTCACACACTCACACCTTTACACCGTCACACTGCCACCCCTTCAATTGAGACAACAATTGGTTCCTGGTCAGATAAACAGGAAGAGCTCCACTCATGCAGTGTCTCTCCGTGAGAATGCCCCTTCCCACCATATAGCAGGTAGGATTTACTTTGCAAAAAAAAAAAAATTCAATATATAAAATTAAGTCTACGGTTTAGGGTTTAAAAAGAGAAGAAAAGAAGAAGCACAGATGTTTTTTTGTCTACATGTGTGTGTATATATAGGGGTAGACTGACCAGTGGCATCTTCCCTTTTTTCTATTTTATTTTATTTTTCTTTCATATGGATTGTCATAATTTGTAAAAATGTAGATATACTACGTGGGGTTATATAAGATGATCTGCTCCCCCAGGGGAAGAACATCCGATCATCTGTTAAGTGTGCTTCTTGCGCAGTTAGCGTGGACTGAACGAAACTGCTTGCTGGACACTTTGTCAATCGAAAAAAAAAGGGACGCCGATGAAACAGACATAATGAGTGGCGGCACGCTGTGACGCCAGACCATGTGCCTCCACAGCATGTGACATCACCCCCCATCACGTCATAACTCGGAGAAATCATTAGAGTCATCTCAGAGCACCGCCCACCTGAGCTGGTACAAGTGCATACATCTAGGTGGGCCACTTCTGGGGGGAGCCATTTCCTCTGTACATACACCGATTTTTTTTTTTCTTTTTTCCCCCTGCGTAGAGTTTTTTTTTTTTGACCGGACCATTCCCTATCAAGCGCATTCTATACACCAGTGAATAAAATTTCCAAAAGGTACTTCAGCACGTATTCTATACCTGCCAGGGGAGGGGTGCAATAAAAGGAGGCTTTTAAATATGGGTCACAAAATGGGGGAGGAAAAACGAGTAACGGACAGAATGAACACTGGCGTGGGACACTCAAACGAAACGGATGAATGGCTATGCGGGGGGCATTACCTTCGTGGTGCAAGTCGCTTATGGCACTGGAAAGGAGAAGGAGGAGGGAGGGGGGGAAATGAATGGAAGATTGTCAATGTGCCTCCGGGGAGATGCAAAGGTGTAACTACAAATGCCTAAGTGCAAAAGTGTAACTACAAATGTGTAACTACATTTGGATTAGCCCTCACGGGAAGAGCGGCGAGGTGGCGTATGATCAATCCCCCCTCCACACCCAGGGATGAACATGTGCCGCCACTCCTGCCGCTCCCACTGCTTACCTCAATATTTTCTCCTTCTGAGCCTTTTCGTAATTCTCATAGTGCTTCTTAATCTTGTACTGCTCATAAATGCTGTCGATAATTTTTACACAGGCTAAGTTATTCTTGCCGTAATTTTTTACTATTTTTATCTTGTCCGATTCGGAGCATACTTCAAAGGTCTACGCAGTTGGAAAAACAGAAAAAAAGATAAAAAAAAAAAAAAAAAAAAAGGGGGACGAAGAGGAGGTGGTGAGTGAAGAGTGGGTAGGACATACATGGGTAGGGAGGAACAAAGGTGTGTTTTTTTTTTTTTTTTTCTTTTTTTCTTTTTTTTTTCTGTTTTTCCTTATTCGCTCTGTCTTTTTCGCTTCTCCGCGCGAGTTACCTTTACCAAGGGCCACGTCAATTTGTTGTTCTGAATGTCCGAGCCAACCTTCCCTGTCTTTGTGCTGTCTCCGAAGATGTCCAAATAGTCGTCATGGATCTGTGCCGCCGTGTGGTGTGTAATATATGATGTGTGTGTGTTTTTTTTTTTTTTTTTTTCGCGCAGGTGATTGATTATGTCTGATGATGCGTAACGGTGGAAGATTTCATCGCGGGGAAGCCACCTCCTGAAGGCGACCCCCCCATCCACTTCTCCCTGCTACTGAGACGTTTGACAACCCCCACCTGGAAGTACTCCCCCATTAACATAGAGATGTCTTCAATTTTTTTGTAAATTAAATTGTCTATGGATATTCCGGCTAGTAGCATTCCTATGGGGAAAGAGTCGCACAGGTGAGTGGAAAAGCGGAGAAACAGACATAAACTCATTATGGGGAGAGTTGTCTCGCGCGTGGACTTCTTGACAGGGTAAAAGGACACAAATATAAGTAGGGGCTCCCCCCTTTTTTGTGTGGAAATCTTCCACCGCACGGACCACACATAATGGGCAGAAAGAAGGAGTAATAGGCCGTCTTGTGGATAACTATATTTTTGTAGACCTTGAAATTGATCAGCTTCATATTAATGACTGGCTGTTCCGGCACGTTTATATTGTTCACGTCAATCTCTCGGTTCACATCAGAGTACTTGTCCGAAAAGATGTTCGTGTCGAGGTGCTGTCCGATGATTGTCTTTAGGGTGACGTCTCTAAAGGTTGAGAGGACGTCCACGTAGCAGCTCTCGTTCCGAAGGTATATTTCGATCAGTCTGGGGGTTCGCAAAAGGAAGAAATAAAATATAAAAAAATGAAAAACAAAATAAAAAAATAATAGGAAGAAAGAACGTGCAGGGCGGAGAAAGCCAAATCCACATCCATTAATGGCTTCTGCCCCAAAAGGGATAATGTCATTTTCCCATGGGGCCATTTCCCAATGACCCTTTTCGAGGCCTCTTACTTGTAAATCGAGTTATACAGCATCAGAATGTCGTTCACGGCGTTCTTCGTCTCCACGTCTTTTAATAGGTACCTGCGTTGGGGCGGCAGAAACAACAGCGACCACAGCGAGAAGAAGAAAAAAAAAAAAAAAAAAAAAAAAACGCATTCCGATGTGCAAACCAAGTTAGAACAAATGGACACAACTACGTCACATGTAGCCATATGGATCCTCCTCCCCACCAGCAGTATTTGTTCCTTCGCGTCTCTCCTTTGTCCATGATGTCGTCGGCCACTAGGAAGGAGGCCTGCAGGATTTCTATGCACCACGCTGCGGAGAAAGAGAAAAACAAGGGGTGGGCTTCGAGCGTGGGGAAACGAACAATAAGACCCCTTATAGAGGAAGGCCTCTATTTCTCTACGAAAAACGGTGCTTCCCTTAACAGGATTTCGCATTTGTGGAGGAGAAAAAAGGTGTAGCAAGACGGAGGAGTCAAACGGTGCAGTCGAACGGTGGAGCTCAGTTGAAACTCTCCTAAGTAGCCCCCTCACGACAAACTCGTCTTTACCCAAACAGGCAGCCTTCTCCCACTCGCTGTTGTTGATGTCTCTATTCTTGACATATTCGTAAATGAGGATGACTAAGATTCCTCTGTTGTTTTTTCCCCCTGCGGGAGGAGGCAAGAGAGAGAGTGAGAAAGGGAGACACACACACACAGACTAACTGACAGAGCAACGAGGCTGTCAGTTCATCGGGTGGCGGATGGGGCGCTTCCCTCGTCTCCGTTCAGTCGGTTGTCTGTACCGCATTGCGAACAGAGAGGAATCTTCTGTTTCGCCTTTACACACCACGAACACCCCTCCGTCACGTTCTATACACGACGAAAAAGGGGGCAGGACCTACCCAAGCAGTTGTAATCAAAAAGCACCTTGTAGTATTTTGAGATGTGCTCCTTGATTTCCTCTTCCAGGGAGTACTCATTCAGGTGGCTCAGGAATGCGTCCCTATACTTATCATACATCTGTGGGAATCGGACAACATAAGGAGAAGGGTGTGTAGGATTGGAACTACCAGCACCCACGGAGAAGTCTCCTCGAAGGGGACGGGGTTGCATGAGAGGCACAGGTTCATCCAGAGGTTACATTTCTAAAGAAGGCCAAGCCGCTATCCGCATCCTCCAAGTTTGTCTCCTTGATGTTTTCCCCTCCCATTTGTTACGTCGGTCCCTTGGTCAACCCAGGCACGCAACTCTGCGGTGCGGCTCTTATCCCTCTATGCGGTGAAATGCCCTGTTCTTAATTTCACTGCCCTGCGGTGGGAGAAGCACAAATAGGTCATTCGACTCTGCACTCATTCGAGGCTACACTGGGGGGGGAGATGCCATTTGGGGGGGATACTTGGAAATTGTCATTAACGTGGGGAAAAACAAGTAGGAAAGCAAAAGAAGAGAAAGAAGTCGGAAATAAAAAAAAAAAAAAACGAATAAGGGGGGTAGAAGATTGAATCCCTTGGTTGACCTACCCTCACGTGTTCCTTCTGCCGAGTAGTTGCCCTAAAAAGCTAATTAATGTCCGACGGGCCTCTCCAACTCGTCCTCATGTGCATTTTCGGGGAGAAACATTTGATGGGCTGAGATAATTAGGCGGAGAGGGGGGACGCAAATTTTTCCTTCACACTGATGAAGGGAGAGGCACCCGCTACACTTCCTGTTGGCAGTGTTGCGCTAACGGGTGGTGTGCGATCTTGTGCTGTACTGCGTTATGCGCGTGTCCGGGTTGTGATGTAAAGGAAGCCAAAGGAAAGAAGTGCTAGCAGAAGATCCCTTTTCTTTCTGCTTTCTCCCCCGGTGCGGTGGATTAAAGAAAAGAAAGGTCGCCTTCCCCTTGACAATGCGATAGACCCCAAAAGAAAAAAAAAATAGAAGGATAAAAAATAAAAAAAATAAATAGAAAAAAAATAAAAAAGCATACATTGGGCATAACCAAAAGGGAACATATGCAATGACACCCATTAGCGCCATTCTGCGCTTTCGCGAGGCAACCCAGTCTCAGTCCCGTTGTGGGGCATACGTATTACACGAACGGCGCGCAGAAGGAGTACAGCACGGGTGGGAAAATGTTCCCCCCCCAGTGAGCGGAATCAGCAAAAGTACTTCCCTCCAATTGTGCATCCAGAGTACCCTTCAAGGAGCAGCAGTACCCCCGACGCGGGCGCGGCAAAGTGGAATGGTCCACTCGGGGAAGGGCAGATTTACATCCAGTGAGGGGAGTCATTCAGGCAGTCATTAAGAAGCTAAAAAAAGAGAAAATAAAACAAGCAAATTCAAGTCCAAATATAGCTACCCCAACTGCTCTTACATTGAGGTGCCTCTTTAGAATGAAATTCCTACATGGCCCAATTTGTACATCCTGCCAAGTGACGGACCGAGGGAGAGCTACAGGCCACGGGTGGGATGGGCAAGCGGCGAAAAAAGGGGAAAGCAACAGGACGGGGTAAATAACACCCCGATCAGAAGGCAGCACAAAGAAAGGAGATCACAACCGGATCGGAAGGCAACACAAACGAAGGAGATCATAACCCGATCCACCGCCAGTCAGATCCATCGCCAACCCACCCGACCTGCCGCTTCCCGTTGGTGGCGCCCCCACCATGGACAGCGACTTCATCGACGAGGAATTCGTTCACGGCAAAGAGATAGAAAAGATAAAAAAAAAAAAGGAAGCAATTCTAGACTGCCTGAAAAGTGTGCTGGATCCGGACTTAAAAAAAAATATCGTCGAGTTAAATTTTGTACGAAACTTAAGAATTAAAGAAACGGACGGTGGCAACTATGTTGTTGACTTCGACTTGAACCTGACGACCCCTGCCTGTCCGGTGAAGGACCAACTGTTGGCGGAATGTCAGAAAAAATTAGCAACCCACGAATGGATTGAAGAAACGAACATAAACACGACGTTTCTAAATTATAATCAACATGGGGAAGAACAAGAAGAGGAGAAAAAAAAAAACAGAAAAATCGAAAATGTCATAGTTGTGTATAGCTGCAAAGGTGGAGTCGGGAAGTCCTTCTTTTCGGTGAACTTCTCCTTTTACTTAAAAAAGAAGGGGGCATCTGTGGGGCTGCTCGATGCGGACATTAACGGGCCCAGCCTTCCGACGTTGCTCCCCTTTGGACATTCCTACGCCAGGTTTAAGAGCGTCCAGCGGAGGAGCGGTAAGATATTTTACGAAAGGGGGGAGATGGGGAAGCGGGAAAGTCCCATGGAGGAGATGACGGAAAAAGGCGTGGGTGATAGGGAGGGCGAGAACGGAGGGGGGAAGATTAACCACATTAGCAGCTACGACGCAGACCGACACGCCGTGCATCATAGTGACCGCCTCCCGGAGGACCGCCTCCTGGAAGAGTTCCTTATCGAGCCCCTCCTCCACCACGGTGTGAAGCTCATGTCCTACGCATACATAAAGAATCAGAAGAACTTAGGGTTCGCATCCTTCAGAGGACCCATCCTAAACGAGCTGATAAAAGAATTCATAGACCAAGTGGACTGGGGAGTTTTGGATTATCTAATAATTGACCTCCCCCCTGGAACAAACGACATACATTTGAATCTCTTCGAATCGGAAGACATCGATGGGGTTATCATGATAACGACACCAAATGATCTTTCCATCAATGACGTAAAGAAAGGGATAAATATGTGTAATCATTTCAACGTGCCAATTGTAGGCCTTGTAATAAATATGAGTTCCTTTATCTGTGACGGGTGTGAAAAGAAACACCTTCTTTTTAATAACTGCGATTTGAAGGAACTAAAAGAGGCATTTAATAACGTGTATGAAGTCCCCTTTCATTCTTTACTCTCAAAGAATGTCTATCATGATGACCAAACAGGAGAAAGGCACTTCCCCTTTATCATTTCATTTGAGGATCATCACCTGATTCATATGTTGGAGAATATCTTCCAAAGTTTAACCCGCGAAATAGCAATGATAAAATTTATGCACAAATTGAATTTGCCATCCATTCAGATTTATAAGAAAAATTACCTCCACTTATCCTTCGACTCGATTGACAATAAATTTGTCTTTTCCGATGATGTGTTGGTTTGTCACATAAAGGATGTCCGTCGGAAATGTCCTTGTGATATTTGCAGCGTGTTGGAGAAGAAAAAAAAAAAAAAAAAAATACACGATGGTAGTTTATATGTCAAGGAAATCGTCAAGCTGGGTATTTACAACGTTAAGATTGTCTGGTCTGATATGCACGTTTCTGTTTATTCCTACACCTATTTGAAGCACATTTTTCTGAACTTGCGCCTGCGCGGGGGAAACACTTTGTGCGGGGCGGGCAGCCGCGCCTCCCTCGAGTGGTAAACGCACCCCAAATATGCACAGAAGGTGGATGAAGGGGTGTGACCCGCCCCCCCTGACGACGCCAACAGGGGGATCCTTCTGACCATCGCGAATAATTTGCTACTCCATTTATGTCATCTTTTGATTTTTTTCCTATTTTTAAAACTCATTTGTTTGGATACTTTTAAACGTGGAGCTGTCCATCCGCATATGCACATCACGCCGGATTGGCGCCGCCCACAATGGGCATGGACTGCACTGTTGGAAGACAGTTATGCGAAAGGGGAAAAAAAAAAAGAGAAAAAATTCAGGTACACAAAAAAAGGGAAAAGTCGAGGGAAAATCATAACTGTGAAGGGGGAGAAGAAGGAGCAGTGCAGCATTCCTCCAGTGCCGCATTCCTCCAGTTCCGCATTCATCCAGTGCCGCATCAATCCAGTGCCGCATCAATCCAGTGCCGCTTATTGGAAGGTGGTTTACCGAATTTTTTTTTTCCTTGTTCCCCCCCACACGTTGGGCGCTATTGCGGGCCCATGGTGCCTTCACCCTCCACTGGGAGGAAGCTGTTTAGGAGGAAGCGCCTTAGGAGGAGGTCCCCTTACGGGGAGGCGCCTTGACTTGCATTCGCACAATTAGGAGGATTTGCCACATTGGCGCTATAGTTGGACTGCACCTGGATGATGTGCTCAATACATCTGGTAACATCCTTCACATGCATCATATCTTTGACACTTAAAAAATCGTCATACATTTTCTTCGTCCATGTGACCGGATCAAAGTAAATCCAAGAGCGGCAGCTGCTTAAGTTGCCCTGATTGGCCAAATTTCTCGGGAGAAACCATTTTTTATAGTTCATGTGATAGGTCCACTTTCTCAGATACAGCTCCGAGGCAGCATAAGCCTGCAGTACGTCTCTAGGTAGATTGTAAAAAATATAAAACAGCGTCTCCGTTTGCAGCTTCAGAAGTAGGGACAGACGAATTTGAAAGCGAGTATTTAAATAACAGCTGGGCTTGACGAAATAGTCCTCATTATATGTTGGGTCGTCACTTATCGGGGAAGTAAATGAGGAGAATAGAAAATTCGGCGAATTTAGATTCAACCCTAGGGTTGTGAGATCGGTTCCCAATGCTAGGATATTCAATTGGGGGTCCGTCATTTTGATTACCTTTAGTATCCCCATGAGCCCATAATTCGTTCGGTTATACTTCTTAGCTCTCTCTGTCGTTTCGTAGAGAAGTTCATCCAGTGGGATGTTCTCCTCATTGGAGGGGTGTCTATTTGGGTCTTCTGCCCCAGGTGCAGCACTACTGCATGGATAATCATTTGGTGTCTTCTCCTTTGAATAACCACTTGGTGTCTGCTCCTTTGAAGGGTCCATACTTCTGTTACCGATGCTTCGCATTGCCTGCCTCGTCTTCGTCTGATCTTCAATTGGTTGTTTCTCCTCCGCATCGTCCTTATTGCGCCTTTCGGATAGGTAATCGCACCCGCTCGGGAGCGATCCGGCGGTGTGGTCTCCATTAGCCGCGGCACTGTTAGTCCCCTTCAAACATAATTTTGCTTCTTCTGGGTGCTTCCTCTCTGGAACAGAATCACGCACGTTATCCCCTTTTTCTAAATTTACCTTAACAGAGGGTTCATACCTTTGCACAGATTTCTTCCCCTTTTTACTTCTACTATTGTCAGGATTTATTTCTTTGCTGTTTGGTTCCTCTTCCTTTTTTTGGCCCTCCTCTGGGAGGCTTCCTCTCAATTCTGTGTGTCCCTTTTGGGGGTCTCGTCCCCCCTGGGTGGCACTACCGTCTGTGCCTTGGCGAACGCATTTCCTTTGTGTCTCCTCCGCACCTCGGTTTTCATTTCCCCTCGCAGCATCGTCACAGTGTGGATCCCCATTTGAGCACTTAACCTGCGTCCCCATTTCGTCCCTCCCAGTAGCATAACAGCTTTCACTTTGGTCTTTAAAATGATCTTCCCTTTTTTCGCTCATTTTCTTTTCCTTGGGGTTAGCCGAAAGGAGATTACCATTTTGTGCTTCAGGCAGAACATCACTAAGGGGGGATTTCTCATCCGCTTCTCCCTCGTTAGATGTTTTTTCCCCGCCTCCTTGGAGATCACTTGGGGAAGCAGTAGCAACCGTCCCTTTAGCTTCTTCCCTTTCGCTAGGTGCATTATTATCATCTATAACATCCGACCCTTGGTCATTCGTTTCACTATTTACCATATCGTTATCTTCCCCTTTGCTACTTCCTCTCGCATTTTTTTTTTTTTTCTTGGCCAACTTAATGGGATTCTTCCCCTTTTCTTTATTTTCTCTCCTCATGCTTCGTCCCACTTGGGTTAGAGCAGTGGTGTGTAGGAGGTTATATATTTGGAGTGACTCAGTGATCAAACTGGAGTTACTCACGTCTGCGTGTCAAGTGTTTGCGGTCGTCTATATTTTCCCGTCCCTTCTTTCGGTTCCAATCGTACAGAGGTGCAAACTGCGCAGAAAGTGGTAGGAGAAGTTTGTTGTGTGCTCTGTCCTTAACTAGGGAGGGTACCTTCTCCGTTCCTGCCTCGTTCCCGCGATGGGTGTAATAATCTATTTCGAACCGCCTCGAAATGGTTCCGTTTAATTTGCTTTTTCACTTGCCTTTTTTTCAGCTGCCACGCTGTATGTACATACATAAACGCGCTGCTGACACAGAGGCTACACAATTCTATTCGCTCAGTAGCCACCCTTCCGTTCACGTTAGCGGAAAGTTCAGGAGGGGATAAACGGGACGTGGTGAAAAATTCACCCATTTGTGTCATGGGGGAACTGTTTCTTTGTCTGTTCGGTTGTTTCTTTCTTTTTTCACATCCGAGTGTCAATCCCTAATTGGAAATAACATGAGCACGGAAGGTGTACGAGAAATTAGGGGAGACATACCGGTGCTGCAAGCTATCCTTTAAAAGGGAAGGGGGGAAACAGCAGAGGGCAAAAAAAAAGAAAAAAAAAAAAGGAAAGGAAAACAATTTTGTGCTACAGGAAAGTAGCCAATTGTTTAACATTTCCGGGGGATGTTCCCGTCTGCCATTTTAGATGTCCTATGTGGGTGCTAAGCGCAACCCGAGTGATTGTCGCGAAAAATAGCAAAGGAGGGGGTAATTAATCCAATACAGCTAGTCTACCCAAAGCAGCATTTAACAATTTTGCAAAATTGTGTAGAGAGGATGAAAACCATCTTGTAAATGCACTTTCTGGGAGGAGGGGAGAAAATAAAAAATAAAAAAAATTCGAGTTACTTTCCCAAGGAGGGGGACTTTTTTCCAAAATGTCCCAAAATAGCTACTCACAAGATCGTGTCCGCGTGAATTTGTTTCTCCCCCTCAAGTGTGAAATATTTGTGCGTGCCTTTCTGCATTATTTCACAGAAAAACGCAACGTTGGGGCGGCGCTAACATCGAGGTAACACCGCCATAACACCGCGATAACATCGCGATAACACCCGGTTGGCACACACCGGATGGCGCCCTTCCGCAAAAAGGCGCTTACCCCGCCCCCTACTTGAGGCAAAACGTATGCCCAGCTAAGCACAATACGGGTGAACGCTGAACACAAGATGGCACTTTTCACACAAAATTGAAACGTGAAAAAAATTGAAATTTCTTTTTCCCATTTGCTCTTTAATTTCGCTGCATTTTTTTTTAAGTCCCATTTGTGTACCAATTATTCCTGTACCTGCTTTTGAAGCATTTCGAGAGTTTTTTTCTTTTCTTCTCCCCCCCTCTGTGGTTCCTTCCCCCATGTAATACTTCGAAGATTGACACGTTGATTCGCAGACCGTTCGTAAGGTGTAAGGGAGCGACTGAAAGAGTAGGGCAGCTGCTAAGCGGGTGAAGTTTTCCCACCCTTTTTTTCCCTGGAGGCTAATCCACCAAACGAGCAACGGACAAATGGAGCTGAAGAAGGCGTTCATGTGCTGCCTGCTACTGGTAGTCAAACATGCAGTTGCGCCCTCAGTGTACTTCTCCGGTTTGGACATAAAAAATATGAAAGGCAAGTACAAAGAGATAGAAGAGAACCATGCCAAACAAAATGTGAATGATCTATTTTTTCATGAATTAAAAAAATCGAATTATCAACTGAATAGTAATATTATCGCACTTAGCACATCGAGGCATTATTTCAACTACAGACACACGAGCAATGTACTGACCGCATATAAATATTTGAAACATGTTGGGGACAATATGGACCGGAACATACTGCTTATGGTGCCATTTGATCAAGCTTGCAATTGTAGGAACATCGTAGAAGGCACTATTTTTAAGGAGTACGAGAAGCCTCCAAGTGAAGATTTAAAAAAAAAAAAAATGAAAGAAAATTTGTACAGCCATTTAAATATAGACTATAAAAATGACAACATACGAGATGAACAAATAAGGAGAGTAATTAGACATCGATATGATGCCTTAACTCCAGTTAAATATAGGTTATATACAAATGGGAACAGAGAAAAAAATCTCTTTATATACATGACTGGCCACGGAGGAGTGTCATTTTTTAAAATTCAAGATTTCAACATTGTGAGCTCTGTTGAATTTAGCCTGTACATTCAAGAGCTGCTCATAAAAAATCTCTACAAGTACATTTTTGTAATTATTGACACGTGTCAAGGGTACAGTTTTTACGATCAAGTGTTGCATTTTTTAAAAAAAAATAAAATAAATAACGTATTTTTAATGTCCTCCTCGGATAAGAACGAGAACAGCTACAGCTTATACTCGAGCAAATATTTAAGCGTCTCGACGGTCGATCGATTTACGTTTTATTTTTTTTCCTACCTGGAAAATATGGACAGAATATACAAGAACGAACCGCATAAAAATACCAGGGCCTTTTCCTTATATAGCATCTTGAATTATTTAAAAACACAGCATTTGATATCAACTCCAACGATAAACAATTCGAAATTTAGCACCTCGATATTTATGCATAGTAAAAATATTCTTTTTTATGACTCCTCCGGTTTTTATGTAAGTAAAGACGCGGAGGAGAGTGCGTTGGAGGGGCTGGGCAAGCGCAGTGATAACGCCAACCGAAAGACAGACAGAACTGCAATTCGAAATACCTGTTTGGGCGACTTGAGCGCATGTGGGCATATGAAAAATGAAATATACACCCACATGAGGAACCTCTACTCGCGCAGCAGCTTCTACAACAATGTCGAGGTTTACTTCAAGGAGGAGTCCTACTTCACGGACTACTACTTTACCGCCGAGCGTTTTGCTGGAGGGTACTTGCTCCCCGCTTCCCTTTTTTTAGTGGTGATCTCGTTATGCCTTCTGTTCTTTCTGTTCACGTAGATCTCTTGCTTCGCCCATTTGGACTGAACGTTTGGAGGGATTATGCCTTTTTTTGGCCGAACGTTCAGGCAGTTTTGGACTTTTTTTTTTTTCGTGCAATCCATTTGGCTGCCTTTTGCTGAACGTTCAGGCGGTTTTTGTTCTTTTTTTTTTTTGTGCCATCTATTTTGCTGTTTTTCGCTGAAGGTTCAGGAAGTTTTGGATTTTTTTCCTTTTTTTTTCCTTTTTTTTTTTGTATGTGTTCGCTGTTACTTTGATTTCCCGCACCTTGACAGCTGGGAGAAAAGAAAACTTTTGGCTGTTTGGCAAAAAAAAGATTATTATATGTTTATCGTCCAAAAGAAGAGTACAATTGGGGGAAAATGTCCAAATGGTCTGGTAAAGATAAGCACATTGGTGAGTTACACTTAAGTAAAGCGTCCCTTTTGGCACCCCCAAATGGTTACACAGTCTTGGTAGCGCCGACTGGTAAGACGGTTGCAAAATTTTCAGGCGCCTATTCACAGCTATTCGCAGCCATTCGCAGCCATTCGCAGCGATGCAAGTTGGGGCACCCCAAAGGGGGGCCAATTCGCGGGCGGCGACGTGCATACACACACCCGGAAGAATTAATTGCTACACCTGTGTCCAACTTCAACAAATATGCAAGGAGAAAGATAGGCACGCGCCTACTCCCGTATATGGCTGTTCGCATATGAACATGTGCGCATACCGTGCTATTGCGGGCATAGAAAAAATGCAGTTGCGCAAGGTGAAAACTGTGAAGTAGAAGAAGCCGTGCAGCAGGTGGAGCTACAAAAGATCGATCATATCACACTTTATTTTTTTTTTTTTTTTTCCAAACACATGTAGTATGCTTTGCCCCCCCGTAGGGAGTTACTCCCGCGCGAAAAAAAAATTGACTGCAGCGGGATGCGTACGTATATGGAGACGTAAATGCGCACATATATGCCCACATATATGCGGACGTCTTTTTTCTTTTTCCCCTTTTGCGTAATCCGTGAGAGGCACCCCCGTATTCCTCGCCTTTGGGTGGATTATTCGACACAAAGACACTCCGCTGCCGCAGACTAGCGAGGTAAATTCTTCATCACATTTGGATTTTTCCAGATCGGGTTGAACTTCTGCGTTGCGCTGCTCATGGTAAGTACTGCACATTGTGTGTATGTACGCATGCATGTCTTCATGCATGTATGCACGTATGCATGTTTGTCTTTTTTTTTTTTCTCTTGTCCCGTGCTGCCAACCTAAGAGTCGTCAACTTTTTTAAACAAAGACGAAGGAGAACATTATGCTGATGTTCCTGCTGCTACGAGTGCGCGCGTTAGGAAACAGATGAGTTGGCATTTTCCTACACGAGTACGCTGCTCTCTCTGATTTGTGCCATCTCGTCATCGTTAGCTTTGCTCTGTTACAATGCGGAGCGGTGAAGGTGGTCAGTTGTTTGAAACTTTTCTGGCAGCTTCCCCCTATTAGCGCATACCCCTTATGCCAATTTGTTTGGCTGCCATTTCGCTCTCGTTTCGCTGGTGTTTCACTATTGTGTGTCTGTGTATCGCGCGCTTTTGTTCGGATTGGCCTTTTCGCGTCCTCCCTTTTGAGTAGTCCTTCCTTCCCTTCGAAAGGGTGTGTACGACCCTATACGTTACGTCCTCCTTGGCGTTTAACTTTTCTTTCCGCCACCTCTTTTTCCAGCTGCTTTGTCGCAAGTTCGACTTAAGGAGGGTTAGCCGGAAGGGGTCGTAGCCTTTCCCTCGACCGCAAAAAAAGAAAAAAAAAAAATAGGGACCTTACAGGAAGGAGAAACCACAACTGAACGATGGATGTGGAGCACGTGGAGGACTGTGAATACCACGCTAGGGAAGGAGATCGAGAATATAAAGACGAAGTGAAAAAAGTGACGGACAAACTTATATATGAAAGGAAGAAAAATTTTCAAGGCCAAGATAACTACTGTCGCACTTCATCTGTTAGTATATGTCCTAATGTGTATTGTAACATTTACACAGATCTGCACAATTGGTTTGGATTTAAACATTGCAAAAAAATCGATACGGAGTCTTTAAACACCTGCTTTACGGATATAGCGAACGGGGGGGTGGGGTACTACGAAAAACTTATCGTGTTGGGAGCAAGAATATTGGAGCTATACAGTGAGTTGCATTTTTTTAACAAATATAACTACGAGAAGGAGGAGGAGATTGTCCAAGATATAAGAAACATCAAGTCAGTAAAAGAAGTTGTCTTCCAATACCTGTATGTGCAGAAGAGAAAAAATCGAGTCATTTACAAAAATAGCTTATACTTATTTGGCTACTCTTATCTGTACACACCTCTATTTTTTCGAAACAAAAATTCGATCATAAAGTATGTCAAGGCATGCATAGCGTATGCTGTCAAATTTAGTGGTGCCAATATATTCTCTTGGATGCCTTCCTTGATAGAGCATATTTATCACTCCCAGAAGGTGAAGGTAGCCGAGACGGAAGAGGAGAATGAGTTGATACAAGACCTGCAGGAGTTTTTCGGTTACCAGTTCGATTACGTCTTGCCACGGATAGCGGAGTGCTTCAGTCAGCATAATTTGTACATTAGCAGTTCTCACCTCACGGGCTTGCAGATCGTGCGCCTCTTCGCGAATGAGTACTTCTCCTTGTTGGCCGACGTAAGGGGGGGAGGAGCTCATCAGCGGCAGTGTGTCGACCCGGCAAATTGGGGGGTGCCACTCTCCGAGCGTGTGACATAACCCGATGGTGTGCTGCTTTATGCTGCTCTGCTCTGTTCTATGCTGCGCTTCTCTCCGCTGCGCCATGTCGTGTCACTTTCTTGTATACCCTTTGGCAACCCCTTTCTTTCCCCCGCGCAGGACGTCAACATCGAGGGGAAGGAGAAAACCACGTGGGTGCGCGAAGAAACGGAGGCCTTCCTCAACTCCCACTGCATCGAAATATTCAGCTGCTGCATGCTATCTCTGCACAAGTACCTCGACGAGAAGGGGGTGAAGGTGGATAAAATAAAGGCCATATTTGAAATGCTTCTTTCCTCCTGCTGGGTACTGGGAAGTGAGAAAAGAAACAAAGTGTGGGCATGTGCCCTTGTGCAGAGGTTAAGGCAAGTGCAGCTGCTGACACAGATCAGCACCATCGAGAAGTGGTCATACAGCATCAAAAAGTATAACGACCTGAACATACAGAATTTTGTAAAAGACATATACAATTTTAATAATATCAATGGGAGTGTCTTATCTCCTTTCCAATTGCAAAACGTTAATATTTATCTTCCCCCCAAGGAGGGTCCCTTGAAGGAAATCCCCTATTATACGACGCTGGCCGACAGGTACAAGGACCGGTTCCCGCGCGGGGACAGTGCCAGGCCGGGGGGTAACGGCATCAATGCAAGAGGCAGCAACAGCAGGAGTAACAACATCCGCAACCGAAACAACTGCCAACTCTATGATGTTTTAAATAACCTTACCAGCAACATATATAAGCGGTTCAGACCCAGGCAGCCCAGGAACAGCGCATCCTCCGGCGTCACGCGCCTGGTCTACAGTAACAGGGATGGGTGCCCTCCAGGTAGGGGAGAGCGATAAAGCGGTTGGCGCGATAAAGCGGTTGAAACGATAAAGGGGTTGGCGCGATAAAGCGGTTGAAACGATAAAGCGATTGGCACGAGGGAATGCGCTTCACATGAAGAAAATCGATTTGCGTGAGCATACCTCCCCCACAATATCCACACACCACCTCGCTGACACCACCTCGCTGACACCACCTCGCTGACACCACCTCGCTGACACCACCACGCTGACACCTTACAGACATGAGCTACCACGACCTGAAGGCCAGCCTTGCCACGGACGAATCCACTAAGTACGACGCCACCCAGGATTTGGACGTGGACGATGAAGAGGAAGAGACCTACGGGGAGGAGGAAGACTCATTCATGCCGTACTGCGCGGACGAAGGAACCCACGCAAAGGGCCCCGAAACGGGAAAGAACGGAATCCCTGTAAAAATAAAATACATTAAAGATGCAGCGGACGATCGTAACTCCAAATACGTCATAGAGATTCCCAAGCGGGACTTGGCAGACGGGGGCGGAAGAAACCACGTCAAGGCAGGTAAGGCGTTTACCGCGCGGGGAGACCGCCACACTGCTAAACGGCGCGGGTTGCGCTGCACCTCGTAGCGAACATGCCAGCAGGAAATTTCCCCTCCACAGACACACACACACCGCGTACATCGAACCATACGGTGCACATCCAGCCACACTGTCTACCTCCAACCACACTGTCTACCTCCAACCACACTGTCTACCTCCGACCACACTGTCTACCTCCAACCAGACCGTCCACTTCTAACCACACTGTGCATCTTTTCCCTTCTCAGTTCTCTGGGGAAATGGAAAAAAGGGCCTGGAAATTAAACTCCCCTCCGAGAGTGACCTCATGCCGCATGTGCGAATTAGATGAGACGGGGTCGATTTATGAGGTCCCCCCAGAACCAGAGGAAGGACAGACCTGCCATTACGTGTATATCTGTGCCCCGATGGAGTGAAATAAACGATGCGTACTTTTCTTTTCTTTTTTTTTTTTTGTCACTTTGTATTTGTACCGCTGTGTTGTCCCTGTGCTAATGCAGCGGGACTAGGGCGAAACGTTCCAATTGAGGGTTAAGCAGCATGATGAGCATTTTTTCCGTTCTCACGTAAGCGAAGAATTGGATCGCCGCAAGAAGAGGAGATTCATCTGTCCTTCTGAGAGGCGTGTTGCAAACGGGAACAACGAAGCGGAAAAAGGGAAAATGAACAAAAAGGATAAGCAATATGAAACGCAATGGGGACAGAACAAAATGTATACAATGAAAATAACTCAGCGGTGTTCCCTGTACATGTTATGTTTCTCGCGAATGTGATAACCTCTGTAGGGAGGGAAATGCAAAAAAGGAAAGAAAAAAGAAAAAAAAAATTCCCCCCTTCCATTCTCCCACTTTGGGTCCCCCCATTGGCCAAACGAATCAGGCCAGATTCCCCAGGGTGACTCATCCTTCACGCCTTCATCCTTCTGTGTCATTTATAAAGGGATGAAATGCGAAGAGGAACAATAACGAGCAAATCGTAGATGGTATTAAAAAATAAAATAAGTAGACCTACATTTGAAAAAAGTCATAGGAGCAGTAGGAAAAAAAAAAGAAAAAAGAAAAAAAAATAGTTAATCTAAACAAAAGGGGGAGGAGGAACCTACGTAAAGGAGCGTGAAGAAACGCAATACGCACGTGCCCGCTGGTCCTCCGAGCAGAAGATAAGTAGAATGGGAAAGATTGATTATATGAAAAACAGGCGTGATAGGTGCTGCAGAGGCAGGCTGTACATCGTCCCGGTATCGCGTCGTAAGGAGAAAAAACGCCGGGGTGGGGTACCGCCGGGATGTTCCGCTGTACATAAGCAGGTACAAACGTTAAAAGGGTACACTACATGTATAATATGCATTTATGTTAACCCTTTTGTGGGTCCGGAAAAAAGTAAAAAACGAAAAAAAAAATCTCCAGTCAGTATGTTTACGTGACGTGTTTGTTTGTTTTTATTACCCCTATGTGATTTTTTTCCGTGGATAACTAATCATATCCCATACAGCAGGGATTGCCCTCATGACATCACCGTCGTAAAAATAAAGGAAAGATCGATTAATCTGTTACCATTTTAAATATAATGGTGTTGGGACCGCACTGAAATGTACCATTTTATTGCTGCGAAATCGCTCGGATGTTCATACGCATAATAATACGCGTCGACGCGTGAAGAACAGAGGGAAAAAAGTATACGTTTTGGAGAAGCGCGCCACGAAGCTTTTACTCTTCGATAGAAGCGCTGTGGTATAAGAGTGCAAACGGCGAGCCGGAGGGGGTAGTAGCGACTTGAAAGGAGGGGGAAGCAAAGACCAGATAAGGAGTGGAAAAGGAATAAACACAGCACAGGCAGATCACACGCCGCGGGTACAGAAACTCGACCTGTACAGCCCCAAACCCCCTAACTAAGCAGAAACTCAAGATGGATAAACTTATGAACAATAACAAAGTCAAGCTGACGGTGGTACTGGTGGGGGGTCTGTGCTCCCTGGCGTTGTATCACATGAAGAAGAAGATGAAATTTTCTCATTTTTTGTTTTCGAGAAACTGGTTTAGCGAGTTCTCCCTGATGTGGCCCGGCCAGGCCTTCAGTCTGGAGATAAAGAAAATCATCCATCAGGCCAAGTCAAAGTATCAGGTAGGTCCTTCTCCGTGGAGCGGTCCACCCTGCTGTCAAACACGCTTTTTTTTCGCCCCATTTGTTAGCTTGATCTGTTAGCCTGATCTGTTAGCCTGATATGTTAGCTTGATCTGCTAGCTTAATTTGTTAGCCTAATCCGTTCACCCCACTTCTTCACCCCCCCGCAGAGCATCCTCGTCTTCGAGAGCACGACGTTCGGAAACGTGTTGGTCCTGGACGGCGTCATACAGCTAACCGAGAAGGACGAATTCGCTTACCACGAAATGATGACTCACGTCCCCATGACGGTTGCTAAGGAACCAAAGAACATCCTCATCGTGGGAGGAGGAGATGGAGGAATCATCCGAGAACTCTGTAAATATAAGTCCATAGAAAATATAGACATCTGCGAAATCGATGAAATGGTTATCGAGGTATCCAAAACGTTTTTTAAAAACATCAGCTGCGGATTCGACGATAAGAGAGTTAATGTCTTCATTGAAGACGCGAGTAAATTTTTGGAAAACGTTACCAACACGTATGACATTATTATTGTGGACAGTTCTGACCCCATCGGGCCAGCCGAATCTTTGTTTAACCAAAACTTTTACGAGAAGGTCTACAACGCGCTCAAGCCCAATGGCTACTGCGTCGCTCAGGTGAGGAGAAGCACCAGGGGAATGTGCAAATCGGTCACGTGTGTATAGGCTACGCGGTGTGCCCATTTCAAGGATTCTTTTCTTTTCCCCCCTTCCCGATACCGCCTCCCTTTTAATACCTCCCCGCTTCTCATACGTTCCCCCTTCCAACACCGCAGTGCGAATCCATTTGGATACACGTAGGAACGATAAAGAGCATGATGGGATACGCAAGAAAATTGTTCAAGAAGGTCGAGTATGCCAACATCAGCGTCCCGACGTACCCCTGTGGTTGCATAGGTAACGTTCGTAGCGGAGACGGGCGAACCGCATGACCGATTAGTAGTCATATGTCGATTGCGTCTCTTCGCCACTCATTTTTGCCTCCCCATTTTGCCGCCATTCTCGCCTCTCCCCACGCAGGCATCCTCTGCTGCTCCAAAAGCGACACCGGCATGTCCAAGCCGAACAGACGGCTGGAGACGAAGGAGTTTATGGACCTCAAGTACTACAGTTACGAGAACCACTCGGCCGCTTTCAAGTTGCCCGCCTTTGTTCTGAAGGATATCGAATCTGTGCAGTGAATCGCATCATGTAGCTCACCGCACCTGGTAGTGCACCCCCTTGGTTATTTGGGGAATCATCAACGCGTAGGTCTTATGTGCGTGCCAAGGGACGCCCTCCACCCCACCTCTCTCATATTCTCTCTTCCTTCCAAACTTTGAAAATGCTATTAAAACATAAGCAAAAATTTATTTAATTTTAAGTAAGAAACAGTTTTTTAAAAATTGGCAATTTTGGCATTCCTTTTTTTTTGATGATATAGGGGAAAAGTTGCCTCTTTGGAGCAGTGTTGACTTTACTCTCATCAGTTGGCTGGCCATGATGTGCCGGAAGCAACTTTTTTTTTTTTTCCCATATGTCTATTATTCGTACATGGGTACATATATACATTGCATGTGCGCATGCGGGGCCACATGCGCGAAATGAGCCAAGTGAGCGAATTGCGCCAAATCAGCCAAATCAGCCAAATCAGCGAACGGAACAAACCGAGCAACGTGGCCAACCTTTATGTGCGCAGGGAAAAGAAAAAAAAACAACCTCATTTTTCCAACTCCACAAAATTGACCGGTTTTTGTATGTGCCGAGGAGTCCTCGTAGTGTGGCACGGCCACGTAGTGATATAAACATGTGAGCGTTCGTAATGCACACATGGATTGCGTGTGCGTAGTATACATATGCGGACATGCACCATTCGTACATGCATATGGACAAATACATCATCCGTACGTGCATATGTGCAGGCCAAGTGGTCGCACCCCGCCTCCGGGGACCACACCTTTCTTAACGCACTGCTGGGTGCACGACTCTAGCAGAAAAGGCGGAAGATCCGGCATATGCCGCATTGCCGAGTTTTAGAAGCCTCCATAGGCAGGTATATCCGCAGAGGCATATGGGGAAACAGTACACTGCGTATGTACGGGGGTCCTTTATTACCTACTCGTACTTACCTATGCGCCCTATACGTACGTGTGCCCCTTGTGGTCGGCGGCCTCGCACAAGAGTGTCGTTTTTTTTTTTCCTTTGAATGTTGCTTCGAGGGGGTCGCAGGGTAAGTGGTTTGTCACAAGGGGGCGAACACGACGCGTCAAAGGAAAAAGGCGGAAAAACGACGCGTCAAAGGAAAGAGGCGGAAAAACGACGCATCAAAGGAAAGAGGTGGAAAAAGGAGGCGTCAAAGCGAAGAAGAGGAAAAACGACGCGTCAAGCATCCTACTTGCTGCCAACATCGCAAAGAATATATATGAAAAGATCAGCACGTGCGCCACCTACCCATGTCAGCGTGCATATGAAACATACATACAAAAGTACATAACATATTCACCTCAAGGAAATTTACGCGCGAATAATTCGTACGTATAAGCGCAAATGTACACTGCGTATGTTAGCAGCCCGTATGTTCAGCACTGCATATGTAAACGGCTCCGGAGTGCCAGTATAATCGTTTCGTTTGTGCTCATGAGCTACTGGCCCTGAGAACATATGGCTCAGGGCGGAAGAGGCCTTTTTTTTTTCTGCATCAACCCTCCGACATCATCCACATCGGGGGGGCCCAGCGGCAGTGGAATCTTAAAAAAAAAAAAAAAAAAAGAGGAAGGAACAGGAGGATAGGGCGGATCGTTCCGCCTACTTAAACTGGTTGGTTCCTCTTCCGTTGCGGTCAGCCGGTCGTTGAAAAAATAGGCATGAAAAAAAGGGGCAAATCCGCAAAGCGGCAAAGTGGCAAAATAATATGCACAGCACAGGGAAGAAGCCCAAACAAACAGCAAATCAGGGTGCCATTTCTTTTTTTTTTTTTTCATCCGCCATTTATGTACCTCTATATAGCATATGTAGATATAGTCCTTTCAACCAATCGCGGCAAAATTGATTTTTTTTTTTTTTTTTCGACTAAAAAAATATTAAGCAAAATAGAAAAAACGGAACGAACAAAAATTAAAACAAAGCAAATAGAAAGCAAAACGAAGCAAAACGAAGCAAAACAAAGCAATACAAAATAAAACAATATACAAAGCAGAAAAAAAAAAAAAAGAATAAAATAAAAGCATTCCCAAATTAATTAACAAGAAAGATAAAACTCAAAGCGCCAAGCTTTAAGAGTAGCAAATCCCAAACGTATAAAACGCGTAAAAGCAAAAATAAAGAACCCTGCTGATGAGGAGACCTTTTTCGTTTTTACCCCCAATTTAACTGTTACGATTTGATTTAACGTGACAAATTAAATTGCGAAGGTATTCCATCTGTGCCCACGCCTCCCGAGCGGATGCATATATGTATATATATAAATATATACATACCTGCATATATATTGTATGTACTTATAGCAGTGTATAGTATACACCTATATACATCTCTATATCTCTCTATACTTACGGCAGGTCGATACTCATTCCTATTGCCCTTCCCAGTAGCGAAACGGCATAAAGAAGCATCGTAATAACGTCGCGACTATCCCACCGCTTCTCTGCATTCCCGCCAAAATGATGAAGAAGGTTGCGCTATCCATCCTGCTGCTCCTCCTCCCCGTGTACTCCCTAAGCATAGATAAAGAAAACGAAAGCCCAGAAGAAATAAAAACGATTACGGGAAAATTGCAAGTACAGAACAGTGAGCATGAAAAAATCCTAAACGTGATAAACGAAATTTTTACCAAAAACGATGATAACTGTCCGTTCTCCTTCTCCAACAGCGGATTCAGATGTGCATTTAACCGATTTGACGTCAACTTCAATAATGGATCTAAGGCAGTCAATGCATTATTTACTCCCGCAAATGAACAGATTATAAAGGATGCTGCTGAGGACTACAAAGTTCGTCTCATGCTGGAGTTGCATAATTTGAACCCACCACATCTAAATCTGAAAAATTTTAAAAAAGATTTCCAAGCCATATGGCTTAAATACTTCTCCGAATTGAGAAGGAAATTCTTCCATCTGTACAGGAGTGATGAGTCCGGTCAGGATGGTGGAGACAAGGGAGGTAGCGAAATCACCAGTGTTGACCAACTGACTGAAAGACTTGAATCCACCTACGATTCTGCCTCAACGGAAGATGGCTCCAGTGTTGGAAAGGATACAAATCAGGACTTGTCTGAATTGATGGAGGAAGATATTGAGAACAACCCAGATGCTCCGAAAGTGCAAGGAAGCAGTTACTCTTTCTCTTCACACACCTCCAAAAAGATTATATTTGATGGAAATAATGTGATCGAAGAGAATGAAAGCTCCATAAATGATGGAGGTGATGAGCAGAATGAAGATCTCCTACAAGGACCAATGACCAAAGAGAAGGCTCTGTCCATTTTCCTAAAAAATACTTCCTTTACCATTGAAGGAAATTGCACTGAGGAGGAAGAGAAGAAGGAAAATCCATTTACCGTCTTCTTTAACAGCCAACTGAGCAGAAACCAATTCAGCACTGTGTGCAACGCGAATGGAAAGAACTTACTAAGAGGAGCCAACGGTGGAGGAAACCCTCTCTCCATGGAATCAATTAATCCAGAGGATCTAAATAAAATGATGGCCGACATGTTAAAATTTTTTGAGAGCCAAACGGACGCAAATGGAATGCTGTTACCCTTCTTGAGCAAAATGAACTTTATGGATGCCCTCGAAAATTTGGGAGTCCCACCTGGTCTCGATTTGGAAAACATGTTCAGCAACTTATTCCAGGGAAACCTACCCGCCCCCTGCTGTAGAGGTGCGCGACCAAACATTGGCGGACCGAACAATAACGAGCCAACCACCAACGGACCAACCACCAACGGATCAGCCATTAAGGGACCAGTCATTAACGAGCCCACGGACGACTCGGATAAGCAGCAGTGAGCTGATTTGCAGCAGCCACGCTAGCGACGGGAAAGGTCAAAAGGGGGAAAAAGCAGAAAAGGCAGAAAAAGCAATGAAAGATTAGAAGCGTAAAATTGATGAGAAGTCTAAGAAGGAAGAGAAAAAGCACAGCTGTGAAGACAAGACCCCCCCCACCGCCGATCCCATCCCATCCGTGCATACATGTACTGTACGCACACGAGGCGGTCGTCTCCCAGCGGGAGGACCCCTCCACAGACGGATCAACCGAATGAAGAAAAGAACATATACGTAACGTGTAACATGTGGCATGTAACTTCCTATCTGTTCCTACACCCCACGTGCATGCATGGAGATCTATACGGGGTTACCTACACATGCCTCTCTTCCTGTGTGTATTTTTATGAATTGCATTTTTCACCTCCGAGGGTGTACTCTTGTGCGTATGATTCAATGATGTATACAAATGGATGTGCGTTTGGGGAAGGGCGTAGGGTTACCAACCCCTCTGTCTCTCCTCCCCGCGCACAACGTGCATGGGCTAGTTTGTATAATACAGAAATGTGCATGCGCCGCTTTAACCACATGCCTCTTAAAAGGAGGAAAAGAAATACGACCAAGCTGATCGATCGTACATACATGAAAATAAAGAAAAAAAAAAAAAAAAAGGAACAGATAATATGACATCATATCATATCAAATCAGCTGAGACGCACATCCAACGAAAAAGGAACCATTAAGAAAGAAAACACCCCTCAGCGTATCATTTCCATTTTTATTACATATATGCATATTATTTTATGTGTACGTGTGTATATAACTGCTTTAAAAGAAAAAATGAGCCTTGTGTAAATATATATTTATGTATGTTTTCCCGCCTTTATATATATTACATCGCTGCTTCATTACCTCTTCACCAGTGCGCAATTTTTTTTTTTTTAATTGATAAAAAATTGATAAATTTGTAAAAAAAAAAACTCCACAAGCGCGCATATATATATCTTTCGAACCGTCCACCTGTAGCTATACCGGTATGGGGACGGTAGAAGTTGGTCTTGAGTGAGAAAGACCAATGATGACACAGGCTAAGTTACCACCCCGGGGAGTGCACAACTCGCCGATCCAATCCCCCACACAGAGAACACTCCACTGGGCTAATTACAGAAAGGGGATAAGCACAGCCCGTTGTAGTCCCCTTAGCTGTCATATCGCCTACATGATTTTTTCTCATTGATATTAAAGATGGCTCACGTTCTTCTTCCCCATTCTGTGAGGGAAATGGCAACCCCCCTCTTAAACAATACGCACACGCGAGTAAAAAGTTAAGATGTGTTAAAACAAAATGGCATGATATGTTGGTACTCCACCGAAGGATGAGCAGCGGAACTGCCGCTATTCCTCCGATAGTCACTCATAATCCGGCATAGTCACGTATAATCGCCCATTCGGGAGTACCAATTTGTGTCTACGATGAACTTTAGCAGGAACATCGACAGGTCCACCACAGGGGAGTTTTAGCTTAAGGGTTAGCCTACAACAGATGGCTACCTCAGTTGGGGGCACTTTCGGGATGTCTTTAAACGGCAGACCTGGAGAAGCGGCAGAGGAGCGGACTCCTTCATCATGTGCTAAGCTGAAGAGGAACTAGGCGCATGACAGCAGGGTGTTCCTTTGGGGGATGTTTTCCCCGTCGGGAGTTACAAAGCAATGACGATGGGGACGATTAACATTTGCAATATCAGCACAGTGTCTACAGTCAACATTTTCCATATCTGCACAATGGCGCTCCTTCCCTGGGTAGCTTGCAGCACTAAGGGTGTGTAAAGCGGGAAAGAATAAAACGGCACCATAAAAAGGGTCCCCAAAGGGTCACCAAATGGTCATCGAATTGTCACCATGTAGCTGATTCTCCCCCGCAAATATGTGTACCTTTTAGGTTACCAAAAAGATGACTCCTGAGGAATTATCTTTTTTTATTTTCCTTTCTTTAAGGCATTAATTTCTTTTCATACATGTTATGTACCTTTTTTTTTTTTTTTTTTTTTTTCCTTCCCGTCACTATTTAATAACGCCTAAATGGGTAATAAGCGCTGCAAACTAGCTGCCGGAGGGTCATCATCCTTGGGAGGAGCAGAGCCACTTGAAGTTGTTGCCCCGTCGGCCTCGCCCTCTCCGCAATTTCACACGGGCATCGTCCTGTTAGGGTAGCATTTCTTCTCGCCCCTTACACCAAATTCCGTGCATGCGAAAAATTGCCCTCCAAAAAATCACAAAATTGAAAAGATGCAAAATTGAGAAGTTGCAAAATTGCAAAGTTCACGAATTGTAAAGCCCCAATTGGCCAAGTTGACCCAGTTGACCTCAAAGAACGCGGAAGAGGAAGGATGACCTCCCCCCCGCAAAAGCGTCGCTTACCAAACCAAAGAGGCACAATTCTCAATTTCTTTTATAACTAAAGAGAAGAACAAAAGGAGCTACACAAAATGGAAGTGAACAAAGAAGATATCTGCGAGCTGAACAAAAACAGCTACCCCAATTTCTACCTGGCTGACTTATTTTACATTTTGCAGCTGACACATATATCTCCAGATGAGAAGAGCGAAACGTGGATAAAGCTGCAAGATGAAATAAAAAGAAATAACATGTACCCATATTATAAGTATGTATGCGAAGAATTGAACATTGCTGTAGACCAGGACCTTTACAATTCTTTAAAAAAAAATGCAGACGAAGAGATTAGCGAAATTGAGAAGAAGATCCAAGAGGCCTCCGAGAATTTTGACTCTGTTGACACCAAAAATGATGTTTTACTCAAGGCAAATTTTTTTTGCAAAATTGGAGACAAGGTTAGCAGACCGAGTTCAGAGGAATCATCTTCTCCCCCATGTGGGAAGAAGGACGCTTCCTTATTGCAGTTCCTGTGTGAAGCCCACTGAAAAGATTTTGGCTGAAAAGATGTTGCCTAACAACTGTGGGTGTCATATTTCCGTTGTTCTCTATCTCCCCCCCCCTGTTTGATCCATTCACCCCTTGCGTACGCGTGAATCACCCAACACACACCAACCCGCCCCGCCAACCCGTTCACGACGCAGGAAAATGCACTGAAGGAATACGAAGAAGTGTACAAAAAGGGCATAGGGATTGGCGTCAAACTGGACATCCTCCTCACGATAATACGAATAAGCATCTTCTTTAACGACTTGAAAAACACCAAGAAGTATTTGGAGCAGGCAAGAACGCAGATGGAGAAAGGAGGGGACTGGGAAAGAAAAAACAAACTCAAAATTTACGAAGCTTTGAATTACATTATGATTAGGAACTTTCCTGAAGCCTCCAAAATTCTGATCGATGCTGCATCAACATTTACCGCAACGGAAATCATTTCATATGACGAAGTTATATTTTATGTTGTCATTCTGGGAATTGTAAGATGATGCAAACGTTGGCATTGGCGAAACGGGAGTTTTGTTCCGCCTCATGTGTGAAGTGAATGTGACCACGGGTGTGGCGCTGTCCAAATTTAGCTTGTACAAAGAAGTTCCCCCAGTTTTTAGTCCCGTCCTATCTTATTTTATCTTATCTTATCTTCCATTTTTTTTTTTCTTTTTTACCTGCCCCCTACATGCAGATGACCGAGGAGAGAACCGTGTTGGATAAAAAAATTCTGAACAGCTCAGTAATTTTGCAGGTCACGAGCAGTGATGACGATTTGCACAGTTATATATCCTCCTTTTACCACTGCGATTATCGAACTTTTATGGAGAAGACAATCCAAATAGCCATGCGAGTGAAGAGGGACAAATACCTGGGAAGGCATTACCGATATTTTATTCGAAACACGAGGGTGAGAGCTTATAGGCAATTCCTGGAGCCTTTCAAAAGCGTCACGCTTAAGAACATGGCGTACGCCTTTGGGGTCAGTGAGGAATTTATTGAGAGAGAAATTTCGTCCTTCATCGCGAATGGGAAGTTGAACTGCAAGATTGACAAGGTGAATGGTTCGATAGAGAGCAACCAGCCCAACGAGCGGAACACGCTGTATCTGAACACGATTAAAAAGGTAGGTCGTCCGCGAGCTGAAGCGTACGCGTGAGCGTGAGGCGGTGTCTTCCCGCGGATTTGTCGGGGGCGGAGGCTGATATTTCTGCGCCGCTATATCGACCCATCGGTTGTCCCATTTGTCCATCCATTTGAGTGCTCCCTTATGTCATTATCTTTTCCTCTGTACAGGGGGACATTCTACTAAACAGGATACAGAAGCTGTCCAGGGTTATTGACATGTGACCGGCGACCTCTACCTGTTGGCCTATGTGTGGCTCCCCTTCTGCGTGAGCCGATTTCCCCGCAGGGCTATCACATCCACTATTGTGATTGGTTATCTGTTCCCTACCGCTGCGCCGCTACCACCTTGCAACAGATTTGCGACCATTTTAATTTTTTTTTTTTCACAAAACGGCGGTTCATTTCGCTTTTTTTTTAAGATAATTCTTACCTGCACAATGCAGAGTTTTATTTAAGCACACTTTGTTGCCATCCTCCACGGTTTCACGTCGATGATTGCCAATCCCCAGCAACGAACGATTGCATTTTGACCCCCCAAGAGGGGAAAAAAAAAAAAAAAAAACCGTATAGTTCAACAGAAATGTGCAAAATCGCTAGCTGGCAAGGTAAAAAAAAAAAATTCTATTAAATACGCTTAATTCCGGTTAAATGAACAAAATAGCTAGCTGACAAGCAAACAAAAAAGCAGCGGCGCAACAGAGCGCAAATGTTCCATGTGGCCAATTTGCAAAGCAGCAAAAGGGCAAATCGTCAAAGGGGGCATAAACAGAAGGGGCAAGGGAGCAAAGGAGCCATTCCCGGAAACTATGCTAAGCAATCTTCAAGATGAATGACTCCCTTGTGGAAGAGGCGAAAGATAACACCCATTTCTAGTCACACCAATTCACGTACGAACCAACTTAGACGTCACCCCAGAGATGTACTGCAGGTAGGCCGTCTTCAACAGATAAATGTCCCTGTACAGACTGAAATGCAATTTGTGTATGTTCGTTGTGCTGAAGGGGTGCAATCGGAGGGGCTTAAAAATAATTTGCAGAATCTTATTTTCTCCCTCAGTGTTAAAGATAGACGAATGACAGTCCTCCTTGAAAATATAAAGAAAAGATTTAACATGATGTAAGGCATATCTTGACGTAAGTGTGTTTGTAAGCTTATATAACTGCAAACTCATTTGGTAATTGACCAGTGTGTCTTTCTCTCCATGGATAAAATAAATTTGCAAATTGGAAAAGATGCTACTCAAATGTTTTGTTCCCTTTAAGTCGTATAGTATTTTAAAAAATTCTTTTAGCACGGAGATATTGTCCCAGTCGACATAGGGGCACTTCTTATTCATCACAAACCAGCTAAGTAAGAATAGCACACTATTTCTCAAGATGCTTTTCACCAACTTCTGCGTGTTTGTGAAGGGTGCAACTAGGATTACTCTATCGACCGTTATGTTTAATTCGTCACGTAATTTTTTTTCCGCCTCTTTCTTTCGTTGCTTTACACTTTGCAGGCTTTCATTTACGCTGACTTTTTTTGGGGCATTTCTGTGAATCCTGAGTTTAAGTTTATTCCTTTTTTGATAGCTGGTAACGCTGCAACAGTAGTGACTGCTTCTCCGTTGGTGTATCTCTGCCCAGGAATGTGTTTCATAGGGGGGGTGTTTCCTAAATGTTTCGTCTTTCAGATCATCTTCTTTGTCTTTCTCCTCTTGGGTACTTGCCTGTGGATCCCCTTCTGTTTGCGCCTGAGTGGCTGAGGAAGAAGGTGTACTCACAAAGACATCCCCAAAGGTTAATATTTCCCGCGCGTCATAAACGTACTCATTAACTTTGTTGGTCCTCCTACTTCTTAGCTTGATGGAGAGATCGTTTCCCTCGTTTGGGGGTTCCCTAATGGGTTCCCTTTCCTTTCGATGAAATGGCGTCTTGCTCTCTCCTTGGAAGAAGTCGTTGTAGAGGCTCTTCGCAATGTCGAGAAGTAGCTGCAGCCCGACGCAGCACCCGAGAGAGTACCCCAGGATGTTGATGGATATGTCGGCGTGGTTAATTCGGCTACGATCGGCGACGCGGTTTATTCGTCTACGATTGGCGACGAGGTTAATTCGGCTACCATCAGTAGCGCTGCTAATGCCGCTTTCCCCGCCAACGCTGTTAACGCCGTTTTCACCACTAGGGTGCCCCCCCCTGCGAAGTTCTTTCAAGGCCTCCTTCAGCGCCGCCAGCGCACTTGTCTTGAACGTCAGGGGCGAGGGGTGGCCCGTGCTGTTGTTATACGCGGGGTAGTCCAGGAGCAGAAAGGAATACCTAACTGGGTTTTTCTTTTTCCTCTTCTTGTAGATTAGCGGCCCGTATATGTCGGTGTAATTCAGATTGCCTTCTTTTACTTCCCCCCCGCTTTTTTCAAACGAAGGGTTCCTTCCTTGCATGTGGTAAGAAATGAAATCCAACAGCTCGTCCGCTTCGCTGTCACTTGGTTCTATGAAGAAGTCGTACGCATCCTTCTCGTCCTCATCCGTGTCGTGGGGGCTCTTCCCAAGGTGATCTCCCCCATGATGGCCTCGCCCCCGCTGGGAATCCTCCTCCTCGCTGTCCCCACGGGATTCCCGCACCCTCTCCCTGTAGTAGTCCAAAAAGTTGCCATAGTTGTGAGGCCCAAACGCGTCACACCTCTGACTGTACTGTTCGTAGTACGCCACAATTCGGTCGTATATTTCGGTAGCCTTTTTGTACAAATTTTTCTGGAAGAAGATATTTAGGGGCAATTGGGGCAATTTGGGCAATTTGGGAGATTTTTTCTTTTCCTTTCTTCTCCTCGTGGACCTCCCGCTGTTTCGTTCCTTTCTCCCGCTTCCATTACGGTGAGTTGCTAAATTGGGGAAGAACTCATTTTCTGAGTCATGTTCCTGTTCAGGTGGAATGCCCCTCTTTGGGGGTCCTTTCTGTTGCTCTTCCCCCCCGGGATAGGCCCCTTCCTTCTTCTTGCACCCCATGGTGTGCAGATTCTTTTTTATTTTCCTCCTTTCCAATTTGGCCAAATATCTCATATATTCAGACGGAGGTATCTCTGTGGCGTACCGGAGAATCTTATAAACGATGTTTAGTGAGTCCATCGATTTCATATCTTTCCCTCCAAAAATGACCCATAGGAATATGGGCACTTGGGGGGACCCCTTCTTCCCTCCCTCTGTGTACGCCTTTACCTTCTCCAGATTTTTCTTCTTCACGTAACTGAAAACGGAGTCGTACAGTTTGGAGTTTATAAAATTGCGTATTTTAAAATTGTTCACATCGGCGAAGTTGGCCGTTCTGCTGCCCTGCTCCTTCTGCGAGGGGAGCGAAGAGGGAAGCGAAGAGGGAAGCGGCGGGACTGGCCATGCTGGAAGGGCAATAGTTTTCCCCCCCCTTCGCACCTTATCATCCCCGAAATAGTTGACCACCCCCTTGATATAATTGTGGTAATACTGGAAGAGGAAAAAGATATTTTTATCTGTGTACGGAAAGACGGGTTCTATCTTGCTGTTAAGATAGGTCATATAGACACATGAGCAGTCGAAGAGGGTGTTTCTCGGCGGGACGACCTTCCTCTGTCCTAAGTGGAACTTCTCCGTTGTAGTGTCGTCTTTCACAGTGGTGCCCCGTTTTAGTGAATCAATCTTAATGAGATTCCCCATTTGACGCCCATTCACATGCGTGTTCTGTCTGCCGCCGGACTTCGCGCCGCTGATCGGCACCACCCCTGTTAGGATCTTCCCCGAAACGGGAAGCCTCTTCACCTGATCAGTAGTAATGTCCCTGGAAATAGTGATTCTCGCCTCCGTCCGTTGTGCGCCCAAAAGAGGGTCGATTCCCCGTTTGGTGGGATAAACTAGGGGAGAAGTAACACCAACAACAGGGGACGGCACTGCACTGAATGAGGAAACCACCCCATGCTGAGCAGGAACACTTTTCAAAGAGGCGAAGTAACTTTTCTTGGCGCACCTGAAGGAACATTTATCGACGAAGTATCTGTTTCGCCGCATGTTTATGAGGTAGTTAGCCGGCCGACCGCTTATCGCGCTGGCGTCCACGCCATTTACTCCCCCTCCAGTTGCCATCCGTCGCTGCACCCCCTTGCGGCCCCTCCCTTTCTCCCCCTTTTTGAAAAACACCCAAGAGCCATTATTTATGAGCGCATGGTCGCTTGTCGCCTTCTGAATTCGGAGCGAGTTTCCCGTGTCGTGAACATCCAGAGGTGGAATCAAATAAGCGTTATAAATGTAGGGGTAAGTAAACGAGGCGGTATTCTGATCAACCAAGACAATATCTTTTATGGGCTGAATCAGCAGCTCGAAGTTAAGCCTCATGATCATGTGGCTGTAGAGACTTTCCCTGCTTCTGCTACCACCACTGCTGGTGTAGAAAAAAAGCTCATACCATGTATTTTGAAATTTTAAAAAATGGACATCTTCGTCTTCTTTTCCTGTCTGTACTCTTGGCAGGTGCGAATTACTGGTCACCTTATATTGGGGATTTTCCAAATCGCTCAAGGGAATGGGTTCTTTGGGGAGAGTCAAGATGCGTCTCCTCCTAATCTTTCCGCTGCTCCAGTTAGACAGAACATGTCTGTGCCTTTCCTCACGGGGACATACTTTAAGATTCTCCACGTAGAGGTTGTTTCCCTCCCGGAAGAGCTTCACCAACTTGTTCTTCTTGAAGCGGCTGCTTCTGCTCGCTGCTCTGGTGGGGGAGCTGTTCGTTGGGGGATCAGCGGGGGGGATAGTAGACCGCTCAGTTGCCCCGCTGCCTAATCGACTGCGTGGCAGCCCATCGGGATTGCCCATTTCGCTGTTAGGAGCTGTGGCCGACCCAGGGATCGCTGATTGACCGAACGCCTTCTTCCGTGCAAGCTGTCGAGACCATCTTGACCCGCTCCTCAGGTAGTCATTATAAATATGAATGAGGCTGAATTTGTGTCTTACTTCCCCATGTGGAGGGTTTCTATTCTCCTTGTTGGGAGCGTCACCATTTTTCTGTACTTCAGATTGATGAGAGTTTACATGCACCGATTGGTTTTTTTGTGTGTCCGCCCTTTCCAAGTTGGGTACTTCGTCGGACAGTCTGGTTAGCTCATCACAGGATTGCTTCTTCAATTTCATCGATGAGATTCTTTTGGCATTCATTAAATTTGCACGTGTCTGATTATTTTCTTTTATCGATTGACGCCTCTCTGTTGTATCATCATATGTGAGTCGTCCGTTCACGCCGGGGAGCTCCTTTAGGGGGGACGACTTTTCTGGCCCTCTCCCATTTTGGATATTCCCCTGGGTGGGTTTCCCATAGAAGAGGTTTTCACAGAGGATATGTTTTTGCTTCCCATCAGGTGGGGAGTCACGGTGAATGTCTTCCCTAAGAGGATGCCTTCCATTCGATGACCCTCCCCTCACGCAATCCTCCCCGATGGAGTGTCTACTTAAACGTCCTGCTTCAGCCTGCCCATCCACGTGAGCCTCCCAACATATCGATGTGGCGAAGTTATCCGGCCGGGGGGTCCCCTTCACCTTTGCACGTGCTGGAAAATTGATTTTGTGCCCCCTGGCTTTCTTAAAAAAACCACTCAGGTGTGCACATTTAACTCGGTCGGACGGTCGCGTTGTTGCCTTCTCGTTCATGAACTGTTCCCTTCTACACCCGCGCGAGGAAAGATTTGGAGACTTGTCTAGTTCATCGTTTGGAAAATGATCTCCTCCTTCGGGATGGACGAACTGTCCCTTGATTGTCCTTGTCTCTCTCTCACCACATGCATCCTTTATTTTCGGCCTCCCATTGAAACTCTTTGTGTGAGTTTGGCTCACCTGGGGACTCCCCATTCTTATGTTCCTATATCGTAGAGGTGTTTGTGTCTGCCTGTGGAGGGGCTGCACACGGCACGCAAGGGACTGTCCACTAGATTAGCACATGAGTGTCTCCCTCTTTCTAATTTCGTTTATCTTGGTTAACGTCGCTACGATGAGTTATTTTTCCTTCTTCGTTGTCCAACTTTTTTTTTTTTTTTTTTTTTTTTTTCCTGAACAGGTCAGGTTATACTGATTTATCTCATCTCCCCACCAGGAGGGGAAGGAAAAAAAGAAAGAAAAAAAAATCCCTTTGCAACACTTAGCGGAGAAAAATAGAGGAAGTGCCGCTCCCTTGGGGTTAAATCGAATCTCCGTTCAGGACAAATGAACGGTCAGTTGTGTGCCAGTCCAGCATTTTATAACAGACTAGAATAATTCACGCACAGTTGCACCGCCTTAACAGCGTAGCTTGCCTCCTTCGCCCGTTTCCACGTCTGCTTACAGCCGGGGCGGCCACCCCCCATTCGCATAATTGCGTTCCCCCCCCAGGGCGAGGTGCGTCCAGCTCTTATTGGGAAAAGTTGCGAAAAATACAGAACGGTTTGGAAAAAGTAGGGAGAAAAAAGGGCCAAAGAATGGCGAAAATTGCGTCTTTTCCGTCCTTTTTCCTTTTTTTCACCTCTTTTCACAACTGGCCATTGGGCGATTGCTCCAAGGCAGGCAGACCAAAGAGCTCATCCTTGGAGATCCATTTGGGGTGAAGTTTGCCCATCAGTGAGTATATCCCCCCATGAGGAGTGTCCAGATGGGGGGCGCATGCGAGACAATGCCTCACTTGGCCCGTCCCAGTCACCGTATAGACACTTACGGGGCGAGTTTATTATGACCTGTAACATGTTTGTCCATTTTGTCACTCCAGTTTTGACATTTCCGCGTGGTGTCCTTCACCTGGACGGTAAGCTACCCTGTAGCAGGAGGTCTACTCGTCTGATGGGAAAGAAGAAAAGGTGCCTGTTTATAGCAATTCAGAGCCTTTTTTTTTCTTTTTTGCCTTGACAGGGAGTTTGGTGCCAAAGATGGGGGTCTCCTCTCCCCTGGGGTGACACCGTGGAACATAAAAACTGTTCATGCGTAAAAATAAAAGGAAATTTTGCCAACTTGAAAAAAAAGGAAAACATAATAGAATAAAATAAGTGGGGATGGAGAAAAACGAAGGGGTCTTCCCCACGCGCCGTGTGCACAAAAGGGATGAACCCCGTTCGGGGAGCGAAACCGCCCCCTTCCAGTCTTTCCCGTCCTTCAGCAGAGAGGAAATCGGCCCACCGTGAAAAAGGCAACTCGCGGATGGATTAGCCGTTGTATGTATTTTTCTACCCCTTCTCTGGGTTACCTCCCCATGTGCATTTTTTTTTTCTTCCCGAACTTTGCGTTTTTTCCGTGCAACGCGGTTTTGTTCTTGCGAAAGGGGGCTCCCTTCTTCACCGTCTTGTCACTTCGCATAGGAGAGGGGGAGGCAGCCTTCTCCTTCTTATGCTTCTTTCTCTTTCCCTTCCCAGTGCGAAACTTTCCCTTCTTCTTTTTAACGCTCGCCTTGAGATTCCCATCTCTGTTCTGCTCCCCGTCTCGAGCGTCCTTATCGACCACGTGGCTGGCCTCTGCACCGTTTGCTGCGCCGCTTGTCCCTCTCCGCGGCGTCTTTTGGGCTGACTTCCCTCCCCCCTTGGCGTAGACCGCATCGGAGCGCTTCCACAGCTTGGCCACAAAAAAATTGTCGTAGTTGTGTTTGTGCAGGTAAATTCGTCTGCAGAGGGCGACTTTGCTGGAGAACTCTTTCTTCCTGTAGTGTGTGATCCCCGGGTCTCCAATTTGGATGTCGATGGGGAGGAGATTCACGTCTCGCTTTTTCAAAATGTAGTTAATGACTTGTTCGTTTTCCTCCACAGTGATGCTGCAAGTGGAGTAGACGACGATGCCTCCGTTTTTGACCAAGCTGATGGCATTGTTGAGTAGTTTCCTCTGCTTCTGTGCCAGTTCTCTGATTTCCTTGAGCGTCTTCCTCCTGGCTCCTTTATTCTTGTTGACGACTCCTGTGCCACTACATGGAGCATCTAAAATGACTCTGTCAAATTGGAACGTCCACTTTTTTCCAATCTTCAAAGCATCGAAGGAGGTAATAACCAGATTATGGATTCCCATTCTGGAGGCATTGGCTTCAATAGATTTGCATCTGACTTTGTTAACATCATTGGCGTAGACGAAACCTCTATTCTTTTGGAGGGCACATATGAAGGTACATTTCCCCCCTGGGGCAGCACACATATCCAAGACAGATTCATCCGGTTGTACATTTAACTCCAGTACAGGGATTAAAGAAGAGGCTGACTGAATCATGTAATAGCCATACATGTATTCATTTAGAGATCCTACATTTGAGTTCACATCGTGAATGACGATCCCTACGTTGTTCCAATTCTCTCCTTCCTCTGCAGTTATATTCTGACTTTTCAGAATATTGATTAGATTTCTCCTCGTTATCTTCACCGTGTTGGTCCGTAAGTGTATCTCCTTCGGCAGATTATTCATCTCGAGGAAGAGGTAAAGTTCTTTCAGGTCAAATAAGTAGTAGAGATATTTAATGAACTGCTCACTGTATTCATAGAAATAGCTGTAATAGAATAGAAGCTCTTTCACGATGGCTGCTTTGTTCAGTTTTGCCTTGACTCCTGTGGAAGGCAGTTTTACCACCTTCTCCCTTTCGCTGAACAGGAGGAGGAGATACTTCATGCGATCCTCGATATCTTCGCTCTTCATGAGCTGTCCCTTTTTGTAGACTCCCATTTGGTCTCTGTAAATATCCTCTTCCTTGTTTATCCACTTTTTCTTCTTTCCCCTTTTTAGCATCCCCGCTACTTGCGCTCGGACGTCCGTCAGCCGCTCCTTTGTGTCTCCCGCTCGGAGGTCTTCTTCAAGGTCAGCCTCGTTATCGTCATCGTTATCCGCGCCATCGACGTGGTTGATGCATTCCTCATCACCGCCGATCTCATCACCGCTTCCCCCCTCGCTACTCAAATCGCCGTACGACATGCCTTCGCTCTCGGAAGCACTTTTCTCCCCATCGTCCTGCTCCCCCTCCTCACTGGAGTCACCACCTTCAGCGTCGTGTTCGTCAACACTCCCCGACTCGAACTCATCATCATTTGCATTCAATTCGAAGTTCTCATTTTCGAAAAGGGAAAAGGTTTTCCCGTTGGTTTCTCCCTTGGTTTCCCCATTCTGGGTGTCCTCCTCCCGGGGGGCAGCTTCTCCCTCATCGGGTTGCTCCATCTTCAGGGTGGCTGGCAAAGGGGTGCACGGTTAGCAATGCCGTGCTTGGCTATTCTGGCACACTCGTGGAGTACAGCGGAGAAATAGGCACTGAGGTGTCTCTTCCGGGGTTCACTTCTCGTTTTTGGTAATGTTTTGTTCCTCCCCTGAAGGTAAGAGGCGACCACCAGGTCAGATTTCATGCGAGGATGGTGACCGGCCCTGTTCAAGGATTCGTCCGAATGGATGGATCCTTCTAACTGGGCAATGAAAGAAAAGACGACTAGCCCCCACGTGGCGCGCTCTCACTCACAGCAAATTAAAGATACTTTTTACGGGGCAGCCCCTTTTCGTTCTGCCTGCCGCTAGAGAGAGTGGTGGCTAACAACGCGGTGACGCGAGTCGCCCTTGCTCTTCTATAGCTAAGTGAAAAGAAAAAAATGACAATTATTCCGCTAAATAGAAAAAAAAATACTCAAAGGAAGAAGAAATTATAACTTCATCTTTACTTCCGAGGAAAAAAAAAAATTCTTAAAAGAAGGACATTTTACGAGGCCATTTTTTTCCCATCTGTGTTTTTCGTTCTCCATTTATCCATGCCACAGTAACACGTTTTTTTTGTTTTTTTTTTTTCTTTATGAAGAGAAATATCCCGGTTGGGGGCACGCCACGCATCGCGCTACAACACAGAGACGACCGCGCGGATCCATTACGCGGCACCGAAAGAGTTATCCTCAAGAGGGGACCCCTCGATTGGCTGGGAAATTACGCTCATTTTAGAGGGAAATTCTGAGGAGAGATACATATCCCCGCATCGTAAAAGAGGATAACATTTGCAGAAGGTAACCCATGAGGGTGGACCACTTGGCGATGTTTGGAAGGAAAAACACATCCATCATGAGTCGCAACCGATGCATTGGAAAAAGCAAAACAGAGCGCAATCCCATATCAGAACATTCCTTATGCCACTAATTCGGATAATGTTGATCCTTTTTTTTTTTTTTCCTTTCTTTTTGCAAAAGCTTCGTACATGTCAATGCCCTGAATTGAAGAAAAATTGTCAAGTTAAATTTTGCCCAAGTGGCAAACTGGGAGAGAGAGAGAAAAAAGACATATTTCGTGATAGTCCATGTTGATCTTTCTTCCCCGAATGGGAGACTAAAAAGCTACGTC